>NW_006159521.1:5583849-5585334 GCF_000334495.1 Tupaia belangeri chinensis | reverse complement strand
CCCTACACGGCATTTTGCGGGATGGCACATTCTGAGTATTTACACTACAGAAATTGGCAAATGCTACAAATCAGGGCTTATTATCCTGCTTATTATCTAGATTTTTTAATGGTTAAAAAAGGATTAAATTTAAAAGTATGCCATATTTGTAGTCAGTTGTGGACCACACAAACAAATGGAGAAAATATTCTTCCAGTATTTGAAAACTACTATTTGATTCAGCAAAGACGTTTGTATCATCGCTGCTGAATGAGTGAAGTTCCAAAATATGTCTTCGTTGTTTGACTTTCTTCTTCTTCTTCATTAATGTCAATGAAATATTAACCACCATCCATGTTGGAACTGCCTTCTTTGATCAACTGCACCCACCGGTTAAGAGTTCAGCAATAATCAGTGGGAACATTCAGTAAGAATCATGAGTCTGTTCTATATATTACTATGTGTAAATAGTGTGAAATTGTGGCAGTGAAATACACACCAATGTTAAATACATACAGCTAGGCATATTTTTGTTTTCCAGAAACCCAGCTGTTAAAAACTTACCAGCAACTGCCTGGACCAGGCCTACTGCTCATGGAATCCCTGCAACCCATCAGGTTGTTTGAACCTCTCTACTTCGGATTAGGCATTTACCCAAAGTAATGGTTTGGCGTTCTAGAGCCCCATCACCTTTCCCCCAAGTTCTAAAAACTTTAGCTGGTGTTTTTTCCTTCTTTCTATAGCAGAATATGTCTTGACTCGCCACCCATTTCCAAGCCTGATCTCATCCGGCGTTGTCTTGCTCCGTGACAAACTACCTTTCTCCCCACATTGCTCAAGGCAGTAACATAGGCTTCTTCACTTTACCTCCTCCACCTCCTACACAGCCTCCCTGCCACCAAATAGACTTTTTGCCACCCTCCTAATGTTTAGATCCATCCTCGTCTTTACTGAAATTTCCCTAAGCGTCCGTGTCTGTCATCTCCTGTCTTGGCTGTTATGTTCCAGAGCCTCCCAACTAGTACCCCTACTGCCATTCCTTCCGATGCATTTTACGCGGCCACAAAAGACTGCTTTCTGAAACACAGAACCGCTCCATTCACTTCCCTGCTTCTCAGCCCTCAGTGGCTCCCTCCTGATGACCAGGTGATGACTACCTGTCCAGACCTCTCTCTCCTGTAATTAAGCCTCTTCTCAAAGTCACAGTCTGGAGCCCAGCAGGTGGCATGGTGGTTAAGGGTGTTGTACTCCCACATGGCCGACAGTGGTTCAATAAATAAATAAATAAATAAATAAAATAGAGTTCAATATAACATAATTCTTTTACTCTCTCTTTTTTTTTTTGGAGAGGTTTTCGCTATAGGGCTGGGGAGAGGTTTTTGCTATAGGGCTGGGGAGAGGTTTTCGCTATAGGGTGCGTGTGCTCGACAGACAGACAGAGACAGAGAGACAGAAAGTGGTTCCCACTTTTTTTTTTTTTTTTTTTTTAAAAAAATTTTTTTTTTG
>NW_006159521.1:5558844-5583818 GCF_000334495.1 Tupaia belangeri chinensis | reverse complement strand
AGTTAGCGTAATGGCTATGTCACTGGACTCCCATGTAGTCGACCACGGTTCGCGTCCCGGACTCGGTGGCTTAAAACTCACGCCAGGTGCGTGTGCGTGCATGCCCAAGATCCCGAGAGGAGAATGGAGGAGAAGGGATTGCGGCGTGGCCATTCCCCCTAGACAGTGATTTCTCGCTTTCTTTCTCAAAACGAAAAAAGTCACAGTCTGGCCAAGCCTACATTGCCGTGTTCACCTTTCTACAAAATGGTGCCACTTCCTGGAAGTGCTCTTCTCACTCGGTTCGCTAAGATAATCACATTCTCTGGCCTTGTCCCTCCCAGGTGGACCCTGAGAGCCTAAACATAGCCCCTCTCATATCCCTCTCCTTGCTGTGGTATTAAACTGTCTCTCGGATCGACTGTCTCATTTCTCTGTTTTGAGGAGCTAACCCAGTAATTAGAGAAAAATAAAAACCTGAATAAGTGACCAGAGGTTAAAAAAATGCGGACCGTGATAAGAACTGTGGAGACAATCATACGCCGAGCATCTGCTCTAGCCTGGGTGCCATGCAGGGCACTGTGTGGCCATCATTTATTTTCAATTCAACCTATAATTTGCAGAGGTATTTTTACATGTTTTACAAATCAGAGAATTACAGTGCAGAGGTGTTAAGCCATGTGTCCAAAGTCACCTGGCAGATAAAGAGAGGATTTGAATTATTGAATCCTCGCTACATCTTTTCCCAAAGGTCATAGACTTCTTCCTGTGCCGCCCAAAAAGCGCGGGGATAAACACGTAGAGCAGATTGAACAAACAAAACGAATTAAAAAAAAAAGTCAACAGACTTTTCAGTTCTGGAGTTAAAGTTCCACATAATGGTGCAGATGAGAGAGAGGTCATCTTACAGGATACTGAAGGCCGGTTTTCTATTAAACACGTGTGGGGAAACACTTATTGCTAGATCTACTTAATAAAGATGCATGGCATTTGCTACTGGGGTTATTAGTGGTTTTGCCCAAAAGTGTGAGCTGGCTGGACACAGAACCATGGCTGGGGCTGGATAGGTGCTCAGGGGTCTTCCTCTGAGGGTGGTCCCCTCCGGCTGGGGGCTCCTTCTCAGGGAAGCACAGGCTGAAATGCTGATCTGATGTTTGGTCTTCTGACAATTTTCACTTAATGAATTGATTCCTACAGTTCATTAACATACCCACTTCCACTTCTGTATACACATATGTCTTAATTAGCTGCTCATTGGCTGTTTAATTACAAGAAAACAGCTGACAGCTGCCTTGCTGAATTCTAATGGCAGACGCTTTGGAACGGCTACACATTTGCTTTTGACAACCAAGATTTATTCATAACGCTATGATTTATTGTGAATGCTCATATGCCTGCCTGGATTACTGTATTTCCCAATACAACTAAAAGTTGGGGGAACTGCCAAAGTAGGTGTGTGTCCACCTATCATTCTCTGAGGCTCAGAAGGGAAGAGAACCCTATCTGTCTAAAAGGGCACACTATTTATGTTGCAATTTTACTTATCTTAGTTCTGCTGAGAATGTTAAGAAACTGAGGGGTGAGGAAGAAGAAATACCTCTGGATAAATATGGGCAGATTATTAAGTATTTGAATAAAGGGGGAAAAGAGGAAAAAATAATTATCAACTTAAAAAAATTTTTTTTTAATTTTCAGGTTTTTGCTATAAGGGCACATATGGAAGAGGCAGAAAAAATGATAAAATAGAAAGGGGCTTAGGAGCCACAGTCCCCAAAGAAGGAAGTGAGAAAGAAAAAGAACAGTTATCTCATTCACAAAGTTCCCTGGTATAGTCCTGTACTCACACACCCGGTGACCATAAATCACGGAAGTTTGGACCTCCTGAACCACTTTCCTGTTTAATCATGACTGGCCTCCCTCTAGAAACTTATACACAAAGGATCGCTGATGAAAGCTGACTCCCAAGTGCCATGTCTGGTAGGGGAGATGCCGGCCTGTTACCGCGTTACGTTCAGTCCCGGCAAACACGATTAGCAGCAGTCATTCAAGCAAGCCTGAGAGGACCTGTCCCGATGCAGGCACTGTGTAAAGGCCTCGGTGGGACACAGCCCTGAGGCCAGCGATTCCACCAGCCTGGGAAGGACAGCCGTCACTAAGACATGATTAAGACCAAAACAACACACACAAGAAGGTTCTGCATCATCTTGATGCAAACTGAGATTAACGTCTTCCTACCACTTGTGCATTTCATGATGAAGATTTAGCGAAACAGGGATTTCCCCCTATTACCTGTACATAACAAAACAAACTCTGACGTCACATGGATACAATAAAGGCTCGTCTTTCCCCATGTCTAATTTTCACTTTCAAGAGCCGACTGTCCTACCGGGGGCCGGGCATTCTAAAATGTGAACATTAAAATGTCAAGCATAAAAGTGGACAGGATTGCTTCACGGCTAGTGATGTTTCACAACCGAAATAAAAATACTGAAAATCTCGAAAAGACAATTTGGGCCTCAAAAGAATACTCATAGAAATTTCTTTTTAACCTAACAGTTTAGAATTTGCTTTAACTTTCTGAGAGAAGAAATTATTAATTATACACTCTAGTGTTGAGAAGGCTTTTTTTTTTTTATTCTTAAGAGAATATATTTGTTAGTGAAAATGATACCAAATTCTCCCCCTTACTGGGTAGAAGCAGCAGCTTCACGTAGGACACCCCTTTACATGTATTCATTGATGAGGAAATACTTGGCAAACAAATACTACTCTGCTCTTAGACTTATCAGGAACACAGAGTAGTAAATACAATTGGAAACCAATTTAATTGTCATTAAGAAACTTAAATTCAGGGGACGAGCAGATGGCATAATGGTTACATCACTAGACTCCCATGTAGTCGACCACGGTTCAAGTCCTAGACCCAGGCACTTAAAACTCATGCTAGGCACATGTGTGTACATGTGTGCCCAAGATCTCGAGAGGAGAAGGGATTGCAGTGTGGCCATTCCCCCGGGGGGTGATTTTTCACTTTCTGTCTGTCTCTGTCTTTCCAACAAGTGCACACGCCCTACACCAAAAATCTCACTCGATAAAACCCCAAAAGCAAAACTTAAGTTTGGGACCAGCAGATGGTATAGCGAACTGCTGGTATGTCCAGTGTACTGGACTCCCACATGGCTGACAGCAGTTTGAGGACCAAACCCAGTGGCTTGAAACTCATGCCAGGTGTGTGTGCATGTGTGCCCAAGATCCTGGGTGGAGAATGGAAGAGAAGGGGTTTCAGTGTGTCCATTCCCCCATGAGGGTGACTTCTCACTTCCTCTCACTGTCTCTGTCTCTCTCCAGCAAAACCTCCTAAAAAAAAACACAAAACCTTAAATTCTAGAGCCATAAAGTCTAAAAGGATATGGTGGAAGAAGTAAGAGTATGTTTATCCTGACGGAAATGTTTCCTCTGAGTTAAGATGCTTGAGACCGCATCTCCGGAGCTAGGACCTCAGGTTTCACGATGAAATGTCAGCACTTCTCAAAAGAAAAAGCCGAAGCCATGATCCCTCTTCTCTAAACCTGTTGCCTATTACCCACTTTGAAGGCTGACCCTCAATCCTGACATCTCCAGCCTCTAGCGTTATCTCCAGCCTTTCCCCCCTGTGTGGCGGGTCCGTGGCCCGGCCTCTCCTCTCCAGCCTTTCCCTCTCTGCGGCAGGTCCAAGGCCCGGCCTCTCCTCCTGCCAGGCTGCCCTGCCCCCTGCGAGAGCCCAGCTCACACTCTGCAGCAAGGGCCGAGACAGCAGTCCTGACAGGCCTTTCTTCTAACCAGTGCTCTTCTGAAATGCAATAATCAGGGCCCAAGCAGGGCCGGTGTACTGTTCCCTCATTCTCCCAAAAGAGCAAGTAAAATACCTTTATATACTAAAAACCTTGGCGTAAAGGACCCTTTAAAAACGTAAGGATGGTGTCCCTGTCTACCCTTATCTCCCACTACCTGTGGAAAGTCACTGTTCCAGATCTACTGGGTTACAGGCTCTGCTCTAAACATAACCAAGAAGTCCCTGCTTCTGAGCTTTGGACTGCGTTCCTTGCGCATGCTTTCCCAGCCCAGAATGTCTTCCAAACCCTGTCACCTCGAGCCTTCTGGCCTCCCTGTGGGGAAACCTTGCCAAGTCACTTTCCTCCAGGCCACCCTGGTATGCTGGCTGGTGGAAGTTTGGGGGAGCCACAGCATAGACTGTGGCCTGTGAAGGCCTCATCTCTGCAGCTAGACCATACACTGCTTGAGGGAAGGATTCGGGGCGGTGTCCTGGAATCCCCTGCAGTGCTTACATAGTGCCTGGCCCCCAGGGAGCATTTAACAGTTGTTGGGCTTTTTTCTTTTTTTAAAAGATTTTTTAAAATTGAATTTTGTTTATTTATTCATTTATTTTAATTTGACCAGAGAGAAACACACACAGAGAAAGAGAGAGAGAAGGAAAGTGAGAAAGCAAGCCACCAGGTCAAGGACTGGAACCGTGACTGGCCACATGGAGTTTCCAGCACCTTAACTACCACACGTGGAGCGGGAGGCTGAGAAAGCAGCTTCCACAGGGTCCTGTCACAACTCCAGCTCCAGCTCCTCAGGGTCTTGAGTGCCCAGATGCACACCCTGTGTGTTTTCAGGCTGACCAGGGATCAGGACCTACAGCTTCCAGCCCTGCAGCACAGTCAGCTCTGGCCTGCACCACCTAGGCTGGGCCTCGTTGCTGTTTTCACTTGGCAGATTCCACATACACTGCAAGTGGTCCAAAAATAGAGACTGAACCAGGTGCCCTGGAAATAATATTGACTGTACGGAGCAGCATTAGCAAGCTGAGGAGCTGGGCTAGTTAAGATGCTTGTTACACACCTGGTGCGCTCCTATGTGCCTTGCTACCTGCCTGTGCTAACTGTGGAGTGTCTACCCTTACTGTCCTCGCTTTGCAGCTGGGAGGCTGACGCATAGAGCAGTGGGCTGGAGGCTCAAGCTGGCAGACAGCGCAAGAGGCATTTCAGTCCAGACAGTCTGGCTCCCCAGTCGGGGCACAAGCATGGCCCACTACTGCTTCTCCCCAGGGGGCAGAGGGGACAGAGAGGGAGCCAGGAGGAGCCTGGAGCAAGAGAAAGAGCTACTAAAACTTTTCGCTATTTATGTGCAATGCTTAGCAGATATGTAGTAAAATAGATGATTACTTCAGCAATTAAAGAGCTTCTGTAGTTTCTTATGGTTTCAGGTTGTTGATTTAAAAGCGCAATTTAAAACACATTCACACCATGATTAGCCCTGACAATGACTGAGTCACTCCCCCCTCATCGGAGATCTATTTGATCTCTCTAATTGGAATTTTTCCTTGTGTCTAATCATACTCTCACGGAGATAAATTATTTACAATTGGTCATGATATAACCACCTTCACCTGTTTAGAACATGATGAATAATTAACATCATCAATGACAAAAATAGAAATCGCTTGACTTCACCATAACTAGGACTAAAAATGTTAGCTGTAGCAGAGAGAGAAACCATAACGCAGAACAAACACTGTAAGCATCAAATATGAATGCCTATCAGTGTATCAGCCCCTGGCTGGGCAGAGGTCCAATCTGTTAATAAAATGAAGTTTTAATTGTTTTGGAGCTTTCATCATATAAAGTCAACAGAGCAGAGGAACGAGCCCACAGATGACTGAAAACCACGTTGGCCCTGAGGCCGCCCACGGACAAGATTTGGAAGGGAATCTAGAAAAATGACCACTGTGGAATAGCGGCTGCCCTTTGTCTTCTTATTGCTTTTATTTTTGTCATGAATAAATATTAGGGTAAAAAGAAAACACATTGCTTGTGCCTTTGCAAACACACTGACCGCTCGGTACTCAGTCAATTTCAGTTTTACAGAAGAGCGTGCTATTAATTAATGTTCTGAATTTTTAGAGTATTTCATACGCAGTAGCCTCCACCTCTGCCCTGTCCCTCCCCAAGACTGAATTCTGACATACTTCTGCTTGCCACATTAAACCACACGTAGGAAGAGATGAGAATGAAGGGACAGGCATGACCTGGCGTCCAGGATGCTCCCAGGCACCTGTCCACGTCAGAAAGCACCTCGGTGATGTGTACAAAAATCACACTTGCTCAGAACTCCCAGGCAAGAGCAGCTGTCCGAATACCCAGCATTTCCGCTGGGGATGCAGCTGTGGGAGGTGTGAACAAGAAGAGGGCCGAGGCCTGCTGCCGGACTGCAACCCTAAAATTCCCAAGCTGACTGACAGCTGTCAGAAGAAGATCACTCTCTTTCTGATTTCCTGGGCTCACTTAGGCCAGGCAGTTTGTTTCATTTTGTTTTATTTATTTAACTAGTTAATTAATTTTGAAGGAGGGCAGATTGAGGAAGTAAAAGGGAGTAACTTTTCTTTTCCTTGGTAATCCAGAACCCTGAGGCCTTCAGGATTACCATAGAGATGAATAATTCAAAATCCCCTTTAAATAGCAAGCTTCCTATACCTAAAAGGCATTTGATTAGAAAAAAATGTATTAAGCATATTTGGTGGTATGCAGAAATCTCAAGCTTCACTAGGATGGAGTCAACACGAAGCATTTGTACACATATAAATTAGCGAGTGCTACGATTAACAGTAATTGAAGAATTAAGGAAATTATGAGGCTAATTTCCCTGAAGTCTCTCAGTAGTTATTTGTGTCTATAGGTGATTTTTGTATTTTATGACACAGTATCTTCTAATTTCACAGAAGGAAAGATAACCAAATTCATGGATTTTTTTTTCCCCCTCAGTCTCATAAAGCCATTGGGCTAATTCAGGCCTGGTTGTAGCAATCAGCCGTCTCACAGGCCTCCTGCATGTTGAAATAGCTTCTCCCCTGTTTATTTTGCACTGTTTTATCCTATAAGCTGTTTCAAGGCCCTCCCAATGTAAGCAGGAGAATTTAAGTCTTAATAAATTGAAATTTGAGTAACAGGCAGTCTAGGTTTGGGGGTCTTGAACTATTGGGATAAACACCTCTATTTTCTAGTCCCACATTCCCTATGGCATATGCTGTACATAGTACCCCAAGACCACAGTCCATAATAACAAAACAGTTCCAGCAGCAATCACGATACTATTGAGATTTAAGTAGCACCCATCCATCTACAAGGACTTTTATTTACAGTTCCTCATTCTATTTTTGGAACAATCTTAAGAGGTAGGAAGAACAGGGAGCCAGCAGGTGGCAAGGTGGTTAAGGCACTGGACCCCTCACATGGTTGACCATGGTTTAAATCCTGGACCTGGTGGTTTGCTTTCTCCTTCCCCCCAGCTCCCTGGTCAAATAAAAATAATCATAGATAACTCTTAAAAAAATAAAAGGTAGGAAGAAAAGGGTTATGCCCACCTCATAGATGAAGAAAGTGAGTCATAAAAATAGTGAGAAATGCCCCAAACATATGGACGAGCAGTGGCACCAGGACCAGAACTCAGTTGTTCCCAACAGCCTACTTGTAATTTGGCCAGATACATTAACATCTGAGCGCCAATAATAAGCCTTAATCACAGTTCAATTAAACTTTCGAGAAATACCTCTCCATAAGACTTTTTAGAGAGACATCATGGAGGTCTAGAGTCATCACTTAAAATAAACAAACAAACAAAAAACAGCCAGAGGTTTTACATCAGTCCCATCGATTCTGATATTGAATGTGACAAACTTAAGGTCGACTCAAATACCTTTCTTTAGACTCTTGTTATTTTTGAAGGAAGAAGAGAAACAATTTGTGTAACTTCCTTAATTATAACCTAACACCCCAATATTCTGCCCTGTCATTTCTCATCACTTAACATTTTAAGGAGTTGAATTTTTAGATACAGTAGAAGTAAAAAAAAATAAATAAAGCTCACCAAGACACATCCCAACATTAATAGAAACAACAATAATTAAAAAGGCTTACCTTGCAGCCTTCACATGTAATGACACCGTAATGGATTCCTGATGATTTGTCTCCACAGATCTTGCATGGAATAATTTCAATTTGAGCTGCAACAGAAGCACGCAACCAGTTAATTACATTTTCTTTTAAACACCTTATAAAAGCGTTCCCTGATCAGCATTTGTATAGTGAAAACTAATAACCTGCTAAACATTATACTGCATTAACTATTCATTGCTGAACTGTGAGGGTCCCCCTAGAGCCCTGGACTAAATTATGGCTGCTCGTTATATAATAGCTTTCGGGTTATTAAAATGGGTCATTTGAGAAGGTGTTTAAGAACCCACAAGAAGACTGGAATCAGCATTTCAAAGCCTTCAAGAACTGGAGAGTTCGCAGTTTAGGCCTCAGAGCAAAGCAGTTACTAAAATGTTTCCTCCAATCTCATTTTCCATCATTATTTTTAAAAGGTCATAAATATGTCTTAGCTGAGCACGGTAGCTCAACTGGTAGTGAAAAATATACTCCATCAAGTCGGGCCTTCTTAAGGAAAGAATCCAATTCAAAATATTAATAAGTTACATATTATGATAAGTTAAGACTTCCTTATTCATCTTTTTATTTTTTAATGAACGTTGTTGCCACGCATTAAGAAGTAGCCCATTTCTCGTATGATTGAAACCTTTCAACCATAAAGTTAACATCCTAACTGAACTGAGTACTGATGAAAGAAGATGTAGCTTCTGAGTTCTTTACACTGCAAACGGATTTTCTGGTACAGCGTGCACGCGCTCCTATCCACCTGACTACTGAAAGATGGCTCGTGCTGGAAGACTAACCCGATAATGAACAGGCACTACACCCGAGTTCCCAAACATGACAAAGCACGTTTCTAAGCAAACACATACTCTGAGTCAGAAAGTGCATAGTTAAACACATTTTAGGTAACTTAAGAAACAGCATAATTAAGCGAAAGAAAACGCTTGGATCACCCACTGTATGGAGTTCATGTGTGAACTCCAGGAAACCAACCCTGAGCTGTAGAGACAGGATGGCAAAATGGTAACCAGTTTCCCCGGAATGTCCCATTTATGATACATTTATTTTCCGTGGCTTTCACTACTCGGAACCATGTCAGATTACCTAGTAAATTGTACACACAAACACAAAGCAAGTGATCAAGTCTGTTTCTTTTTTCATGTAGTGCCTATCAAGCTCCACGCCTTTCACAGACCAAGGACTCTGCCCACCCCCTAAGGAGCACACATACACAGCCCACTCTTTCTTCCCATCTCCTGGGATGATTTCCACAACCACGCACTCAGGGTCTGATGGCAGGTAGTGTTTAATCTTGGAGCACACGTGCAACTACTGGGTTAACCTCATTATAAATCATGTGTCCCGCTAACTCCTTTTCATGGGGCCTACTGTAAGTAGCGTGGTGACTTTGAGAGAATGTGAGCTGTTCAAGAAGGAGGGTCCTTGGCCTACCAGTCAGTTTTAGTGCCAGCACACTGATCCAGACTTAGAGACTGTTCAATGTGAGATATTCTGGAGGCGTTTAAATGCCCCCGTGATGGTGGTTTGATCCATGAATAGGTGTATGCTGAGCTCTGCAACTTAATGTGTACGGCTGCATCTAACAACATTGTCATTTACAAGTCTGCCTCCCCGTGTTAGCTCCTGGCTTGATTTCTTTTATTTATTTATTTTTTTCTTTTTAGGTTTTTCCACAGGGTGAGCGAACTGACCTGAGACAGAAAGAGAGACAGAAGGAAAGTGAGCATTCGTCCCTCAGGTGGGATGGCCATGCCACAATCCCTTTGCCCCCACTCTCCTCTTGGAATTTTGGGCACACATGCGCACACACAATCACGCAGTATGATACTCAAGTCTGGGACTTGTACTGTGGTTGGTCATGCGGGAGTCCAACACTTTCACCACCATGCCACCTGCTGGCCCCATGCCTTGATGTTTTTTCAAGGAAAAATGACTGATGAAATATGGAACCTAATAATGCTACATATTTAATGGCCTTTTCAATATTTTTAATATATAGTCACGGCAAAGTTGTGTGTGACAGTTATGCATAGAGTCACAGAAGCTAAGTGGCGGTAGAGAAATTCTGAAAGGTGCTATCGGCTGAGAGCTACTGCCTGGATTTTCCCACATGAATTAACTAGTTTATAATGAGAACCAGCCTCCCCCACTCCGACGTGTAAGGGATAGAGCAATTAGGCAACACAAAGTAGTCAGACCACCTATTAAACAGAATTTATATATGAAATAAAGATGAAGACACTGAGCTGCTACGGCTTATGTCTCATCTCAAGCTGTAATCAGAGAAATTAGGGATCAACAGACCTTTAGACTTATAGTTAACTCCACATCAAAAGTACCTGAGGCAATTAAAGCTACACTCACACTAATCTTGGGCCTTTCATTCCATCTTAACAATGGGGTGATCAAGCATATCTAGAAGAATATGAAGGCACTAGGCAAGCCACATCGGGAATGCTAAGTAAATCTGTATCTAGAGCAAATAAAAAATGACAGACATGTTGACGATCCCTGATCCACAATGATTAGTAATAGTGTTTTGGATTCAGGAATATTTGCACACATACAATGACTTATCTTGGGGATGGAACCTAAACACAAAATTGATTGATTTTTCACATACCCCTTACAAATATAGCATAGAGGTCATTTTATACTAGATTTTGTTTTGACTGAACCATCTCAAGAGGTCAGGAATGGCATTTCCCACTCCTGGCAGCGCATGGACACTCACAAAGTCGGAGACTGTGGCACATTTCTGCCGTCAGGTTTGCAGATTCGGGATGCTCACCCTGTACTGCAGTGCAGTCTGCTGAACTCTTAGCGGATTTTGTCAAGGAGGTGTGAAATGATGATAATTAGGGTAGTGACCAAAACATCCGTGAAGGGCTCCTGGAGTCCTATACGTTATAGCTGTAAGAGTGTGGCATGGAGGGCTTTGCTCATGTCAGGGGAGTCTAACAATGTCGTCATGGCCCCAGAACTTCTGCCCTTGGGAAGGGTCATGTCCTGGTTTGGGGAAGGGTGGGGAGAGAGGGTGGAAGTGATATAGAACAGACTCAGCGTTTGGTACCAGTGTGGCACGGGACGGCTAACCTGCGCCTGACTCCTAAACCCTTGGTCTTCAGCTCTACTTCTGCTTTCAGGCTCTTTCTGGTCCAGAAGCTACCTGAGCTGAGACAGATTTTTACCAGACTTATGGAGACCAAGAGGCTTAGAATGAAGGGGCTCACTGTAGGCTGATCTTCATTCCCAAACAGGAGGCCATTCACTATGGTTGCAGTGGGCCATCTTGGCTAAAGGAGTAGGATTAGTTAGGACAAGTATGACTAGGAATCCCATGGCCAGGTGACAGAGGGGCTCTCCAAAACAAGTTCAGGTATTGCAATTGGTCTACTAGCCTACACCCCGCACGGCTCTCCTATCTCAGAACACAGTTTCAACTCCAGGGAATGACCAGAATCTACCTGCTCCCAAAGCAAACCCTCCGAATGTGGCCTGATCGGACGTGATCACACACATGTATGTCCCCCCAAAGCACGCATTTACTGACTCCATGCAGTCCAACAATGTACAGAAGCCCTTCTCATCTTCCCTTTCAGTCCACTTACAGAAGCAGATGAATCAATGAGAAAAAGCATGTCGTCAGTGCCTTGCAATTTTTTTTTCAAGAGGCAGTTTTGTCTATAAACTTGAGTTTTCAATCCAATAGAGAAAAGGACAAAATCCCATTGCCCTTGCCATCCGTCTTCAGACTTTTCCATTTTCTACTAGGTGGTGTTGTGTCTTCTCAAAATAATAATCTTTGAACACAAATGCAGAGTCTCGGCCCCTCCATACACTGCACACGTGAACTTGGCCCACATTTCAATGGATGAGCTCTGTCAGACACCCCTACTGTCAATGTCCCCGAGTATGTTGACGAAAGTAGCCCACATCCGTGTTCATCTCAGCAAAAAACTTTATTGTATGTAATGGGGTCTCTGAAGCAAGACATGTACATGTAATCATGAATTGGCTTAACAATGAACACGTTTGCTGTGAAAAATTCTAATTTTCCCACATTTCCAGCTCTCTTGCCTAAATAATTTGCTCTCTCGTACACCCTGAGTCATTCATGCAAGCCCTCTTTACCTGCAGAGGCAAATGTCTACCCTTTCAAGGAATTGTCAACAAGTGGCAGTGGGGCGTGAGACAGCTCTGGAATCCAAGCCCGCTAATTAACCAAGTGGTCTCTGGGCTTGGCTGTCACTTAGCATTGTGTTTTAGAAGTTTGCTTCTTGGGACCAGCAGGTGGTATGGTGATTAAGGCGCTGGACACTCCCATATGGCCGACCAGGGTTCAAGCCCTGAATCTGGTGGCTTGCTTTCTCACTTCCTCTCTCTCTCACTCTCAACCTCTGTCTCTCTCTGGTCAAATTAAAAAAAAAAAGAAAAAGAAAAAAAGAATGAATAAATAAAAATAAAATAACTATTTAAAAATAAAAGATGTTTGCTTTTTGTTTTCCATTATAAAAGCAACAAGAGGCCCAGCAAATGGCACGGTGGTTGGGGCACTGGACACGCACATGGCTGACTGCAGTTTGAGTCCCAGACTTAGCAGCTTGCTTTCTCGTTTTCCCTCTATGTCTCTGGTGAGCTCAAGTGCCCTATAGCAAATTGATAATAATAATAAATAAATTTTTAAAAAATGAACAAGAACAAGGGTGCTGGCATTCTTTGTACCCTTTTTATTCCTCAGAACCCTCATGGGAGATTAAGTCTGGTATACAATGGCTATTCTCCCAACAACTAAATAAAACAGTGCAAGAGAGGTACTCAGCACTTCACTCTATGGGTGAGTAGTAATCTCTGGATAAGAACCTAATGGCTTTATAAAAACATCGAACATGTCTTTGTGCTTATAATGTGTCAAGCGCTGTCTCCTCCAACCACCTGTGAGGTAGGATCTACCTGCTCCCAAAGCAAACCCTCCGAATGTGGCCTGATCGGACGTGATCACACACATGTATGTCCCCCCAAAGCACGCATTTACTGACTCCATGCAGTCCAACAATGTACAGAAGCCCTTCTCATCTTCCCTTTCAGTCCACTTACAGAAGCAGATGAATCAATGAGAAAAAGCATGTCGTCAGTGCCTTGCAATTTTTTTTTCAAGAGGCAGTTTTGTCTATAAACTTGAGTTTTCAATCCAATAGAGAAAAGGACAAAATCCCATTGCCCTTGCCATCCGTCTTCAGACTTTTCCATTTTCTACTAGGTGGTGTTGTGTCTTCTCAAAATAATAATCTTTGAACACAAATGCAGAGTCTCGGCCCCTCCATACACTGCACACGTGAACTTGGCCCACATTTCAATGGATGAGCTCTGTCAGACACCCCTACTGTCAATGTCCCCGAGTATGTTGACGAAAGTAGCCCACATCCGTGTTCATCTCAGCAAAAAACTTTATTGTATGTAATGGGGTCTCTGAAGCAAGACATGTACATGTAATCATGAATTGGCTTAACAATGAACACGTTTGCTGTGAAAAATTCTAATTTTCCCACATTTCCAGCTCTCTTGCCTAAATAATTTGCTCTCTCGTACACCCTGAGTCATTCATGCAAGCCCTCTTTACCTGCAGAGGCAAATGTCTACCCTTTCAAGGAATTGTCAACAAGTGGCAGTGGGGCGTGAGACAGCTCTGGAATCCAAGCCCGCTAATTAACCAAGTGGTCTCTGGGCTTGGCTGTCACTTAGCATTGTGTTTTAGAAGTTTGCTTCTTGGGACCAGCAGGTGGTATGGTGATTAAGGCGCTGGACACTCCCATATGGCCGACCAGGGTTCAAGCCCTGAATCTGGTGGCTTGCTTTCTCACTTCCTCTCTCTCTCACTCTCAACCTCTGTCTCTCTCTGGTCAAATTAAAAAAAAAAAGAAAAAGAAAAAAAGAATGAATAAATAAAAATAAAATAACTATTTAAAAATAAAAGATGTTTGCTTTTTGTTTTCCATTATAAAAGCAACAAGAGGCCCAGCAAATGGCACGGTGGTTGGGGCACTGGACACGCACATGGCTGACTGCAGTTTGAGTCCCAGACTTAGCAGCTTGTTTTCTTGTTTTCCCTCTATGTCTCTGGTGAGCTCAAGTGCCCTATAGCAAATTGATAATAATAATAAATAAATTTTTAAAAAATGAACAAGAACAAGGGTGCTGGCATTCTTTGTACCCTTTTTATTCCTCAGAACCCTCATGGGAGATTAAGTCTGGTATACAATGGCTATTCTCCCAACAACTAAATAAAACAGTGCAAGAGAGGTACTCAGCACTTCACTCTATGGGTGAGTAGTAATCTCTGGATAAGAACCTAATGGCTTTATAAAAACATCGAACATGTCTTTGTGCTTATAATGTGTCAAGCGCTGTCTCCTCCAACCACCTGTGAGGTAGGTATTACTGTTGTTCTTGTCCTCATCACCGCTGTCTTTGTTTCTCTTCATGAGAGAAAGCATGTGGGCATGCACCATAGAGAGAGGGCAAGGCACCCTTGAGGCTGTGATCCCTTCCCGCAGCCCTCCAGCTCCCCAGGACTGTGGGATCAAAGAAGCGCATGCACCTGTGGTGTTCCAGCTGACTCAGGATCTCGACCTGCAGCCATGAGGCTTCCAGCACAGCACTGCGGTTCGGTTCACTACTGCCTGCACTATGAGGCTGGGCCTCCCGACGATCAGTATTTTTTAGACAAGCAAACCGAAGCTCAAAGGCTCAATAACTTGTCAAAGTCAGAAAGCTAGAAGTGGCAAGGCTAGAATCTGGACACGGTTCATCTTTTTGTTTAACTCAAATGTGTAGGTTTTTTTTTTCCCCACACTATACTTCCAACCTCAACTGCTCCAATAACACACATCAGACTGCTCTTGGTATGCGACCATTAGCCAAGGATCAAAAGACATTGCCTAAGTGGTTTGGTTAAACTTGCACAGTACTCAGGAACTGAGGCCAAGATCTCTTTTCTGGGAATTATCTGCCCAGTTTATAACTGAACATAACCATTGGCCTTCTAGGCATTCTCCGTTTTACAAAATTCTGAGTAGAACTTTTACCTTAAGGTGACAAATGCCAAATTTTTTTTAAAGAATTATTTTATTTAACTTTATTTATTTATTTTAATTCAACCAGAGAGGGACAAAGAAAGAGACTGAGACAGAGAGAGAGAGAGAGAGAAAAACAAGCTGCCAAATCTGGGATTCAAACCATAGTCAGCCACGTGGGAATCCAGCGCCCTAAACCACCACACCGAGTACTAGCCCCACAGATGCCAATTTTTAACTATTTTAAGGCTGGGCAAATTACTCAGCCTGTCCAAGCCTCAGTTTCCTATTTGGAGATGCAATGATAAGACGGATCGGTGACAGTGCAAGTGTACGGCATGTGTCCATGATCACTTCATGCGTTTTCTCTGTGTACGCACATCACACAGTTCTCAGAAATAGTTGGCACTCAAAAAACTAGTAGTTATTATTATTGTTATTGATAAGGAATCCCGCCTTATAGTGAAATGAAATTCCTTCCTCCAGACTCTAAGCTCTTTCCGGAGTGGGGATAGAGAAAAGCTGCTTATCCCGCAAATAATATGACAGGCAGTTCCTACCAGCGGCCACAGCAACTCCTCAGGACACTGGCACTTAACCATTTGCTCCAGCGCCGTGGTATGTTAGCAGCAGTTGTGAACTGCGTCGCTAGGAACTTGTTACTGATAATAGACAAATTTTTTAAAATGAAGTTTCATCATTGGCTCATCTAAAAGCTTAATTAATATGTACCCAAGGTCCCCTCAATGCTGTCTTTCACTCTAGCTCACGTGCACAGCGATTCTTTCTCGAACTGGACTGAACAGGGTGGGGTTACCACCCTCTTGCTGGCACATAACCAATGGCCAAACCTCGGGCACACCCACGAGGATATGACTGTCACACATACGAATGTCAACAAATTTTGCATGACTTGCAATAAGAGTCAAGGTCTACTGCTTTAAAACAACAACAACAACACTATCTTTTGACAAATCTGTTGACAGTGGTTTGTGTCCCCCGCCCCCATCCCACCCCTCAAGGCCCAGAACAATGGAGTTTTCACTTGCTAGGTACATATTTCTTTAATGTTTGCATTTTTAACAACCAGCATGCATTACTTTTGTAAGTAGAAAAACCAATAAAGATTAAAAAGAAAAACCCTAAGGCATTTGATTTTATTTTCAGTCAAATGGCTTGAGTCCTTTATGGATTAGTCACTTTATTTTATCCCCAGTTTAAAACTGCTGGGGTATTAAAGGCTTTTGCAGCTGCCTGAATGGAGGCCTGGCCTGCTTGTCAAGGCCAGCTGGCCAAGAGCTGCTCGTCTTCACCTTGTTCCTTGAAGGGTCTTTGGGAGTTCCTGGTTCTAGAGTTTCATGGACCCCCTGAGGGTGGCCACTTGTAGTTCCATGGCCATGCAGGCTGGGAGCCTGCCCAAGTGGGCAACGCGGGGGCTGAGAGTCAGCTGACCACGAGCCTTGTGGCAGAGTGGCTGCAATGTCCTAGAGCGAGGGAGCCTTTTCTCATTTGTCTGCCGAGAGGGACTCCTCTTTTGGCAACCTAAACGCTGAGCTTTTCAGAGGTGGCGTCCTTCTCTACAGCATGCTGGTGGTGGAGAGTGCAGGGTGTAAAATGGCCTTACTCTCCCTGCAGCCATGGAGGCGTGGAGCAGCAGGAGAGTCTGCAGAGCGCTCTCAGTGCATCTCCGTGGTGGGAGGGCAGCAGGCTGCTGCCCTGGTCCTGTGATGTGGAATACAGTGTGCGCACGTTCCAAAGCCCAGGTGTGTGCAGTGGTCTTCTGGGGTGCGGAGGGCCGTGTTCCAGCCCCACACCACAGGAACTAATAACCAACAGGTTTTGCCACTTTGTCTACTAAACATGCACTAAATAACACACTGGGATGTTTCCTCAGGATAGTCTTTTTATCCCTCGATTTTGGATTCTTTCATGACAGAATTTAGTCCATGTTGAATATCATTGAAACAATTAGACCACCTCGAATTTAAAACGCCCTTTCTTTATAATAAGCAATCTCGCAGTCGTTTTTGACAAGAATAACACTGCCTGAGTTTTTTGAGATTTTGTTCTTGTTAACATGTTTTGATTTGGGGAACCAGCAGTTAGCGTAATGGCTATGTCGCTGGACTCCCACATAGTCGACCGCGGTTCACATCCCGGACCCGGTGGCTTAAAACTCATGCCGGGCGCGTATGCGTGTGTGCCCAAGATCCCGAGAGGAGAATGGAGGAGAAGGGATTGCGGCGTGACCATCGCCCCGGGGGGTTATTTCTCTCTGTCTGACTCTAATGTCTCGCTCTGTCTGTCTGGCGAGCGCACATGCCCTATAGTGAAAACCTCTCCCCCCAAAAAAAATAAATAAATAAAAAAATAACATGTTTTGATTTTAGTGCTTAGCGAAAACCTCTCCCAAAAAAAGAAAAAAATAACATGTTTTGATTTTAGTGCTAATGACTGTTCTGAGGAAGGAAAAGGAGTACAATTATTCCCATTTTACAGATGTGGAAAATGAGCCTTGGGAGGGTTACATGGCTGCTTCTCTGTCTAGATCTCCTGGGGTTTAGGTGGAGACCCAGCCACAAAAAACGACAGATTTGGTGTCTCTTTTCCACTTGGAATGATTTGATGCCTTTCGGTTTTTGTTTTCACCCACCTGCAGCTCTCAAGGGGAAGGGACTCTCGTGAGAGCTGGCAGTCAGTTCAGCCATGAGGTGGCACTGGGCCTCCCAAGCCACCCTCTGACAGGGACTCGGTCTCCCTGGGTGGCCTCGAGCAAGTCACTTCTACTACTTCTTCCATCTATAAAATGGGAATAATTCTTACCTCCCAGGCAGGTGATGGTAAATGAATGCTCACAAAGCTCTTTGAAGATGAAAAACCCGCATGAATGAGAAGCTTTAGGAAGCTTGGCGTATCATTCTTGGCAAGGGCCAGGACGCTGTGCCCTCACTGCCAACAGCAGCTCTGCCACAAAGAGAACTGAAAATTCCCGGTGCGATCCTTTTCATCTACTTGCTAGACTTTACGCAATTTTGTTTTCATTGTTCATCCCCCAAATGCCTTTCTGAGGGGCTGATGCGTTCAGCTATTAGTATCTTAGTTTCAACTCGAAAGAAAAGGAGCACTTCATGGAGAAGTCACTTCTCTACGACAGCTCTAACACACAAAGTCACTAACTTAACTCCAGCCAGCGTTCGCAGTCTTGCCGGGGATCATGGAAATGGTGTGATCCTCACTTGTTAAACATAATAAATATACATGCCACCTTCTGACATCCCAGCGGTGGTTTTAACTTGATAGCTGACTCAAATGGCAAAAGGAGCACTTCATGGAGAAGTCACTTCTCTACGACAGCTCTAACACACAAAGTCACTAACTTAACTCCAGCCAGCGTTCGCAGTCTTGCCGGGGATCATGGAAATGGTGTGATCCTCACTTGTTAAACATAATAAATATACATGCCACCTTCTGACATCCCAGCGGTGGTTTTAACTTGATAGCTGACTCAAATGACTCTGTCAAAAAATAGCCATTAAAAAAAAAAATACCCAGCTTACTAAATAGGCTACTTCCTAAAAGCTTTAACTTGATTGTAATTTCTGCTGAAAATGTAACAACTTTTTAAGAAATCATTTTCCAATAAGACGTGTTATACATGCCTACAAAATACACACACCCCAACATACCTAACATGCTCATGAGATAAAGCACTGGCAGAATACCTCTAAAAACAAGGCAAAAATCAGAGTTTTGGAACTTTGACCATTTTTCTCTGTATTTATATAGGTAATATTTAGGTGCGTGGGGCTGGCAGGTAGTGTGGTGCTTAAGGCACTGGGCTCTCACATGGCTGACCACAGTTCAATCCTGGACCTGGCAGCTTGCTTTCTCACTCGCCCATCCTCCATCCCTTTCTGTTCAATTTAAAAAAAAAAATAGTAATGATGATAAATAAAATTAAATAAATTAATTCTTAAAATAAAAAGACTTAGGTGCATAAGAGTTAGAACATTGGGCTGGAATGCCCCACCTGAATTCAGAAAAAGCAGATCTGTGTCTGCAGGAAATCTCTGAAGAATACGGAAGCCACGCACATCTTCTCATGTGGCTTTCTGTGAATATGCAGGTAGCTCTGACAATGAGAACTGAATATTAATCCTCTGTAATATGTTTCTATCCCTACTAGATTAAGCTTTCCAGAGAAATCGACTCACGTTTCCTGATGCATATGTATCTTTGCTAAAAGCCAAATCCAAATGAGGACTTTTGTCCCTAGACAGAGAAATTCTGTCGAATTGAGGAGGAAACAGATTTTTCATACAGAGAAACAGTAAATGGCTTTGATTTTTAGATCTAGTTCTCTCTAGAATTCTCCTTCTACACAGTAGGGCACGAAATGCCAAATTTTAAGACAGTAACTACTTGGTAACCAATGAAACTTTTTTTTGGTGGTTGTTGTTTAAAGTTTTTACTATAGGGCATGTGCACTCATCACAGAAGAGACAGAGAGAGGGCAAATGAGAAATCACCTCCAACCCTTCACTCCCCTAGAGAGGATGTGTGTGTGACCACACCACAGTCCCTTCTCCAGTCTCCTCTTGGGATTTTGGGCACACGCGCCTGCCCAGGGTGATTCTCAAGTTACCATGTTTGGAATTTGAACTGAGTGGTCAGCCATGTTGGATCCAGTGCCTTAACCTCCATGCCATCTGCTGGCCCTCGACAAAACTGATAATAAGATAAAAAAAGCTTCCAAATGCTTCCTTCTGCTCCTCTAGTTGATCAAATACCAAATAAATTCCCATTCAATAACAGATGATGATGCTAAGATTAGCAGTACAAATCTAACCCCTCTCTCTTGCCTTTCTAAACACTAGAACATATTTGTTATTAAGAATTTGCAGGATTGTGTGAAATCAGAGGCCAAGACAAATATAAATGGCCATTCAGTCCATGATCTTCAAGTCCTGCTATGATTAAGATGTTAGAATTAACTATATATTTTTTTCAGTATATAGTCACAGATCTTCTAGGACCCTGGGGTCAGGAACATCTAAACAAAAAGTCTTTCTCTTGAGTCTCAGTGTAGGTTAAATGTCATTTCATTTGGAAAAAGACTCTATTTAGTTTTACTAAGTGGTTAGACTATGCTCAAGGGAAATTCCTAATAACTCATTTTCAACAATAGGTGTCCCTCATGTAATTCTGGATAATAGTAGACAAGAATGGTACTGACTCACAGAAGTGCATCTAATCTGCTCTAGCGATCAACCTCACACCAGATACCCAGTCCTTTTTTCCCCGTAACCAGAGCCATCACGCCACATTTAGGTTAAGTCTTCCTTTGCTCACAGTTGAGGGCGGTGGGGTCAGCTCTTGGTTTTCATCACTCAAAGTCTGTTTTTCACAATAGAAAAGAACAACTTTAAAACCAAACCTAATCTGGAGATCTTATCTGGTTTCTGCTCAACCAAAATCAGAAGTACACTTACTGCATTTTATACAACAACCTTACTTTACATAATTGCCTGAAAATGCTCACGCCTAGCCCAAGAGATAACCGTTCCACGTGGTCTGTACCTCGGGTTACACTCATCTTGGTATTCCAATTTGGAAGGTTTTATTTCTCAGTTGTACAAAACTGAACGCACATGGTGGTTCAATGACAAATCCAAACACAGAACAATCGACAGACATAAAATGGGTCTCGGGGACTAGCAGATGGAGTAATGGCTACGTCACTGGACTCCCACATAGCTGACCGCAGTTCGAGTCCCAAACCTGGCGGCTTAAATCTCATGCCAGGTGCATGTGCATGTGTGCCCAAAGTCCTGAGAGGAGAATGGAGGAGAAGGGATTGCGACATGGCCATTCCCCGGGGTGGGGTGGGGGGGTGATTTCTCACTTTCTGTCTGTCTCTGTCTCCAGTGAGTGCACGCGCCCTTCAGCAAAACTCTCAAACACCCACCCCCCCACACACAAACACACACGCAAAATAAATGGGTCTTAACATGATATCTGTTTAAATCTAATTTTTCAGTGACTTATGAGCCCTTAGATGCTTAGCAAGGAGAATCACAGTTCACTGTATAAATCAAATATTCTCTTTGCCTCTGAATACTTTTTTTTTTAAATTTTTGCTATAGAGCATGTGCACTCACCGGAGAGAAAGAGCAAGACATTGAGAGGGAAAGTGAGAAGTCGCCCCCTCCCCCAACAGGGGGGATGGTGACAGCACAGTCCCTGCTCCACTCTCCTCTCAGGATTTTGGGCAAGCACACACATGTACCTGGTGTGATTTTCAAGCGCCCTCTGGGTTGGGGCTTGAACCGAGCAGTTGGCCATGTGAGATGCAGCGCCTTAATCACTGTGCCACCTGCTGGCTCTTCTCAATACTTCTCTGAGGGCCTAAAACGTATCCCGCCTGAAAAGGCAGCCAGCGATTACTATACCATCACACAACTTCCATGGCCCAGGAAGTGTGCTATCATAAAGAAAAGAAAGAAAAAAAAAAAGGTGGATGACGTAAGATGTGCAGAAATGGGTCAAAAGGACAAGAATCCAGGTTAAGTCCTAAAAGCTAACCAAAGGAACCTACTGCTTCCTTCCAATAGCTTGGACAGTATTTTTGATGAACAACTGCTGTTCGTTACAGAGAAAATTATGCCATTTAACAGATAGCCCCCAACCAATAAACTTCCAAAGCAAAACACTGGAAATGACTTAACAGCTTTACACTTTTATTTTCCTTTTTAAAGTTTGAGGTGTTTTGTCTTTGGGTGTGTGTTCTTGCTGGAGAAAGACAAAGAGAGACAGTGAGAGGGAAAGTAGGAAATCAGCCCCCTGAGGGGGTGGTGGGAATGGCCATGCGTCATTCGCTTTTCCTCCTTTCTCCTCTCAAGGTTTTGGGCACACACGCGCATGAGCCCAGTGTGAGTTTCAAGCTGCCAGTCTGGGACCCAAACCACAGTTGGCCATGTGGGAGTCCGGAACCTTAACTATCATGCCACCTGCCAGCGCCTAGCCTTACATCTTGAACACGCAATTATATCCTTCTACATTAAGTCACAGGAGACAAAGACAACAGAACAGAGTCATGGGAGGACAAAGCCATAGCAGCAAAGCTTTCTTTTCTTTTTTCTTTTCTTTTTTGAGAGGTTTTTACTATAGGGTGCATGCGCTTGCTGGAAAGACAGAGAGAGACAGAAAGCGAGAAATGACCACGCTTTCTGGATGGCCACGCCACAGTCCCTTCTCCTCCATTCTCCTCTCGGGATCTTGGGTACGCACGCACACGCACCCAGTGTGAGTTTAAGCCACTGGGTCCAGGACTCGAACCACGGTCGATTACATGGGAGTCCAGCGACATGGCCATTACGCTAACTGCTGGTCCCAACACCAAAACTTTCTTGGCCCACAGTTTATTGTGGTGGGGAGAGGCATGGGGTCGGGAGGATTATCCTGCCATTCTACCCCCATCCCCCCTCTGTGCTTTTTTCCATTTCAATAGGTCTCCCCAATATTAACAGGGAGAATGGAGCATTGGATGGAAGACTAGGAAAGGGTTTGGCGATGTTTAAAACTCACAGGCTAATTGTCAGGCTTGCTGAAAGTACAGATGTGGCATCGTAATCACTTTAACATGGGAAGCTCTTGAAGGATCAGTGACCAGCTCCTCAAAGACAAATTCTGCTATTAATAGCTCCCCCACCTCCAATTTCGAGGCCATATCCTGTAACATCTCAACCACAGATGAGGCCGTTCCTAAGCTTCAAACATACCATAGAGGTATTTCTGGATGGCATCTCAATGGTATGGACACATTTTTATTCCCCTTTTATAATCAGTTCAGCTTTTCTAAGACAATTAGTTCAATCAGGCATGGAAATGACCAAATGACCTAGGAGTTTGTTTTGCTTTGTTTCCCTTCTGACTCTCTAAATGCATGGTCTTAAAATGGACTGATTAAAGAAATGCTTCCATTCTTTATTAGAATATATAAGCTCACCCAGACAGGGACAGAAATAGTTCCTGATCGCTGGACACAGCTGTTTCTAATCTGTCGCCGAGGGGAAACAGCAGGAGCTGGTAGCTATTTCTTAGCAGGAAAGGAAAATACAGAAAAAGGCAGCAGAGCCTAGGGGATATTAAACAGTTGTGAGACAAGAGGAAAAGGAATGTTCTGGACCAAGCTCAGAGATTGTCAGATTTATTTTAGGAAGGCCTGACATCTAAGCATCAATTCACACCCTGTAACACCTAATAAATGTCATTTTTTTCCCCCAACTAAAGGAAAGGTATATGCTGGGTGTTTTATCTTAAAGCTACTTATTTTTACTTAAGTCATGGACAGGAGGTGAGGCATGTACTCAACAGCCATGTAAAGATAACAGAACAAGGTCCTTGACACTGTTCTTCCCATCCCATTTCCAGCTGCCGTTCCTATAGTCCAAGGCTTTTTTTATTTCTTAACCTGCAGAGACAAATGTTTCAGGTGCCATTCGGTGACTGTCCTGCACGTACTCCCATCAGCTCTCCAGCATCTGGCAACGCGTGTCTGTGTCACCTAACATGGCTTGAGTGAGTGTGACATGATCACTGGAATAAGTGAATCGTCGTCATTTTCAGCAACAGCGCACTGCTCACACACTTTGGTACCTTAGTACACGAGGTTCTGAAATCATTTCTCAAGTGATGGCAGTAAACTTCACGCCGGGTAGAAACACGCTCTAGTTGCTAACAGCTGCTACAGCGCACCTTCCTGTCACTGCCAGAGCTCAGAATAGCAGGTCCTTCTTAATGTCAGTGGCTGCTACCATTAAATTATAACACACACATCCCACAGCTGCAAGTACTAGCTGCAAGTACTACCACTGCAGGCCCCTGAGAGCTCCCAGACCGCCAGCACACTCCACATTGTTACATAGTTTCATTGGGGATGAACTAAGGGTTAAAGTGGAAACTTCTTTAAGAGGAAAAGAAAGAAGAGTGTTGAGAATGACCTTGAAAATAAAGAACAGATGGGGCCAGCAGGTGGCATGTGGTTGGTGGTGCTGGACTCCCAGGGTTCGAGTCCAGGACCTGGTGGCTTATTTTCTCTCTCTCTCTCTTTGTCCCTCTCTGGTCCAATTAAAATAAAATGAGTAAATAAAGTTAAATTTTAAATAAAAAAAGAAAGTAAAGTACAGAGATTTAGTTTGCAGACCCTGGAGCATGGCTTTGCCACTTCCTAGCTGTTAATTTGTGAACTTGGGCAGCTTTCTTCATCTCTCAGTGCCTCAGTGTCCTCATTTTTTTTTTTTAAGGTTTTTGCCATAGGGCACATGTGCTCTATGAAGAGGCAGAGACAGTGAAAGGGAAGGTGAGAAATTTACCCATCCCTCCTTCCTGGGGTGGGGATGGCTATGCTGCAATCCCTTCCCCTCCATTTTCCTCTTGGGCTTTTGGACACACATGCACATGTGCCCGGCATGAGTTTCAGGCCACTGGATCCAGGACTCGAACAGCAATTGGCCATGTGAGAGTCTAGTGCCTTAAGCACCATGCCACCTGCTGGCCCCGTGTCCTTGCCTTTAAAATAATCCTACCTCATTACACAAGTAAACGGCTCTGGAATCAGTACCTAGAATACAGCCAGTGCTCAGGAAATGCAACCGTCCTCACTGTCATCACCCCCCACGTTACCTGTCCTATGGGGGACAAGTGTATTCGGCAGGGGCTCCCAGTGGCGTCGCGAGGACTACGGAAGTAGTCATCACACTCCTTGTGTAAAAGACACCGTGTTTGGCAGCGTTATGTCTAACACAGACCCTTCCATGAGGAAGAACGCTTAGCAGGGACCACGCATGACTGAAGACCCCAGCGGCTCTCTCGAGGGAAAGCCCACAGCCAGGGTGGCATCTGGACAGGTGCCACGCGGAGGAAGAGC
>NW_006159521.1:5543690-5558813 GCF_000334495.1 Tupaia belangeri chinensis | reverse complement strand
TCCGCACGCCCACCGAGGGAGAGGGGCGGGAGACTGACTCCCACAACTACCTGTGTAGACAAAGCTCAGCCAACAGCCGGCTCAGCTTCCCGGCCTGCCCTCAGGTGGTGTCAGACTAGACAGCTTTCCACACCCTGTCCTGCCACGTTACCCTCTACCTGATGACGGCGACTCAGACTGGCATTTCCCCAACGGCAGGACACCTAGTTAGGGCAAAACCCAGCAGGTGTTATCGAGTCAGAGAAAAGGGCTAGGAACTGGAAAAGAAGCCCACCTGGTGACCAAGTTGTCAACTTCTGCTGCTTTTGCGTTAAGGAAAGTGGACACGCTGAAATGTGCTGGTCAAGGTCCAGAGTAAGAGTTCAAACCCCATCCCCACCGGAGCTAGAACACGGTTTCTGTTCATGTGTTCTTTTTTTTTTTTTGGTCCTTTTCAAAAAATAATGTCTACCAGAACCAGCAGCGGCATGGTGGTTAAGGTGCTGGACTCTGGACTTCCACAAGGTCGACCGCAGTTCAAGTCTCAGACCTGGCAGCTGGTTTTCTCACTTTCTCTCTCTTTCTTTCTCTCTCTGGTGAGTGCGTGTGCCCTAGAGGAAATTTTAAAAATAATGAAATTAAATAAACCTTTAAAAAAATAACTGTATTTCCTACTAATTGAAGACAAGTCCTTCCGACACGCCCCCTGGCTGTTACAGAAGGGACAGGACAACACACCTGACTGTGGTGTGGACGGATAGTACAAGGTTTTCTCCCCCTTGGAAAGCAACGATTGCAATCGAACATGTCAGGACAGGGCTAGGTGGTTTTTATTTTTCTTCTTCTGTCCCTCGCACCAATGCAGATCGTGTACTTTTGCTTGAAATTGGTAGAGTTAAAGCCCAGACAGTGTCACTCATCCGGATCTACCTCCCACTGTTATCTGTTTTTTAAAACCAAACTTTTTCCATCACTGAAGCACTTCAGGACTCAAGCTTCAATCCCTGCCACCACCACCACCCCCTCACTGTCTCGGGTATAAGATGTCAAGGAGCGAGCCCCAAAGTCAAGTCAAGGATCACTGGGACACAGAGAAGTCACTTGTGAGGCTGGCCCCGAGGGTGACACTGACGTGTGTTCACCAGACAAGAGCCTTTGCTGTGAGATGCTGGGGAGCCAGTGTTCTGTGGGGAGGCTGGAGTCAGCCGAGGGCTCGGAGGAAACCACCCACTACCATGACTTGCACTGATCCGGCCTCACGGTTAGTCTTAGGGACTTGGAGCAGTCAGCGCAAGAATTCCATGGAATGGAATTCAAGAAGAGAATTAAGGCTAAGGGAGATAATCATCTGAATAAGTGTGCGGACTTCCACACGAAAATTCTGAGCGGGACAGGGCTTTTTCTGGGGTGAATGCCCCTTAGCATGTTTGTTTTTCACATCAGACGCATCTCACACACACCCACCAACAATCAAACCATGGCTAGCACCTATGAGGGGTTATTATTAATTTCAAGTATTTTTTAAAAGAGGTTTTTGCTTTAGGAAGCATGTCCTCACCAGAGAAAGAGAGAGAGACAGTGAAAAGTGAGAAATCACCCCTCAGGGGGAATGGCCATGCCACAATCCCTTCTCCTCCATTCTCTTCCTGGGATCTGACACACACATGCCCGGTGTTAGTTTCAAGCCACCAGGTCTGGGACTCAAACCGCAGTCAGCCATGTGGGAGTGCAGTAATGTAACTGTTGCGCTAGCTGCTGGCCCCCATTTCAAGTATCTTTTAAAATCCGTCACAAAGATGAGTTTGGTCTTTATCCATCCCCACCCTCCAAAATATTATTTCTACTGGAGTCAATATGCTGTTCTCGGTTTCTGCTTTCTGATTGCTTAGGCCAGAGGAACGGATAACTTTACCATCAAATCTACCATGGTCAACAGCAAAACTGGGAACTCTACCAAAACACTAACAGCTAGCAGTTCATTTCGAAGACGTTTTTTGGGAGCGAATCCTGTCTGTGGGAGAAAGATCAAGCCCACCCACTCCCCCTTGTGGCCACCGAGGAACCTGGCGCTCAGAGGGCACATTTCACCACCCGTTCGCATAGGCCACTTCAGAGGGGACCAACTGGGTCAGAGGGAGAGTTCGGGTCGTCATTGCTAATTAATTTCAAAGAATGTTTTCTTGGGGCATAATTTTACAAGTATTCTTTGAGGATCTCTATCAATGTTCAAAGCACTTTGCACAAATGTGACATCCTCAATAAAGGAGGGGAGATTCCAGGAAGACCGACAAAATGGTTTTCAAAGGTCTGTGTGATTCTTCCATTGTATCATTCCCCAAACATTGTAACTTTCCCCGTATAGTCTTTAAGAAAGGGCTACACATAATGGGACCAGCAGATGGCATTATGGACCACAGTTTGAGTCCCGGACCCGGCGGCTTAAACTCATGCTTGGTGTGTGTGTGTGCGTGCGTGCCCAAAATCCGGAGAGGAGACTGGAGGAGAAGCGGTTGCGATGTGGCCATCTGCCTGGGGGTGACTTCTCGCTCTGTCTCTCTGTCCTTCTGGTAAACGCATGCACCCTATAGCAAATACCTCTCCAAAAAAAAAAGAGAGAGAGAGAGAGAGCGCTACAATTAGAGAAAACCAAACTTTGAACATGATGACCGGCTGCCTGTCTAATGTGGGTCAGGGAGTTGGGGTCTGGGGAGCTGTCAGTCCCAGCCGATCGCATAGTTCCTCTCTCGTCTCCTAACCTAGCAAGTAGCTGTGTGGCATCTCCACTGCTGTGGACATGACTAGGCCCCACTCCCCCTCTCCTTTTTTTTTTCCCTTCAGTTTTACTGGGGCCTATCCGCTTGCCAGTGAGAGAGGACAGAGAAGTGGGAAATCACCACCTGGCAGCCGGTGTGGCCACACTGCTATCCCTTCTCCTCCATTCTCGAGATTTTGAGTATGCATGCATATGTGCTTGGCATGATTTTTAAGCCACCAGGTCCAGGACTTGAACTGTGAAGTCAACCATGTAAGACCCAGCCAACTTAACCTCCATGTCACCTCTGGTCCCAGGCTCCATTTTAATTCAGTCGTCACCAAAAAAATGAGGAGCAAGAAAAGACTATGTAGGAGAAAATGAAAAACCTCCAAGAGTCAGCGAATGAGTTTTCTAAGCTGATGATGTATTTAAATTAATAGTCTATGAGCTTGACTTCATATAAATTGTTTCTTATTATTTTAATCTGCCGGAGGGCATGTGCACTTGCTAGAGAGAGGGAGAGGGAAGAAGTCCCGCCCCCCCACCATGGGGCTTGATCACACTGCAATCCCTTCTTGAACTCTCTATCCAGTTGGGATTTGAGGTATGTTGCACATGTACCTGGCGTGTTTTTCAAACTGCCAGGGCTGGGATTCAGCTATGAGGGCTCCCCCTTCCCTAACCACGGGCCACAGGTAGATCTATTTATGAGAACTTAATTACGGTTTGATCAACCTATCGAGAGAGTAACTGCCAAAGCAGAAATGAGTCACAAATATTTTAGCAAATGGCTGGTGGGCCCCTTGAGGGACAGACCCAAGAACAGCTTCTCCAGCATGGCTGCCATGCTTTTTACTCCCAGCATGGCTATTTTTACCAGCCTGCAGCAAGCCAAAATTACACCCAAGAGAAAGGCAAAGAGACCAGAAAATAGGTAGCAGCTTTATACATTCTTCAGTAGCATCTCATAACCTTAAAAAAGGAAACTTTCGAGAAAGTCCATTTTTATATCCCCAAAAACACCAAACGGCGAAATGGAAGATAATGATAGCTCCAAAGGACTTCTCATGGGGACAGCTTCAATGGCACGGCTAAAACTGACACCTCACTCCCCAGTGCCGCGGTGTCTTGAGCTCGGCAGCTGCACGGCTGAGGTCTGCGGAGCCCGGACACAGGGAGTCCGGTGTGACCGCCGTGAAAGCACCGAGCTGCCCTCTGACCGAGCTCTGCTTCAGCTTACTGATTTCTGAACTGGCGCTGAAGCCAGAGAGCTCCTGCAATTACTCTCTACTCCTAACAATCAAAGTCATCGTCGTCTTCTTCTCGGGCAGGAGTTTCCCTTCTGTTCCCTCTCTGCCAGGGCCCGTGCTCGCTGCCAGCTGCACAGTGCCGTTTGGAGAGTTGCAGCCTGACACAGCTGAAGATGCGTCGTCTGTGGCCAACTGCAGTGAGGCACTAGCAATGCCAAGACCTGGGTGCTGGGGCCCTGCTGGGAGACCCCCGAGGCTCCTCCGGAGGTGGCCCTGGACTCAGGGATGCACATTGCCCATGGTCCCGGCTGGCTGAGGCTAGGGTGGGTGGAGGCATTCAGACCAGGCTCAGAGTGCCTCTCTCTTTCTCCTTAAAGAAATGAGGAAACAAACTTAAGAAAGCCCGAGACTGGGCTAACCCGGATCTCTGACGTGCACTGTGCGGGGAGGCCCCTGCACTGTGGGACAGGGTGGGCTTCGGATGCCCTTGTTCTCGTCACGTCCATCCTGCTGATCTCCCAGAAGGGGCAAACTGGCAGCCAGTGTTTGGTCTTCAAAATTCTTCTTCTGGGGAAGGGATTTTTTTGTTTGTTAGGTTTTTTTTTTTGGAGAGATTTTTGCTATAGGGCGTGTGCGCTCGCCAGACAGAGAGAGACAGAGAGCTAGAGAACAGGAAATCACCCCCCAGGGGTGATGGACATCCTACAATCCCTTCTCCTCCATTCTCCTCTCGGGATCTTGGGCACGCACGCACACGCGCCCGGCGTGAGTTTTAAGCCACCAGGTCCGGGACGCAAACCGCGGTCGACTACGTGGGAGTCCAGCGACATAGCCATTACACTAACTGCTGGTTCCCTGTTTGTTAGTTTTTTAAAGAGAGATTTTTGTTATAGGGCACGTGCATTCACTGAAGAGAGAGAGAGAGACAGAGAGCTAGAGAACAGGAAATCACCCCCCAGGGGTGATGGCCATCCTGCAATCCCCTCTCCTCCATTCTCCTTTCAGGATCTTGGGTACACACGAACACGCATCCAGTGTGAGTTTTAAGCCACCGGGTCTGGGTCTCGAACCATGGTCGAAGACATGGGAATCCAGTGACATAGCCATGATGCCATCTGCTGGTCCCAAGGAGAAAGATTTTTTTGCTATAAGGTACACACGCTCACCAGAGAGACAGAGATGACGAGAGAGAAAGTGGACAATCACCCTCCAAGAGTGATGGGCATGCTGCAGTCCCTTCTTCTCCATTCTCCTCTTGGGATTTTGGGCATCCATGCGCACTCTCCCAGCGTGGGTTTCAGGTCACTGAATCCTGGACTCAAACTGTGCTCAATCATGTGAGAGTCTAGCACCTTAACCACTATGCCCCCTGCTACCTCATCTTCAAAATTCTTGGTTTTTTTGGAGAGACTTTTGCTATATGGCACGTGCATTCGCCAGAAAGACAGAGACAGACAGAGAGACAGAAAGCGAGAAATCACCCCCAGGCGGGATGGCCATGCTGCAATCCCTTCTCCTCCATTCTCCTCTCGGGATCTTGGACACACGTGCACACATGCCCAGCGTGAGTTTAAGTCACCAGGTCCGGGACACGAACGGTGGTCGACTACATGGGAGTTCACTGACATAGCCATTATGCTAACTGCTAGTCCCAATATCTTCAAAATTCTGATGTGTCACCACCTCCAACTCCTTTGAACAACTCCTTCTGCAATGGCCCTCCATGCCAATAAGATGAGAAAGACATGTGTCATCAACAGTCCCCTCTGCCTCTTTTTTTAAGGGAAAAATAACCTGGTCTGGTTTCCTGATTTTCCTTTACAGCATATTAACTATGGGTTGTTTTCAAATATCTAGTTCACTTTTCTAAGAGAACCACAGCCACTATGGAGAACATGAAAACACTACTGAGTGGGGCTGGCAGGTGACATGGTGGTTAAGGGCGCTGGACTTTCACATAGTTGCCCATGGTTCGAGTCCCAGACCTGATGGCTTGCTTTTTCACTTTTCCTCTCTCTTTCTCTGTCCCTTGGTAAAATTTAAATAAATAAATAAAGGTGCTGGACACTCCCACATGGCCAACCATGGTTCAAATCCTGGACCTGGCAGCTTGCTTACTTACTTTCCCTCTTTCTCTCTCTGGTCAAACTAAAATTAAATAAACGAATAAATAAATTTAAATAATTTTTAAATTAAAAATTAAAATAAATAAATTTAAATAATAAAGGAATTATTATTATTATTATTATTATTATTTTGGGGAGAGGTTTTTGCTATAGAGTGCATGCGCTCACCAGAAAGAGAGACAGAGAGACAGAAAATGAGAAATTACCCTCTGGAGGGGATGGCCATGCCACAATCCCTTCTCCTCCATTCTCTTGGGATCTTGGGCACACATGCATATGTGCCCAGCGTGAGTTTAAGCCACTGGGTCCAGGACTTGAACCACAGTCAACTACATGGGAGTCCAGTGACGTAGCCATTATGCCAACTGCTGGTCCCAAGGAATTCTTAAAAAAAGAAAAGACAAGACAAGACTGCTAGAGAAGGCGAGCACAGTTCCAGAAGGATTACATATTAACTTCGGGCAATGACAGCCTTACTGACACAGGTGCTCAGCCTCCCCAGTTGAGTGCTCTGAAGGGGCAATGTTCACGTGAAAGTATACCTCCTAGCACATTCGTTAAAATAAAATCAGCCTCATTTCCTAATGTGTAAATGACTTGGGGAAGAAACTCCGAGCCTCTCATTTCTTCTGACAATCCTGTTCGATCAGGATAGATTTGGTGGAAACTCTGGTGTCATTACCCATCACTGCTGCATTAAAATATGCATTCTGATGTCATGCTCCAAAATAAACTAAGTTGTTTGCTACAACTACCTACACACAAATTAGAAAATTACATGACAAGGAGTTTAATACAGCCTGCAGCTGGGACACAGGTTATTACTGAAAGTAGTCGTCGGCGTGGTTTCTGGTGTAGCAGTAAAAGAAGATGACTTGAAAGGACTCCGTGGTTTTGAAGCTCTTCTGAAACGAAAACACTCAGTGAGTGCATAGCATTGGGTTGTCATTAATGTCAGCCATGCGAAAACACTGTCTCCATGAACGCGACAGGCATTTCCCGGCCAAGACCAGGACTTTCCACGCTCTGGTATTTCGGGCATGGTGCTAGTACTTTTCCAAAAGGCAATCTTTGGGCAATGCCTTCTAGGCCATCAGTCACACACACGGCACTCTTCAGTAAATAGGTGGCCCTGAATTCGCTACAGTCGGCCAGCAGTTTCCACAGAACATGCTCCTTTCTCTAGAAACACCCAGTGATGAAATCTCAAGCTCTGGGAGGCAAGAAGTGTCAATGCGACCCTCAGAGGTGCACAACACTGTCTCAAAATAAAGGATGAAAACATAGCAGAATCAGAGTGGCTTTACATGCTCCTTCCGATAGGAGCGGTTCTAAGAGGAGCTGAGGAACAGGAGAAGGCTCTTGGACATCCTCGGCATGTTTGATACGTTTGATACGTCACATCATTTATGCTCTGCGTCTGTGGCCTGACTGCCTTTAAACACGCAACAAAATACCACCCTTCTTCGCAAAATGATGAGAAGTGAAGAATCAGTCCTATCGTGCCAGCAGAATTAAAAACACTGCATTAAAAGGTGCCAACCGTTCTCTTGCCATACGCAATCAAGTTGAGAGAAAGAAGAAAATACTGCGACTTCCTCGGGTGGAGAGCGGGTATTAGGAAGTGGTTATCATTATGATATCACCAGGGTGTATTTTTGGTTGTTATTTTCTTTCCCCCATTCTCTGTGAATTAATTTAAGAACCCGACAAGGCATGAAGGAACAGACTACGTATAAAACAGTAATTTTCTGTAGTTTTTGGTTTAAAATGCTATGAGAGCAAGGTTCCACATTTTGGAAGAGAAAATATTTTACAGTCTCCCAGGATATCATATATTTATTGTAATAAACTGGTGATAATAAACTGGTTTTTTTTAAAGAATTACTTATTGACTTTGTTGTTATTATTATTATTTAATTTGACCAGAGAGATACAAAGAGAAAAAGGGAAAGTGAGAAAGCAAGTCACCAGGTCCAGGACTTGAACTTCAGTTGGCCATGTGGGAATCCAGCGCCCTTAACCACCACACCACCTGCCAGCCCCAATAATGAACTGTTATTAATTTCACTTTTTTTTTTATCACAATGAGTATCCTTATTTTTTGAGGTTTTTGCCATATGGTGCATGTCCTTACCAGAGAGACAGAGAGAGGAAAAGTAAGAAACCACTTCCTGGGAGGGATGGCCATGCTGCAATTCCTTTCCTTCCATTCTCCTACTGGCGTGTTAGGCACACACAAACATGTGCCTGGATGATTTTTTTTTTTTTTTTGAGAGGTTTTTGCTACAGGGCACGTGTGCTTGCCAGAAAGACAGAGAGAGAGAGAGAGAGAGAGAGAGAGAGACAGAGAGATAGAAAGCAAGAAATTACCCCCCGGGGGGTTGGCCATGCCGCAATCCCTTCTCTATTCTTCTCTTGGGATCTTGGGCAAACATGCACACATGCCTGGCGTGAGTTTAAGCCACCGGTCTGGGACTCAAATCACGGTCAACTACGTGGGAGTCCAGCGACATAGACATTACGCCAAGTGCTGGTCCCCCCGGGATGATTTTCGAACCACCAGGTTGGGACTCAAAACCATGGTAGGCAATGTGGGAGTCTGGCATCTTAACCACCACACACCTGCCGGCCCCTACTGCAATGATTTTTAAACTCCAGAGTGAATTCTTGCAAGAAGGTCGCGTGGAGCAGGTGGGTAGGGGAGCATCTGGTGATTGATTCTGTCCTCTTTTTCTATGCTTTCAGATTAAAAACTAAAATGGTAGTGTCACTCTGCACATTCTCCCATATCCTCAAACTACAAGAGATAAAATTCACATTTCACTATTTAAATGATTAGACAGTCACTAACAGGACCCCAGTGTCCTGTGGGCATAAGGGCTGCTTTATTTAACGTGTCCGATTTTCTTCAGGCCATCCATGAGACCACAGAGATGAGGGGGCAGCTTACTGTGTAAAACCAACCACTGTAACAATGGCACACAGAAACTGCACTGCTGGGCCAGCCCTATCAGTGACTGAGGGAGCCAGGTCCTACATGGCTGTCCATGGTTTGAATCCTGGCACTGGTGGCTTGAAAACCTCACTGGCTGCGTCTGTGTGCATGTCCTTAAAGCCCGACAAGATGGAGAAATGGAAGAGAAAAGATTGAGGTGTGATGGAACCCCACCTGGGTGTGCCTTCTCCTCTTTCTCTCTAGTATGAGAGACAAGCATCCTCTAGCAATAGAAAAAAACAAAATGAAACTACATGGTCTGACATCATTGCTTATATTCCAGCTGCTTCTGCCTCACAGAAAGTAGGGGAACATCTAAGACTTGAAATTTAGATGGGAATCTTTTTATTTTTAGGAAAGAATTATTTAATTTTATTATTATTATTATTTTTAATTTGCTATAGGGCAGGTGTGCTCAATAGAGAGGGGGAGAGAGAGAAAACAAACCACCAGGTCCGGTACTAGAACTGTGGTCATCCATGTGGGAGTCCGGCGCCTTAACCATCACGTCACCTGCTGTCTTCTTGGAGGGACTCTTAACATTTTAAGCTTTCCATATACAACCCCAAACACATTTATTTTAAAAAAGTTATGTTTAAAACCACAGAATTTATAATCTATGTATCAACAGTTTCCCTCATTAGTGGTCACCAGAAAGAGATTTTAAAATAAATTTCCACTACGGCATCATCTCTGGAAAATCCCATTCAAGCTGAAAGCTTTTAACAAGCTTTCAGTCCTTCTCACTTGGACATTAAAGAGACTTCAGTTTTTGTCTGCATGCATGGATCAGCTTTCCTGGGAAAAGAATTCATCTGTTTTGATGTTATTTGTTTTCCTCAAGGACACTCAGAAAAAGACGTAGACGGGAGCAAACACTGTCCCGTAGAGGGTGACTCCCAGCCAGGAGGACGCTAGAGCTGGGACAGAAATACCACCACCTCAATTCTGAAATAACAACAGTGTAAGCAGTGAACGGCTGGATCCCTACCTCGAAAATCACACCAAGTACAGGCACACACACATGCTTTTCGGCTGTGTGAAATCATGACTATGCTCACGGGAAACAAAAGAATCACCCTGCAGAACCAGGCTGGTGTGGCTGCGCTCTCTGCTGGTTTGGCTTTGGGCAGCCGCTATGCCGTGCGGGCCCCTTGGTCTTCGTGACACTAAACCAACACCTTTACAAGAACGCAAGGGAGCGGAACGTGAAATCGTTGCTTTCACCTTTCAGATTTCCGCAGAGATGGGAGAGGCTTCCGTCAGTGAAATCAATGAAATAAAAACTCTAGCTAGACGGGGAACGTGCAGCCCCGTAATAGATCCACGCGCACTGACGTTCAGCATTTGGAAATGAATGCCTATTGTTTTGGTCACTTCTTATCTTTTCAGGGAAAGGAAATGTATACTGTATCGTAGTGTCACCACTTCGGCCTCAGTGTAGGGTACAATGGCAGTCAACAATGGACGCGGGTCGCTCACGCAAGCCGGTCATTTCGATGCTTTGGCTTATTCCGCCCCCTGCTCACTTCCCACGTTCCCGGTGAGCAGACATCGCTGACTAAACCAAGACCTGCTCTCTCTGAGATTTAAGAAATTAAACATAGTTTGGGCCTATGAAGAGCCATCTCTGTTCTTATCTCTTTAACAGCTTCGGGAAGAGTTCGTTTCCCACATTATCTCTTGGGGGCAGAGAGAGGACCTGGAATAATTCCTCCCACTGCCCCAGAGTGGAGCCTCACTCCCGTGCTCCTTCCTTGTCTGGAAGTCTTCTGGGTTAGGCGAGAATGTTGGACTATTTATCACCTTTTGTGAATCAGAACTTTTGTTTTTGTGTGCTCTAGAGAGCTAAACTGAACCTTCCAAACCATTCGACTCCAGGCCTGAAAAGATCCCTGAGCTTTTCAAGAGGAATCCCTCTCCTTCTAACCAAGGCCATGACTCTGAGGTGAGGTGACATTCCCAAGGTTACCTAGTGGGGTGAGACCAATGGCAGACTGGCTCCTGCATCTGTTTTCTCCTGTCAGCTCTTCAACCAGCTGTATCCCAGACTCCCATTTCACAGACAGACAGACAGAGCTGGTGTCAACAGGAACAACTCCTTGGGCAGGAGGGAGCCAAAGTCCATGTACCTGGGTGGCCGGCTAAGACTGGGTGGCTGCGGGAACCAGCAGTTAGTGTAATGGCTATGTCGCTGGACTCCCACGTAGTCGACCGCAATTTGCGTCCTGGACCCGGTGGCTTAAAACTCATGCCGGGTGCATGTGCGTGCGTGCTCAAGATCCCGAGAGGAGAATGGAGGAGAAGGGACTGCGGCGTGACCATCCCCTCTGGGGGGTGATTTCTCGCTTTCTGTCTCTATGTCTCTCTCTCTCTGTCTGTCTGGCAAGCGCACGCGCCCTATAGTGTGTGTGGGGGGAACCTCTCCAAAAAAAAAAAAAAAAAGACTGGGTGGCTGCAAGGGCCTTGACCTGAGGACATGGAAGACGGGACCGTTTGGGATTCACGAGGTCGTGTCAGGGGAAATGGTGAGCTTTGGCTCTGTAGGTGGGCGGAGGGAGTTCTTGGGGGGAGAAGGTTCTCAGAAAATTGGGAACATGATGGTGGTGACAGAGAGGAAGCCCACACGGAAATGAACTGTATCTCTATGCTTCCCCCAGCCTCGAGCCTAGCCACATGTGCACTGAAAACATCTTGGAGATACAGATGTATAACTTGCCTTTCTTTCATAAAGAGATTTTTTCTATAGGGCACATGCGCACACTGGGGGACAGAGAGAGACAGGGAGACAGAAAGCGAGGAACTCCCCCTCTTCCCCCCCAGAGGATGGCCACGCCGCAATCCCTTCTCCTCCATTTTCCTCTTGAGATTTTGTGCACAGGCACCCAGTGTGAGTTTTAAGCCACAGGGTCCGGGACTCAAACTATGTGGGTGTCCAGCGAAGTAACCATCTGCTGGCCCTGAAACTTGTTTTTTAAAATCTGGCCCTATAGCCTACTGGTTAGGAGAGCAGGATCCCACAAGGCCAATTGTAGTTTGAATCCTGGCCCAGGTGGCTTGAGAAACACCCGGGTGTGTGGGTGTGTATGTCCCAAATCCCAAGATGGAGAAATGAGAAATCATTGTAGCATAATTTCTACACGCCTGATTGGGGAGGTGCTTTCTCCCTTCCTTCCACCACCCCTGGCAAGACCATGCTCCCCTGGCAATTTGGCAATTTAAAGAGTCTCCCTTAATATGCATCCTAAGGTACACTGTGATGCCTGCGTAAGGCAAAATAAACAGGATGGGGATCCCAAGCCCTCTCACCCCAAGTCACCTGCTATGAATACCTGGATTCACACTTCACGGCGTGTATCACTCCCTGCAATGCCACGTAATTACTAGCTGTCTTGACACACTTAGAATGTAAGATGCACAGGGCAGGGACCTGCCTTCCTCATCCTATATTCCCAGTACCTACCCCAGTGCCTGACACACAGCAGGTGCGGCAAAAGCATGAATAAATTAAGGAATCCTCCTACCCGCTTCTAGCATGTAATCTCTACTCGTCTAGGGTGAAATGAAAGGGTTATTAAAGATACCCAAGGACAGCCCTAGGCATTTCCTTCTAGCATGGAAACACTACAGCAAGAACCAAAACAAATTAAAGTGTTCCTGATTTATCATAAAATGAAACCAAAAAAATCAGCCAAGGCAGGCATTCTGCTCTGAACCACATTTCTTAGAGCCTGCAACCCAGAGATGCCCAAGGAGCTCGCAGGTCTGAAAGAACGAGCCAGAGAGCACAGCAGGGGTGGGTAGGAAAGGTAGAAACTTCTCTTCTGACACCTAGGGCCGGACTCCGGGTGGTTAGCACCTGTACGTCCCCAAGAGCACTGGGAGGGGTCAGGAGTAGCTTTAGACAGACAGACCTGGGCCTGACGCTACATCTGCCACTTAGTCGCTCTGTGATCGTGAGCAAGTGATTTAACCTCTTAACCCTCGGATGTCTAATCTGCACGGCAGAGAGGGAGAGCAGTAACTACCTCACAGGGCTGTTGGGGGGCTCAGCTGCAAGGCTGTTACCAGCCACGAGCTCCATGCTTCGCATCCACTGGTAACTGCCGTCACTGTCGTTATATGAGCGATTGATATTTTTATCTGATCTCAGATAATACTCAATCATCAAAGTTAATCTCCATCTGCTTTTCTGAACGAGGAATTACTGCTTTATCCTGGGATTAGTATAAGGTCAAGATGCAAGTGGGTTTCTGCTCATATTCCAAGTCAGAGGGGTTTCCTGTGGGGGTCTGGGGTGCTGGGTGACACGCGCTGTGCTGTGCTGTGCATGGCTCTGATGCCTGCCAAGGCCGGGGGGCCGGGCTTGGGGGTTCTATTATTAGAGCTGGTAAGCTGCTTGTAGCATCACAGAGACCAATAGCTATTTTAATATCCTACAACAAAGCGTAGCTACATGGAAAGAATGGGCTAAGAGTAAAATGGTCTGGGTTCAAATTCTAACTCTGCAACTAACTGGTAGAGAGGGTCAGAACATACCACCCCTCGGGACCAGCAGTTGGCGTAATGGCTATGTCGCTGAACTCCCATGTAGACGACTGCGATTCGAGTCCTGGACCCGGTGGCTTAAACTCACGCCGGGCGCGTGTGCCTGCGTGCCCAAGATCCTGAGAGGAGAATGGAGGAGAAGGGATTGCGGTGTGGCCATCTCCCCTGGGGGGTGATTTCTCGCTTTCTGTCTCTCTGTCTTTCTGATGAGCTCACGTGCCCTATAGCAAAAACCTCTCAAAAATAAATAAAGAAAGAAAGAAATAAGAACATACCTCCCCCCAATCCCCCCCCACACACATCACAATGACATAGGGATTGTTTTGAGCTGAAGGCAAATGAGGCACAGTGGATGCAGAAAAGCTTTCTACCCTCCCTCCTACCTGCCAAAAGGCAAGGCGTACACTTCCCTTTGCGCAGGTTCCTTTCCTGCCCAATCCCATGCCAGGAAGGAGGGACGACTCTTACCACTAGAGACGGGCCCTGACTCCAATGTGCAAACCAAACCTCCCTGAAATCACCCTGACTTTCCATTAGTCCCCCACACATTGTCCTTTCCACAATTTAGTGCCCCTGGAAGTCCCAAACAATTATCCTTTATCTAGTTACTGGGCTGTTGGAAAAGCCCTAACGCCATTGTTTGGATAGAAAACCAGAAAAATATGTCATGACTTTCCAGACAACCTAATATTTCTTCACGAGTTCATCACCCTCTCTGGGCGTTTTTGCTTCATTCCTGTGAGGCCCCTCACATGCATATGAAATAAACCTTTCTCTCCTGTTAATCTGTTTCTGTCCATACTTTACAGGGCCCCAGTCACCGGACATAAGAAGGTAAAGAGGAAAAGATTTTTCTTTCCCATCATTAAGAGGTGTTTTTTTTTGTTTTGTTTTGTTTTTGTTTTTTTTTGTAAGAGAGATTTTTTGCTTTAGGGCACACTTGCTCGCCAGAGAGACAGAAAGAGATAGAAAGTGAGAAAACACCTCCTGGGGAGATGGCCATGCCTCAGTCCCTCCTCCTCCATTCTCCTCTCAGGATTTTAGGTGCACACACACGTGCACCCAGCGTGAGTTTTAAGCTGCTGGGTCTGGGACTCGAACCATGGAAGACCATGTGGGAGACTAGTGATGTAATCGTTATACCATCTGCTGGCCCCACTAAGAGATTTTGACCCGTCCCTTCTCCTCCAGTCACTTCCTGTCCTATCCTGGGATTTGCTAAGACGATTTCTGAAGTGTGAGTAAAGCCCATGTAGGACAGAGTCTGGGATATACGGTGGGTATTTGTAGAGACCGTTTGGAAGAAAAATACTAATAAAAGCCCAAGGCTATCAAACAGAAGTATCGTAGTGGAATGTTTCCTGTTCTCATTCAAAAAGTTTGGCCCTTCCCAGCAAAGAGGAATATACTGACAATGAGAAAATTTATAGTCTTTTTGGCACAAAAAAAAAAAAAAAAAAAAAAAAA
>NW_006159521.1:5539653-5543453 GCF_000334495.1 Tupaia belangeri chinensis | reverse complement strand
AGAAAATTTATATTTTTTTGGCAAAAAAAAAAAAAAAAAAAAAAAAATCTGCTAATGTTTAATGGTTGTCTGAGAAAGACAAGACTTGCGAATATGGCGGCTCTTTAATAACCAAGGCTCCATTTAAAAATAGCTGGAATTAATTACAGGGCTAATGACCCATTGAAAGGCTTATTTAAATACCAAAGCCCGCACTGAACAATCATGGAAAATATGGCTTAAAAGGGCTTTAGAGAACAGAAACCAGGAACAGCAGTTGAAACAAAAAACATACTATCCTGGAACACTAGCTACTTTGGTAAGGAACATGCAGAATAAGAAAATCTCAGGGGAGTTCTCACACTGGGTAAGAGATGCCACTGGGATCAACAGAAAGACAAGAAGAGGCCACACACAGTCAGCTGCTTGGAACTGAAGGGCCTCTATTCACCAGTCACAGAGGAGGGCCCTGCCCATCTCCCCCACCCTCCCTCCTCTCTCCACTCTGCTTTCCTGATATACCTATCCATTTTTCATTTTAAACTTTTTTTTTTTTAAAGTTTCCTCTAGGGCATGTGCATGCACCAGAAGAGTGTGAGAAGGGGAGAGAGAAAGTAAATTATCTCCTGGGGGCAGGGGGAATAGCCATGTCACAATCCCTTCTCAGGATTTTGGGGGCACAGGCACATGCCACCAGGTCTGGGACTCGAACCTCAGTGAGTCATGTGGAAATCCATTATCTTAACCATTATGCCACCTGCTGGCTCTTACACTTACCCATTTTTCCCCGTTTTTGGAGAGGTTTTTGCCATAGGGTACGTGCGCTCACCAGACAGACAAAGAGAGACAGAGAGACAGAAAGTGAGAAATCACCCCCCTGGGGGGATGGCCATGCAGCAGTCCCTTCTCCTCCATTCTCCTCTCGGGATCTTGGGTACGCACACACATGCACCCGGCGTGAGTTTTAAGCCACCGGGTCCGGGATGCGAACCGTGGTCCACTACATGGGAGTCCAGCCATTACGCTAACTGCTGGTCCCCCTGCCCATTTTTAATGTGCCATCAGATACAATCAAAATTCCCACAGAGAGGAAAAAAGTGTATTTTCCTAAGTCTCTGTGGCTATTTCAGGGTGGTGCGGTCCGCCAGAGTTTCCGTGTCTTGGTCCTCTGTGCCCTCATCCATGCCATCACGAGCCAAAGAGGAGGTGATAATCTCCAGCCTGCCCTACTTGCCAGGCCAGGCAAAAGTGACACCACTGCAGGTCTGAGCTTCTCTTGGTACCGAAATGTCCTTTCTGCACCTCAGTAACCTGGGAGCACACCAGGTGGCCGGAGCTGGAAGGCTCTCATTACTTCCTTCATGCCCATTTATTAAATGCATTACTCTCGCCCTTATTTACTACAGTCCAGACGTGCCGAGCAGTTGCCTCGCCAAGTTAAAAGTGTAATGGAGTATCGGAAGGTTCCAGGGCCCTTGAGATGGCAAGGTGGGGAGGCGGGGGTGGGAGTGAGGCGCTCTTGACATATATTAGTTGCAAGGAGCAAATATAAATTTTAGTATAAATTGCTGCTCACAATAACGCTGTTAAACCAGCAATTATTTATACTGTACTACTCGAGCAACCCTATAATTATTCTGAAAGCGCTTGCCAACGTCTACCCTGTTTCATAATTGCCAACACAGCCTTGTTCAAAAGAATGAGTGCCTACGTTAAAATTCTGGTTGGTGCTAGGTTACTGTTTGAAACGAGGAGTGATGGCAGGACACGCACGCAGCACGGGGCCGATAAAGTAGACTGGAATCCTGTCGTACGCACGGGTAGGGAGAGCAGGACACTCATACTGGAATTATTTTTGTCTCCTTCTTCTAAGAAATACTGTCGTCTGCTAAACAAAATGACTTTAAGGAAACTTAGGTTAAAAAAAAAAAAAATACATGCTTTCAATGGTAGTTATTGGAAAGAAGAATGATAACCGACTTCTCTGCCCAGAAAGCGTTTTTCCATTTCCGGCCCTGAGTCCTGATACTTGAAAGTGAATCCGGGTAGTGATTTGTGGAACTTCAGCTTACGCATCTCAGAACACCCGTCGGTGCAGCTGATTCGACTGGGCTGACCCATTTTCTGCCATTCCTGTCACGCACATATCCCCCGCTTGAAAGTGGTAGTAGTCCCTGCACTTTCCAAAGAAGCACCCACAGCAGACAGAGCTCCTGTTCTCTGTAGATGCAAAAGCTTTTGGGGAGGTTTGGCATTTTCAGCGACTGTGCCGGAAAAAAACTGGGACTCCTCCTGTATGTCTGAGGCCTGTTGTGGGCAAGAGGCTCTGCGGTCCCCATCTATTGGGAATAAATACGTATTATACGTCCACTCTCAAAACTTACGGCGCAGTGGACAGATTTACGGACAGAAACAGACAGAAGGAAAAACTGGCCTAAGGGGCAACAGCTTCTGAATTTAAACCACTTCTTATCTCCCACTCTTTTCTTTTTTCCGTTTTTTTTGTTTTATTTTGTTTTTTGTTTGTTTGTTTATTGGGGGGGGGATTTTTGCTATAGGGTGTGTGTGTTTGCCAAAAAGACAGAGAGAGATAGAGACAGAATGTGAAATCTCTCCAAAAAAAAAAAAAAAGAAAGGGAAAAACCACCCCCCCCCGGGGGGGGGGGGGAATGACCACACTGCAGTCCCTTCTCTTCCACTCTTCCCTGGGGATTTTGGGCATGCACACACATGCACCCGACGTGAGTCTTAAACCACTGGGTCCGGGATTTGAACCGTGGTTGATCACATGGGAGTTCAGTATCTTAACCACTTGCTGGCCCCAACCTCCCCCTATTTCTACCTTCCCTTTCTCTTTTTATGAACACACTGTATAAAGTAGAGAACTAAGGCAATTATTGAAAGTACATTTTGTATCATCTCTAAATATTTTAGGGAAATGTCTTTTCTGTTTTGTTTTTTTTTTCCCTTAAGTTTATTTATTTCTTCTGTGAAAGAGAGAAACAGAGGTAGCACCTCTGACAGGGTCCTGACACGGCAGTGCACCTTCAGGACTCAGCGAACCGTGAGCCATGGGCGAGCACGTGCCTGGTGTTCTCAGGGAGGTCTGTGGGCCTGAACCAGGACTCCTCGCATGTGGGACTGCCCTGCAGAGCATTGTGTTTTACCACCAGGCTCCCCTCTGAGTGTCCGGGCTGTTTCCTCAGCCTCCATGTTCAGCCTGCAGGTGGAGCTATTCCCATTGACACGCCCCACATTTCCAGGACAGCGAGGTGGGTGAACTGCCTGTGGACCACTTCACGAATCCATCGGCCACCCGGGAGGTCCCCAGTGCTCCCATCAACTCGCCATCATTTCAGCTGCTGCTGGAGCCCTATCTTTGACTCAATTCTCTCCTAAGAGCCTTCAAACATGAAGAAACCTTGCAAATTTCAGCAGCTATTTCCCCTTACCACTCAGGTACCTGGTGTGTGCTTCCTTATCTTGCTTTTAGAGATACGATGCCTGGCCATTGTTCCTCCGAGAACATTAGTTTGCACAACTCCGTGATAAACGACCCAGGACCTGATTTGGTGGAGCACGTATTTCTTTCTCTTTTTTTTTTGGAGAGTTTTTTTTTTTTTTGCTATAGGGCACGTGCACTCGCCAGACAGACAGAGAGTCAGAAAGCGAGAAATCACCCCCCAGGGAGGATGGCCACGCCGCAATCCCTTCTCCTCCATTCTCCTCTCGAGATCTTGGACACACACGCACACGCGCCCGGCGTGAGTTTAAGCCACCGGGTCCGGGACTCAAACCGTGGTCGACTACGTGGGAGTCCA
>NW_006159521.1:5513982-5539278 GCF_000334495.1 Tupaia belangeri chinensis | reverse complement strand
GCCTACGGGGGAGTCCAGCGACATAGCCATTACGCTAACTGCTGGTCCCCCCCCTCCCGTACATATTTCTACACAGTCTCTCCTCAGATGTGGGAACAGCAGCCAGCCCCCAGTAAACACGGTTTAAAAACCCACCGCGCTGTCTGATTTCATCCCGCTCTCACAGGGCATGTCTTTTTCGCCTTTCGATCTCAAGAAGCTCCTCCTCCTGCTGGCTGGCAAGAAGGGTTTTCTGCCATCTGTATTTTTCTGCCTGGTTCTCTTCGAGTCCGTGAAGGCTGAACTTCACGTTGCTATGGAGGAGCCTGCATTCTCTCTCTCCAGTCATACCTAAAATGAACCCACTTTTCTGAAATTAAGTAAGATCTGCAACGCACAGAACTGTTGTAGTCATCTGGGAATTAGAGAGTGGGGCTTTCTGGCGCTGTGAGAGGAAGTGTAAGATGACACCCGTGGTTTGGTCTTTGTTAGGAAACAGCAAAAATCAGAGGTGGTGGTTACATGACAGGAAAGGCCAGGGGAGCGAACACCATGTTTTGGCTAAGATTACTTTTGCACCGTTATGTAATGAGATCTGAGTTCAGCTTTGCTTCCTAAGTTTAAATAACCAGTGTCAACTGTTAGACACTCTGGGATGGAAACATAAATATACGACATTCTATCCTGGGCCCTCCAGTTGGTGAAGACTGCCCATGACAAGGATGGCGTTCTCTTGAGCTACAGGAGAATCATCCTGGAAACTAGAAACAAATGCAAGCTACTCTCTGGGCAGTTTTCTCAAGGAATACACAGAAGGATTAAATCCTCCCTGTGGGAGAAACCTTTCTGAATAGCACATATTTTAGCACATCACCAGAGCACCCAGGGATGAATCTCAGCTGATCAGACCTTGGTAGGTAATCTGAGACAGCTGAATTCTCACATAGTTGGCGCTTTATCCAAGTGAGCACATGAAAACAAAGCAGGGTAGAGACCATAAACAATGCTAACAGAGTCATTCTAAAATTACGCCACATTTCTCTTATTTTGAATAGAATGTACTTTCTTGATGACAGAGAGCCATTATAACACTGATTTTTGAACTTACTGGAAATGTACCCGCAAAGATTATTATATATGCCGTAACGCTCTGAAGGCCTTCTAAGGTTTACACAACGGTTTGTTCCAACACCAACTGGCCCTAGTCTTTTTGCACCGTGTATGTTTTTCCCTTGAATCATTTGTTTTTCTTTTCTCTGTGGTCATGTGTAGATCTTATGAAGACCTCTCTCCACTTGTAATTAATATTTTGTCTTTGAATTAGCAAGGTGTTTGGAACCCAACCAGATAACTACGCTTGTCAGAGAGCCTGAGCGAAAAGCAATTATAAATAGGATGTGCTGGGTCTGAAGGGATTTCATTTCCTCTGAGCTGAGTGCATGTGCTTGAACTCTGGGGCTGTGCTGGCAACCCAAAGGGCTATTTGCTTACTTCCCAACTTCTCAGTTGGTTCCTGCTAAAGGCAGTTGCTGAAGGACAGATGCATCATAGGTGAGGTTTGCTGTGGTAGGAAGGGAAAAAAAAAAGGTAAGAGAAAGACCAAATTATCAACTGAAAGTGTGACGCAGACAGTAAAACCACCTTTCTGTTATTTTAATGATGGCCTGATAATGATCATAAGGACATTCAGTTTGAGCAAAGGTCTTGATCTTTTTCTCAATGCCTCTAAACTGGTATGTTTTTAAGAAATGGGAAACTGATTTAACATTTACTTAATCAAGGCAAAGTTTATGCTCAAAAAAAAAATGGCAAAACCAAATATAGGTAACTTTATACATTTGGCCACTTTTTAAAAAAAATTCTTTTTTTCTTAACTATAGGTAGTCACGAGTTATTATAGTTGCTTTTTTCTTACAGAAGCAACTTACGTTGGAACAAGAAGTACATGAGTGATTTGAATGTGTGATTTCTGTTCATTTTTGGCCACATCAACCAAGCATGTGTAGCTCGTATCTGGCAAAGCGAAAGGTTTGTCACAACAGTTCTTTATTTTGTTCTCTGTGAGCCTCTATTAAATTTAGATCTCTAGAGAATTTGACTTACATTTTAAGAATATTTAGGTTGAAACTAATCATACAGCCCCCCAAAATGCAGTCCACTGGATAGTAGAATGTGATACTTTTTTAAAGATTGAGTAAAAAGACTGTGTTTCTACATTTTTTAAATTTCATTTTGCTTTCGGTTTATTTTTCTCGAGAGTGCATTTTGAAAGCGCCAAGTTCCTGTGATCTAACCAGGGTCAGTGTGCCCCAGTCACACTCCTGCTCCTTCATTAGCAGGGCACCCGGCTTGCGGCCCTCTTCTGCTACACTACACGGAGTAACTGCATTCACATGGCCACTGTCATTTAACCTGGCTCTTGGGCAATTTGTCCCTCTTCCCTTAGAAACAGCTGCTAATACTTAACTCATTTGGGGCTAAAATTTTTCTGCTATTTTAAAGTGTTACAGGCTTACTGAAGCAAATTTAGAAAATACAGAAAAGGGAGAAAAAAAATCAACATATTGTTTTCACTCCTGGAGCTAATCAAGCCTTGAGAAATTAATATGTGTCCATACATGAGCATTCACACGTTGGTTCTGCGTTCTTTTTTTTTTTAAGAGGTTTTTGCCACAGGGCGTGTGCGCTCGCCAGACAGAGAGAGACAGAGAGACAGGAAGCGAGAAATCACCCCCCAGGGGGGATGGTCACGCCGCAACCCCTTCTCCTCCATTCTCCTCTCGGGATCTTGGGCATGCACGCACACGTGCCCGGTGTGAGTTTTAAGCCACCGGGTCCGGGACGCAAACCGCAGTCGACTACATGGGAGTCCAGCGACATAGCCATAACACTAACTGCTGGTCCCATGAATTTTCAAAATGTTTCTAGACATGGAATTTTTTTTTTTTTTTTTTTTTTTTTTTTTTTTTGATAGAGAGGAACAGTGAGACATCACCCCTGAGGGGAGAGGACCATGATCCAGTCCCTTCTCCTCCTTTCTCCTCGTGGGATTTTGGGCATGCACACACATGCAACTGGTGTTTTATTCCAGCCGTCAGGTTCGGTACTTGAACTGCACAGATGGCCACGTGGGATCCAGTGCTTTAACCTGCATGCCATCTGCTGATCCCTAGACATGGGATGTTTTAACTTGTGTGTGTGTGTGTGTGTGTTTTGTTTTTGTTTTTGTTTTAAAGAGAAATTTTTGTTATAGGGCACATGCACTCTCCAGAGAGAGGGGCAGAAAGCAAGAATACCTCCCAGGGGGGGATGGCCACAACACAATCCTTTATCCTCCATTCTCCTCTTGGGATTTTGGGCACACATGCACACACATGCCCAGCCTGAGTTTTAAACCACTGGGTCTGGGACTCGCGCTACGGTCGACTATGTGGGAGTCCAGCGACAACCATTATGCCAACTGCTGGTCCCTTAACTTGTATTTTTTTAAACGTTCGAAATCACAAGGTCATAATAAATAATTGGTGCATAACTATAATTGTGATGACAAGAAAATAATGGGGAAAAATCCTCAACTCTTTAACTTGGAAACAAATGCAAGAATTTCATCCAGTGTTGTATTAACAGATTCAGGAAAACTCAAGGAAGATGCTTTAGCCACAAGTTTTTGGACCCTCTTCCTTCATATAAGAGATTCTGAATTGCAAAGCACCATTATATTTTTGTAAAGGGTCAAGAAATACAGAGGGAGGACCAGTAGATGGCGTAATTTTTGTCACTGGACTCCCACGTAGTCAACTGAAGTTTTGAGTCCTAGATCCAGCATCTTCTAGTCACGCCAGGATGCATGTGCGTGCGTGCCCAAAATCCCAAGAGGAGAAGGCAGGAGAAGGGATTGTGGGGTGGCCAGCCCCCTGGGGGGTGCTTTCTCGCTTTCTCTCTGTCTGTCTTTTCAGTGAGTGCATGTACTCTATAACAAAAATCTCTCTCTAAATAAAGAGAGAAGGAAAGTATCAATCCAGAACTATATCCATGTAAGTTAAAATTCTCCCAGAGGGAACACAGTATCAACCTACAAAAGCAAAACCAAAAAAAGGTGACTATTTAAATGTTCAGGAAAAAAAAAAATCCATTACTGCAACAAACCGCAAATACTCACTTTCAGCACCCACTAAGTGCAAGATTCTGAGTAGAAAAACAGCAGGTGTGCCCCAGACCCTGCCCAGTCCTCCCCGCCTCTTCGCCTCACTAGTCACACCTGCAGTTTTCCACATGGAATTCTACGTGCGTTTTGGCTTAAGTGGACATTTAGTCTAATGGATGGGGGATATTAAATGGACTTTTGAATTAGGTGTCTCACTTCCCTTTAAAACAAAGACCACCCTGTGAGTTTAATTAGGGACCCTCTGTGATATGTTAGCCCTGAGATCTATTTTCCACGACTGTAGTAACAGTCAAGAACACTCAGTATTCCAGTGCTGTCATTTATGGGCCATTTCTTGGAGCCTCAGTTTCTTCACTTGTAACATGGGGATCTTATGACTCACCTTATGTCAGAGTGTTCTAAAAACAAAACGAGAGAGTACAGCCCTTGGAGGACAGCGGACTCTGAGTAAAGGGTCGTTCTTACTGTCATGCCCCCAAGAATCTATGAGGAGATGGCGCTCCTGAGGTTCACAGCATGGCTTGTCCCATGTGACTGCGTCACAGCCATTGTGTATCCGAGGCCACATGTTCTAGTTCACTGCAGTTCACTCTCAGTGGTCACGGGGAAGTCTTTTTCAATGAGGCAAGTACACACGTACAGGTAGCGGTGGCCTATATATTGGGTTGTCAGGAAAGACACGATGCATATTTGCATAGAAAAACAGAAAAAAATACGTTGCGACTGTTCTGACAACCCAGTACTTATTTTATGTTTACAGCTGAGTTGATCAACAGCGTGGCTGTGGAGAAATGCTTGAAAAGCTCTGGGGATAGACACAGGTTCAAATCCCAGTTGACACTGCTGTGAATGTGTGTAAAACTTTACCCTTTCTGATCCTCAGTTTTCCTCGTCTATAAAATGGGGGAAATGGCAGTTTCTACTTATAGAAAGGCTGGAAGTTCAATGTGATCATGTATGTTGAGTGCTGAGTCCTGGGTGTGGCACATAGGAAAGATGAAATAAACATGGCTTATGTTACTATTACTCCCAACTTTATCTTTTTTTCTCTTTTAAAAGAGATTTTTGTTACAGGGTACATGCGCTCACGTGTGCGAGAGAGAAAAAGTGATAAATCACTCCCTATGGGAGATGGCCATGCCACAGTCCCTTCTCTTCCATTCTCCTCTCGGGATTTTGGCCATGCATGCACATGCACCCAGTGTGAGTTTCAAGCCACTGGGTCCTGGACTCAAACGCAGAAGGCCATGTGGGAGTCCAGCACTGTAACCACACCACCTGCTGGCCCCTACTGACTTTATCTTAATAGGCTGTTCTTTATATTTGGGCTACCAAATAGTCTTTTGGAGCTTTTTTACAGGGAGTGATGACCATTAGGAGATTCATCCCTATTTTCTCATCTAGTGCCGTCACATCACTTGAGAGAGGTGGTAGGGTTAGGGGTACAACTAAGCGTCACAAAATACTGGATTCCTATGCTTGAAGCCTGTTGGGCTGTGAAAGTCTGGTCATTTGGTCATCTGTCTTTTTAGGACAACCCTCTAACCAGGAAAGACAGAGACCTGGGAAGATCTTCAGCAAGTGATTCTTGACTGTTTCAACTTTCAACAGCTTACTGCTCCAGTATGTTTGCAAGATAAAACTACCCAAGAATCCTAGATTAAAAGTGTGTCCTCAATGTAACACAGTAATTATTCTAAGAAAATTAGATGAGCGTACAGAAGTATTCATATTTAAAGAACACAATACCCTCCTAACACCCGAGGTAAAAACCCTGCAGCCAGTGTGTTAACAGCATCCTTACACGTTTCTGGTTCACTCTTTGGGGCTTTACATTTAATGCCACAACCAACTACTCGCAGAATGCTACAGCAAGCAGGTCCCTTCGAGCTCCGTAAATATTATCTACTGTGTTCTACCAGTATCTCAGCAAGAAGACAGCCTGCGCCTGCAAGCCCAGTCCCTGCATCCGTCCATCAGAGCTTTGAAGAACAATGTCTCCTTTCCTTGCGGGCAGACTCCAAGGACAACTGAGATTTAACAGAGGACAACACAATTGGATTCAGATAAAAGTGACGTATTCCCAAGAATTCTCCCATCAAGGTGTACTCCACGGATAAGACAATTTGCTTTCTTCTTTAAAGAGAAAAAAGGCTTTCTTCTGAAAGGTACTCTTTTTTGCAACTAGAAGCTCAAGCACTGTTGCTATTCATTGCTGGTTTCGGACAGTGCTTGTGGTGGCAAAAATCATTCTGTAAATGTGCCTCACAGTGTGCACATCATGTCTGTAATCTGCTCCTGTTTGCTCACTAGCAAAGACAGTTGGAATACCCTGTTGCTGAATACAGTGATAAGCTGCATTTGTCAAAGACCTTCCCACTTAGATGACATTTATATTCAGTCTTGAGCCTAAACCAATGTTATTCAACAGCTAACTCGGTCTCATTCATAATGGATTTTATCCAAATGATTCGGTTTCATGTTAAAATTAGTGACACAGGTAGATTTTTTTTTTTACCATAATAGGCAGCAGGCAACATATACTGAAAGCATAACCTAATAGGGAAAGCTTAATTATTAGCCATAGCACCTTCTTAGAACCAGGGTTATAATAAAATTCAATTTGGATCAAACGCATGCAGAGAAATCCCCCCCCTTTTTTTTCAGATTTTTGCCAAAGGGTATGCGCACTCACTAGAGAGCGACTGGGTGGTGGTGGTGAGAAATCACCCCCACACACACAGAGGGTATGGCCATACTGCAATCTCTTCTCCACTGTCTTCTTGGATTTTGGGTGCACAGACACCCAAAATGCGTGTCTGGTGTGATTTTCAAGCCACTGGGTCTGGAACTCAAATTGCAGTTATCCATGTGAGAGTCCAGCACCTTAACCATCACACTACCGTCTGCTCTCCCTACTCTTTTTAAAATTAGCTAATTATGATGTGTCCTGAATTGAGAAAGTCAACACAGCCCCTCAAACAACCACTCAAATACTGAAAAAAAAAATGAATTGTCCTTGGACTCAGGCCAGGTATCTGATGGCTTTATAATGTCACTCACTTCCCAGCTTGAAAACAGATGTTACTTCCAATCCAAGTCTCTTGCCCACCTACCCCTTGATGTTGGCAATCGTTAAGTAAGCATTCGGGTAATGCGATGCATGGTTAATAACAGGGCTACAATTAACACACGCTCATATGTGTGCTCTAAAAATGGGGTGCCAAGGAAAGTCCTCCTATTAGCCGCCGTGATCAAGAACTAATTGGTTAATGCCTATACAGCCCAGCTATCTATAAATCCAATGTATGATTATTATAATTACGGAGAGCACAGTTCAAAATCGACTTCGCATTCACAGAATAGTAATTTATACATCTAAGTATAGACGCAAATATTTAACTGTGTAAAAATACTTATTTTAATGCTATTCTAAATGTTTAATAAGTATAACTCATTGCTCAAGTTTTACTTTTCCTCCCTTAATACAAGATTTAGATGATGCACACACACACACAAAAATCATAATCCCCTTATTGTCATTAGTTTTTTTTTTTTTTTTTGCCATTGTTATCTTAATGTCATTTTACTTTTTTTGAAAATTTGGTCATAATCTGGTATTGCATGCAGCAAGTGCCATGTTAAACACATCTCATCCTATTGGATAGTTAAGGAGGACCAGATGTACATTTATTGAAGAGCAATAAACAGAAAAGAGCAAACAGGAAAGAGAGGAATAAAGTTAGGCTCCTACCCTCCACGTCTTACATATGACTTGAGGTGAGGGAAATGACTAATTATAGGTTGAGTACCCCTTCTCTGATAGGGTTGGGACAGGAAGTATTAAGGATTTCGGGTTTATTTTTGTATCTTGGAATACCTGCACATACATATGAGTTACCTTGGGAATCACACCAAGTCTAAACCCAAGTTCATTTACGTTTTATGTATACCTTTCATATATGCAGTCCGCAGGCAATTTTATACAGTATTTTTGTATCACAGTGTTTTGACCATGACCCATTACGTGAGGTCAGGTGAGGAATTTTCCACTTGGCAACATCCTGTCGCCACTCAAAAGGTTTTGGATTTTGGAGCATTTTAAAATTCCCATCTTCAGAATTGGGATGCTCAACCTGTACATGTGGAGATCCTAACAACATAATGTAGCAGAGTTTTCGAGGGAATTCAAGAAGATCATTGGTCATTTGATGTGGGGAATGATGAATGAATACACAGTCTGTGGGACTGAGAGAGTCGGGATGGCAGGGTGGGAGAGCCAGGGAGAGGTCCCAGCACGAACATGCAGGCACTGTTCAGAATGAGGCTTGTTCTGGCTCGGAGGAGGGTGGGGAGGACCCATGGCCCCACAGAGGGTGGAAAGTAGGTGCCTAGGTTAGCGAGACCTAGTCCTCAAGGGCCTTGAATACGCTGCTAAGAGTTCGGGCTTCCTCTGTTTGAGGGATTTTTGCTATAGGATGCCTGTGCTCGCTGGAAAAACAGACACAGAGAGAAGGCAAGAAATCACCTTACAGAGGGGATGGCCACACCACAATTCCTTCTCCTCCATTTTCCTCTTGGGATTTTGGGAATGCACAAACATGTGCCCTGTGTGAGTTTCAAGCCTCCGGGTCTGGGACTTGAACCGTGTTCAGCTACATGAGAGTCCGTGCCTTAACCACAATGCCACCTGCTGGCCCCTTGGACTTACTTTCTAAGGAGTCTGTTTGGATCCATGGATTGATGAGAGCTAAAGTTTTGTCTGATTCGCCCAGTGTTTAACCACACCATCTGGATAATGATAAAGATACTAAGAAATAAAGATGAACTAGTCACAACCATTCCTCTTCCATAACTAGCCGACACATTTAAAAAACTTGTTTCTAACAATAACCGGGGAACTGCATATTAAAGTTCAAATTTCCAGATTCATTAATAAGGAAAGGGGCAGCCAGGTAGTGTGGTGGTGGAAGCAGTCAGATGTGTGGTTCACATGTTGGACCCTGCAGCTTGAGGGACATGCCAGGCACATGTGTGTGCATGCCCAAAATCCAGAGAAGAGAATAGAAGGGATTCTGGCATGGCTATCCCTCCCTGGGGGATGATTTCTCTCTTTCTCTTTCTCTCTGGCAAGCACACGTCTCCTATAGCAAAATCTTAAAAACAAAAACAAAAACAAACTGCAAGGCCTGGCAATGGTCATGCCAAACGATGAGAGCTGGTCCAAGCCAAGGAGGCAGCTCCCTCTCCACCATAAGTGCATGTGCTGCCCAGAGATCCAGGGGCCCCTCTCTCCAGCACACCCATGTCACCTCCCTAGGGGCACTTGATGGGTGGATCTATGCCTTCTCTTTTACAGAGAGGTCCTCTTTCAGGAGCATTCTACCACTGCGTGCGGCATAAACGAACTCTAATGGGGTCACTTGTTCGCTTATACTGACGAGCTCCAGCTTCTTTTGCTAACGCATTACTTTCCTTTTATTTATTTATTTTTTGGGGTCCCATATGCCAATAATGTTTCTCATTTATTCTTTCACTTATAAGGGAAGATAAGTATTTTTAAATAAAATGTATGTGGGTTGAAAATGCAGATTTCATGTATAAGGGGCCCATGATGAACATCAAGCAGAGAGCACATGCTATGGTAGGATAACTCAGTCCGCATTCCTGTCATTTGGGACCCAATGATTTTTGTTGTGGGGTGCGGCTGTTCTGGGCACTGGAGAGACTTTAAGCATCCCTGTCTTATACCCTCTACCCTCTGGATGCCCGTGGCAGTCCCCAGTTGTGTTCACCTCGAATGTCTGCAGACATGAACACATGTTCCCTGGGGGTCAGAACTGCCCCCGGGTGAGAATCCCTATTTTATAGGAAGGATGGTCTCCAGGACTATGAGTTCCAGCAGGAGAGTGATGCCCAGCTAGAAAGCGAGAGGAGGATGCTTCCACCTTCTGATGTTACCTCTGTCCCTGCACACCTTCCTGTTCTTCCAGAGACAAGGGTTTCCTCAGGCAGCGTTGGCTGGCGATGCCAAAGTGGACCCAAGGCTGGCTGAAAGACCCTGTGAGACCTCCACGGAGCACCTTGACAGCGAAGGCTCCTCTTGCTCGCTCCTGCTTATGCAGGTAAGGGAAAGAAGACAGGAACTAGCATGGCCTCCTCTCCAGACCCCGGGTTCCCCATTCGCACACCCTGGCCCAGTCTGGTACGGGCATGCCTCTGAGGAGGTAGGGTACCTCTTCCTTTCCCTCTCACTAGGCAGTGGGAAGGTCTAGTCTGCGTCTTCCTGGGGAGGCCAGGACTTGCTGCTCGCATCTGGGAGGCAGAAAGCAGTCCAGGCACACAAAGGCCCTCCCTGTCCTGACTCAGGCCCTTCACATAGGCCTCTCACTCCCCTGAGAGCTTCCTTTCCTCTGTGAGGTAAGTTCATCTCTAATCTCGGCATTACCCTTATAGGATCTGTCAGGAAGGTTCTGTGCGTTTTGCGAGTAAGAGTAAGAGGGGTGAGCTGCTTCGCAAAGAAGGAGCAGGCAGTTCTTGAATGGCAGTGACGTAGGAAACCTTGACTGAACGGTTCTGATAGTTGTCACATGGATCCGGTTTGGATGCTTTTGCACTAAGAAAACAAGTCTCAAGATGATAGTATTTCCTGGAGGGTAAAAGAGATAGGCCAATGATATAATTCACCCAAGGCCTGTCTGTGGTTAGAAGCTTTTCACACCTCTGCTCTTCTCGCATTTAGAATCTAATCATTTCTCTGTGGTAAGGGAACGTATTCTATCTAGAAAATTGCCTGAATTAAATTAATCAACGAAAGTGGCTTGTTCATTTTACACCTCTTTTCAAAAGAAACCAAAAGCTCCCCTCTTATCAAGTTCAAGTCCTCTGAATGATGCTTCGCAAATGCGCAGCAGACGCCCACGACAGCCTAGCTGACGATAGTAGTACCTACTACGCCGTGGTGACTCTGGTCCTCACGGTAACGTGGGGGGACAGTGAAGGTTAAAAGTGAAAACAGGCCACCAATAAAGAAAAGCGGCAGTTGTTCTCATTCACCGAATAATGACTCGGTGAACTAGCAGTTCTCCTCTAAAGCAGAGATCGCGTTTACAGTAAGGACAGTGCAAAAGGATGAACCAGCTGGGACGGGGAAGAACCACAGCGTAGGGACAAGAGGCGGGGCCCACAAGGAAGGCTGTGAGTAAGTTAAACCGACGGGTGACAAAGGACATACAGAGAGCGGGGCCAGGCAGCTGAAGCATCCTTTTATTCACAAATCAATGGGCGCCATTCAGGCCAATACGGTTTGATTTAGCAGATATTAACTGTGGCGAAAGGGATGCGAATACGTCAGCAAACGGTGAGCAAGATAAACACCAGAAACCCACACTGGAGAAGAAAGGAGAAGAGAACAGAGACTGACATTTAAAGAGCAGATTCAGAGGATAGGCAAGGCCAGAGAAAAGTGAGATGAGATGAGCAGGAGATGCTCAACACAGGGCGGCGGAGGGACAGGCCAACGATGCCCTCGCCTATCAGAGGTAGAGAACAGGGGCGATCACTGAGGACAGGCCGCAGGGACCGCGAATCTAGCACAGGCATTTAATACACGCTTATCGTACAACTGAATGCCCAAGAACAAAATGCCTTCCTTTCTGGAGCTGAAGGTAAATTCCATACTGTACTGTAGGAGCCAGCTCTTCTCCTCTGGAGATGCTTAGACAACTAGGGATGATTTTAACACAGCTCTTCATTTCTCGAGGTTGCCATGAGCTCACTTGGACCCCTGACACAGTGCCATCACAGATTCAGTCACGGGGTCACAGTACAGTAGCTGGGGCACTAGACTGACAGTCGAGAGCCCAGGGTTCCACTATCGGCTTTGCTGCGTAGTGCGTGGGTGCTGGGCCAGCCACCTAACCTTTCTGCGCCCGTTTCCTCGGGAGTGGCAGGAGTCGCTTGGACTAGGTAACTCTCAGGCCCCTCTCAGGATCCTCCAAATGCAATGAAGTACATGACCATTTTAATTACGTCTTTTGGCCCTCTCTAGCCTACTATGTGCGCCCAATGTTCAATAGCAGAGAAAACTCTCCCCGCCTTCATTTTGCCTGCTTGCGCCTTGTCAACAGTACTTTATATAATCAATTCTGGAAATATTTACCCATCTGTATTATCTGAAGGTTGTTATTTACTGTTCTTGCTATTTTTTTTTTCCTGGACTGGGGTGTGGGGGTGGAATTTTGATGCGTTTCCCACAGGAAGACATAGCAAACAAGATGGATACATTTGCAGGAAGCTGAGAATGGGGCGACACCGGTCAGCTGGCCTCCCGGACACAGTTTGAATTCATTGCAATGGTTGACTCGAAGTGGCTTCCTATGTTTCTCTGTGGCCTTTAAAAACTAAATGAAAGCATTGGTGCATAGGGGTCTTCTTTTGTGCCGTTCCTCTCCGCTGGAATGAACATTTTTCCCCTTTGCTATGAGGAAACAATATTTACACAGACCAGTCAGACCTCTTGATAAAAACGTATGACCCAGGTATTGAAGAGTGAGTAGGCCTCACACATTGCTTATGGCACACTTGGACAGAAATGTCAGATCTAAACCCTTTGTCGCAGTCTTACACCACACACGACCTATGGAAAAATCACGGCAGACAATGAGGAGATCCAAATTCTAATCTTTAATCTGACACTGATTTATCCTCGTATGGCTTTTAATCTCCCAACTACCTGATGGCAAAGTAAACAGATTGGACTAGATGGCTTCTAAGGTCTCTTAGAGGTCTAATACTCTATGAAAGGCCCAACCAGCTAGAGGACTGTTTTCCAGCCACGTCACTGACTTCGGTGATGAAAATTCTGTGCCCAACTGCAGGAATTATCCAGATCTACTCACCAGAATATGTCTTATGGCCTTTCTGTTACCTCACTCAAAATTGACACAACAGTACGGAGGAGGAAGGTGATTTAGATGAACAGAACTGTATCCTACTCAAACCAGCCAGAACACCCGGCATAGCACAGATGAGTGGTGCACAAATCCTAGCGCTTGGCAATAGGGGGACAGAGGCCTGACGTGTAAGTTCCATGCATGAGATTCCACAGGTCGGTGGCCAGTCCTCACTCTCTGTGATTTGAATTTGAGAGCCTTAAAATGGCAAGGCAAAGTCGAGTCTGATGCACAGAGTAGCTCAGCAAGTGGACATGAAGCAGATTCACTGGGTGGAGAACGAGCTGTCCTGCATCTCGCATGGCCACTCAGGGGAAAGGAGGAGAGAATCGCCTTGAAATGTGTATGTGGGGGGAAAGAATCCCACAAGAAACCACCCACAGGATAAGTACCAGACCTCCTCTCTGTGGAGCATATCGCGTCTTTCCTGCACACGCAGGTGCACTGGGCCCATCTTATCTTAAGAAATACAAGGGTATAGCAGAGGGCTTAGTAGTCCATGGCTATGACGAATAGCTGCATTTACACTGTTTTGTTTTTTTTTTTAACCATTAGTAGGACAAAAAGGGTCATTTTTCAGTCATACACCCTGCCATTAAAAACAAAACAAAACTATAATACCAACAATAAAACTGTATTTAGGGAGCACTCACTGTAACCTACCAACCACCTTAAATGTATAACCTCATTTAATTCTCATGACCCAATGAGGTTGGTGCTATTATTATCCTCCTAGGAGACGAGAACTGAGTGGCTGAAGCCACTGGCCCAGTGTACACCGAGAAGTTAATTCACCTTCATTCTGGATACATCTGCCAAGTCCCAAGTGTTTCTCTTGACCACATGAAGGAAAAACAACCCAAGAGGCACCTGGCAATGGTCTTTCTTCATGGTTTGGGCATTACGTTCCGGCTAACGTGTATTAAATTACCAAGCATATCTTTAAATAAACGTGCGCTCCAGCCGCTCGAATTCCAACAACGATCTTCAATGTAATAATGGCACTGGAGAGCCAAGAGTTGTCTCTTCATTTTAACAAGCCTGAGTCAGTGCATGAGTGTGGGCTGAGCTTTCTGCTCGATCGTCAAGACTTGAAAGCCGTCGCCAACCTTTAATTTACGCATCCGCTTGTAGCACCAACAGGACTACAGGGTTTCTAGTATCAAAGCCACACTCCTCCGTCCTTTCATGGCCTCACTTCTGTAAGCAGCGTGATTGAACTGCGGTACCTCGGAAACTTGTTTTCCCTCCTCCTGGCAGCGCAAGCCAAAACACTACCGCCTCATTCATCTTAGCGACATCGTAATGAAGTCCCTGAATCAATTTATAACAAGCAAAGTGCAAAAATCCATTGAAGGAGTCTGGTGGCGGGTGCCTTTCATACATCTCTCAACAGCACACGAGAGGCGAAACGTCTGCCCAGAAACCCGAATCACACCAGAGAAGGACCCTCTGCTGCATCTGGAAAGGGCGTGCCCCTCCCCCACTGCGATGATTAAAGGAGAGTGGCAGACAGGGAGGGCATCTGTCGTTCCTAATGTTCTCAGGTGCCTAACAGTACGTGGCAACCTCCCTCAGGACACAGAACAGCTCCCCCAGACTGACAGGGAGGGTTGTCATGGTCTGAACCCCACGGGCCTCCTCTGAAGGCCTTCTCTCCTGCAGTCATTGGAGGCCACACCGAAGTCCTTGCCATCCCCAAACTTGCCTGGCTCACTGTCTCGCCATCGAGAATTTCCACAAGCTCTATGCTTTGCGGGGAATCACTCTCTCCGCACCAAAGTGCAGCTAAGCTGTCAGCTTTCCAAAAAGCTGGTCTAACCACTCAGTCTGATCAGGGCTCTTGCTCTGTGCGCCCTCCCTTCCTGCATGAATTACTCTAATCTGGCACTTCCACAGTATCATGATGACGTTCCCACCACGGGCCCTCGCTGGCCCATGGGCTCCCTGAAGGCAGGGACTATATCTTTCAATTTCTCTGTTTCTAGCACTCTGTAGTGCCTGGCACACAGTAGATGCTCCAATTCTGTTTGTATTTTGTGTCCTTCCACCACCACCCCCAAAGGGTCAGAAAGGGCCCCCAAGCTTACCTTGAATGATAAATGCCCCTGTTTGAATGTGCCCCCCCAGAGTTTCTAGGTTGGAAACGGAAACCCCAGTGCCGCAGTGTGGAGAGGTGGGATCTGTAAAAGAGACTAGGCAGAGAGGATCTGCCCTCACAAATGGATTAATGCTGTTACGTCAGACTAGGCTAGTTTTCACAGGAGTGGGCTTCCAGTTAAAGGATGCATTCGGCCCCCTTCCTTTTCTCTCACATCACAAACTCTCTTGGCCTTCTGCCCTCTGCTCTGGGATGATGCAGCACAAAGGCCCTGACCGGATGCTGGCGCTGTGCTCTTCCCAGCCTCCAGAACTGTGAGTCAGATTGGTTTTTGTCCACTATAAATTACCCAGTCTCAAGTATTCTATTAGTTCCAAATGGACGAAGACGATGTATAACCTTACAGCCCAGAACAGTGTATTTTTGTGAGACTGCTGTGGTGCTAGGGGCTGTTGGGTCAGAACAGCAGAGGGGTTGGCACAGCCCCAGGACTGAGACATGCTCGGCCTCCGTGTGCAGCTGTGTCTTAGCCCTGTGATCCTGGACAGGTTGCTCTGCCTCTCTGAGGTTCAGCTTCCTGCGCTGTAAAATGGGGGGAATGAAAGGCTAACATAGGTATTATATGTGGAAATCCATTTCACAGTGCTTGGCCCAGAGAAAGCACTTTATAAATGACAGGCTTAGAACATGTATTACTGTCTACAATGGCAGGGCTTGGATAAGGCAGAATTAGAAGACTCTTACATTCTGTGATGAGAAATGTCCAAGTTCCCCAACCATCAGTCCCCCATCTGACCAGGTCACAAAACTCCCATGTGCGGGCACTGGCAAAAGCCCTCGTTACGTGGCAAGGTGTGCCTGCTAAGACAAGACTGGATGATGGAATCAGCAGACGGCATCATGGTTACATTGCTGGACTCCCACAGAGTGGACTGCAGTTCAAGTCCTGGACCTGGCAGCTTAAAACTCATGCCGGGAGCATGTGCATGCGTGCCCAAGATCCTGAGAGGAGAATGGAGGAGAAGGGATTGTGGTGTGGCCATCCCCCTGGGGATGATTTCTCGCTTTCTGTCTCTCTGTCTCTCTCTCTCCAGTGAGCACATGTGCCCTATAGCAAAAGTCTCTAAAAATAAATAAAAGACTAGATGAAGTCCTTATTCTAATTTTAAACTCACATATAGGATGTGAGCCATGTTCGAGGTGTACACAACAGCAACATTAACGATAACACTTACCCAGCGTCTTTCCCAAGCTGAGTTCCTGTTACATCTGAGACATTGTAGTGCCTTCCCTGTGCTACATCCTCCTACCCAAAATCTCTATGAGGGAGGTATTATCTCACTTAACAGATCATAAACCTGAGGTTTAGAGAGGTTATTTGACTTAACCAAGATCTTTCATCTAGTGTGCAGTGTTCTGGGGATTTAAACCTTCAACCTGGCAGAAGCTTCAAATCCACCTTTTCCTTCAGTCTTTCTCACTCACTAGCTCACGTCACCTGGAAGAGCCACGAGAGAATGGGGTGCAGGACCAGAGCACTGAGTTGGGGGCAGAGGAAGAGGAGGAGGCTGGAGAGATGTATGACATAATCTCTGTGTGGTCATGGGAAACTTTACCTTCAACTAAACCAGCAGTCCAGAGAGCCTGGAGGAAGATGATGACGGAACTTTGAAAACACAGCCCAGTTTGCCCAAGGCCAGTTTTACCAAGGGCTAGACCCTTTAGCAAAGAATTTGGAAGTACAGAGAAAACATTAAGTCTTAAGAGACCTTTTTCTGGGACCAGCAGTCAGCATAATGGCTATGTTGCTGGACTCCCACGTAGTCGACCGCGGCTCGACTCCCGGACCCGGTGGCTTAAACTCAGGCCAGGCGCGTGTGCGTACGTGCCCAAGATCCCGAGAGGAGAATGGAGGTGAAAAGATTGCGGCGTGGCCATCCCCCCTGGGGGGTGATTTCCTGCTTTCTGTCTCTCTGTCTCTGTCTGTCTGGCAAGCGCACGCACCCTATAGCAAAAACCTCTAAAAAAAAAAAAAAAAAAGAGAGAGACCTTTTTCTATTCCTCTATTGACATCACCACCTTTAAAACATTTTTTTTAAAAGAATAAACATTTGGGGCTGGCAGGTGGCATGGTGGTTGAGGCCAACCATGGTTCGAGTCCTGGACCTGGCAGCTTGCTTTCTCTCTCTCACTCTATCCCTTTCTGGTCAAATTAAAGTAAATAAAATAAAATTCAATAAAAAAATAAAGTTTTAAAATCTATTCATTTGTAGTGATTTTCAAGCCATCACACTCAAGACTAGAACCATGGTCAGCCATGTGGGAATCCAGCATCCTAACCACCATGCCACTTGCTGGCCCCTCACACCTCTTCTGATTTACTTTTTCCTACTCACCTATGTTGGGTCTTTCAAAAGTCGATTGGAAACAAAAGATGTAAAAGAAGCACATAAAGGTTGCTACCCATCCTTCAAGGTACAGATTTGTAGCTTTGTACACATACATACTTGATGTACATAAATGCCTTTAGTTTCTCTACTGTAAAGCAGATTAAAATTTACCTTTGTGAAGCAGTGGTATAAAGGAATTTTTACAAAATGTCCATTAAATGACAGAGTGAAAAATTCTGAAGTCAGGTCTAGAGAATAATTTCAGTACTAAGAGCATATTATATATATATAAAAAAATTACTAGAATGTTCCTGCCTTTTAGTAAGCATTTTATTAAAGTGCAACATGAACAGAGAAGCAGTTGCCAATCAGATGTGTAAGCCTGACGAGTCCACAGAGTACACACTCCCAGACTGAGAAAAAATGCCATCTGATTTCTAATAGTTTTCTATGCCTGGGTCAAAACTGCTTAATAATATAAAACTTACTTTATAAAATGTATTATTTTAACAGGAAAATTAATAAACGACGATGCCTAAAAATGAGCCATTTCACTTCAAAGAGAATAAGTAACTTGGGATTTTATTTTCTGAGTTGGAAGGTTGGAAGTTTTGAGGGCTTTGTTTGTTTTACCATAAGTAGGTATGTAGTTATTTCTCTAACTCTTTTTTTTTTTGGAGAGGTTTTTGCTATAGGGCACATGCGCTCGCCAGAAAGACAGAGAGACAGAAAGCGGGCAAGCGCACGCACCCTATAGCAAAAACCTCCTAAAAAAAAAAAAAAAAAGAGAGAGACCTTTTTCTATTCCTCTATTGACATCACCACCTTTAAAACATTTTTTTTAAAAGAATAAACATTTGGGGCTGGCAGGTGGCATGGTGGTTGAGGCCAACCATGGTTCGAGTCCTGGACCTGGCAGCTTGCTTTCTCTCTCTCACTCTATCCCTTTCTGGTCAAATTAAAGTAAATAAAATAAAATTCAATAAAAAAATAAAGTTTTAAAATCTATTCATTTGTAGTGATTTTCAAGCCATCACACTCAAGACTAGAACCATGGTCAGCCATGTGGGAATCCAGCATCCTAACCACCATGCCACTTGCTGGCCCCTCACACCTCTTCTGATTTACTTTTTCCTACTCACCTATGTTGGGTCTTTCAAAAGTCGATTGGAAACAAAAGATGTAAAAGAAGCACATAAAGGTTGCTACCCATCCTTCAAGGTACAGATTTGTAGCTTTGTACACATACATACTTGATGTACATAAATGCCTTTAGTTTCTCTACTGTAAAGCAGATTAAAATTTACCTTTGTGAAGCAGTGGTATAAAGGAATTTTTACAAAATGTCCATTAAATGACAGAGTGAAAAATTCTGAAGTCAGGTCTAGAGAATAATTTCAGTACTAAGAGCATATTATATATATATAAAAAAATTACTAGAATGTTCCTGCCTTTTAGTAAGCATTTTATTAAAGTGCAACATGAACAGAGAAGCAGTTGCCAATCAGATGTGTAAGCCTGACGAGTCCACAGAGTACACACTCCCAGACTGAGAAAAAATGCCATCTGATTTCTAATAGTTTTCTATGCCTGGGTCAAAACTGCTTAATAATATAAAACTTACTTTATAAAATGTATTATTTTAACAGGAAAATTAATAAACGACGATGCCTAAAAATGAGCCATTTCACTTCAAAGAGAATAAGTAACTTGGGATTTTATTTTCTGAGTTGGAAGGTTGGAAGTTTTGAGGGCTTTGTTTGTTTTACCATAAGTAGGTATGTAGTTATTTCTCTAACTCTTTTTTTTTTTGGAGAGGTTTTTGCTATAGGGCACATGCGCTCGCCAGAAAGACAGAGAGACAGAAAGCGAGAAATCACCCCCCCAGGGAGGATGGCCACACCACAATCCCTTCTCCTCCATTCTCTTCTCGGGATCTTGGGCATGCACACACATGCACCTGGCGTGAGTTTAAGCCACCGGGTCCGGGACTCAAACCACGGTCGACTACCTGGGAGTCCAGCGACATAGCTATTGCGCCAACTGCTGGTCTCCTCAGCCTCTACCTTTAATTGGTTAATAAAACCACACTGGGAGCAAGGCGTCCCAATACCTGGAGACTGATCTGGCTCTAGGGGCACTCACTCCTGTGTTCGTTGCAGGGGCTGGAGCCACTCCCTGGAAACGCAGACAGTGCCAGAACACATTTGCTCTCACCCAGCTGGCAGCCTCTTGACAGGGAACCAAAGGGCGCACAAGACCCTCATGACCCCTCCTTGATAATAACAGAAAGGCAGACGGCCCTGCTACAAAGGGCAATGTAAACGTCTCTGTTAGGTGCCAACAAAGAGATTACAAAATTGAGAACAAGCACTTGGGCACTGCTTTCAAGCAATCTCAGGCAAGGTTGGGCTCTCCTAGAGTTAATTACTATAATGGAACTCATTCTGCCAGCTGCTCTGAAGTCAGTGGAGAGCTCCGCCTCTTCTTGTCACGGGCCAGGTGCCTACAGATATGTGGATGGGCCTCCTCCTCCGTGCAGAAGGTCTGAAGGAGAGTGGACGATATGCTTTGTGGGAGGTCCCTATCGCCTGCAAGGCTATAGGGACTTTCCATCACTGCCCACGGGAATAAAACCCCCTGATGTGTTCACGTCAGAAGCAAGTCTCACATCTACCAGGAGTTGGGATAGCTGTGGAAGGGGTTCTAGTCGAAGAGAGTATTTTTGTTTTCCTCTGTGCAACTCCAAACCAAGAAAGAAAAACAGCTGTAATTTACTACTGCTGATTTTGCTAACACTGGTTGCTGATGATTAAAGATAAATTGGCAAACCTCAATAGGCCATATTTTAGGCTAGATCTCTGCTGTGTTAATGAAGAGAACAATAAAATCTTCGAATATAAAACACTGTGAATGATTCTGCTCCTCCTTACCCATTAAGATGAATACATCACAGAAGCCGGTAGGTGATGTGGTTGGGACTCTGGACCTTTACATGGAAGAACACGGTTTGAGTCCCAGACCTGGTGGCTTGCTTTGTCTGTTTCTCTCTTTCGGGTCAAATTTAATAATGAGTTAAATTAGAGACCAGCAGTTAGCGTAATGGCCATGTCGCTGGACTCCCATGTAGTCAACTGTTGTTCAAGTCCTGGACCCGGTATCTTAAACTCACGCCGGGTGCGAGTGAGTGCGTGCCCAAGATCCCGAGAGGAGAATGGAGGAGAAGGGATTGCGGCGTGGCCATCCTCCCTGGGGGGTGATTTCTCGCTTTCTGTCTCTCTGTCTCTGTCTTTTTGGTGAGCGCACACGCCCTATAGCAAAAACCTCTCAAAAAAAAAATTAAATAAAGAATTCTTAAAACAAGAAAAAAGAGACATTATAAAGAAAATGAGGACTGGGAAATTTGTTCTAGGATTCATGTTCCTGAATTTATGAAAGTGGTTTGTTTAATATACAACTTATAGCTATTTACTACATTAGCCTAAATTCAAAACCCTTTCTATTGTTTCCTTGTGCTTTGTCATGAAATCTTTTGACTTTGTCTCGTGGAGCCAAGAAAGCAGAAGCATTCCTACTGCCTGGTCTCTGTATCTTTTTATGTTCCCAAAAGGCCCAAAGAGCTTTGGTTTCTGTGCGAGAGATAATAATTGCTATATTAAAAGTTAGAACTGAGAACACTTTAAAACTCTTTATTTATAATTCATTTTAAATAACAGCAACACACTCATTTGATATTAACATATGAAAAGGACACATATTTTCAAAACCCTAAAAAGTTACTAAGAAAAATGCCATTATTTTACATTTTTATATACCTTTCTTCTATCTGGCTTAATAGGAGACAAGTGAATTCTCATGTCTGCTCCTATGTTTAACCCATCGTGTTACGTTCTGGTTGATAGAAGTGGATATCACACAGCTAGGTAGCTATGGGCGGATGACTATATTAACCTTTTCAGATGACATCCAAAATTATCTGAAAAGCTAAGTAAAACTCAACGAGTGGTAGTTTCCTAAAGGTTAGAATATGGAACCTAAAACTACATCCGTGCTTTTTTTTTTTTTTCTTTTTTTTGCTATAGGGTGTATGTATTTGCTGGACAGAGGCGGTCAGAAAAAGAGAGAGAGGATGAGGAAAATGAGAAATCACCCCCAGGAAGGATGGCCACGCCACATCCCTTCTCCTCCATTCTCCTCTTGGGATTTTGGGCACGCATGCACAGGCACCTGGTGTGTTTCTCAAGCCAGCAGGTCTAGGACTTGAACCACACAGCTGGCCATGTGGGTTCCGGCTGCCTTAACCTCCATGCCACTGGCTGGATCTATCAGTGACTTTTTATACTGTGAAACTTGCATCTTTTACTGGTATATGCTTTTATAATTAATGGCAAGCACTGGTCACTAGGAAACTATTTGTTCACTGAATTTTTTAGCTCTTCCAGACGTTGACATATTTTGTTATCAGATGTGATTAAATCAAATAACTGCAATGATTAGTTAATATGACCACCCACATCATCAGAAAGGTCTTTTGGTATAGGGATGCTGTCAAGCTCATGGGAGATATATAAAAGTTGCCTGAAATTCTACTTTTTGCCTAGAAAATTGAATTCTTGGCAATAAATGCTGTATTCTGTTTTTCTTGAAATTACCAAGGCTCTCAGCTCCTTTATGAGGAAATGGATGACACATACCCAAGTCAGAGTAACCAGTCAGTTATTCCATTAAGTGGAGTGGAATTTCCTTCGAAAAGCAGCTCATTCAGTCTTGACTCAAACAATGGCACGCACCCTTTCCCTGGAGACATCGTCATTCGGCTCAGTGCAGATGCGCTCTGTGTGTTTCCCATTCGAATATTCAGAGGGCATGTACTCAACACTCAAAATTTAATAAACTTATTAATATGTTCTGCATCATCAAGGACATTCTTAAGTAAAACTGGCCATTTCTTTATCTTAATTATTTTATTTGGAGAGATTTTCACTATAGGGCGCGTGCACTCACCAGACAGAGAGAGAGAGTCAGAAAGTGAGAAATCACCTCCCAAGGGGGATGGTCACACAACAATTTCTTCTCCTCCATTCTCTTCTTGGGATCTTGGGCATGCACGCACACGTGCCCGGCATGAGTTTTAAGCCACCAGGTTCGGGATACAAACCGCGGTTGACTACGTGGGAGTCCAGCAACATAGCCATTACGCTAACTGCTGGTTCCCTCCATTTCTTTATTTTTTGAAAGAATTATTTAGTTACTTTTACTTATTCATTCATTTATTTTCGTTTGACCAGAGAAAGACACACAGAGAGAAGGAAAGTGAGAAAGCAAGTTACCAGGTCTGGGACTCGAACTGTGGTTGGCCATGTGAATGTCCAGTGCCTTAACCAGCACACCACCTGCTGGCCCCTCTATATATATATTTTTTAACAGCAAGTGTACAGTACTAGATAAAATAACCACTAGCACAGGTTGGTGTCACTGTCTTGATCCCTACTAAGATACCTGCAGTTTTATCCACCAGCACCTGGACCACTGACGCAAATATTCAATATAGTAAAATTACCAAATGATGTCTTAGTATATTATGCAAATCTTTATCTCTTGGAACCCCTGAAAGGGACTTAAGCACCCCTAGGCTACCGTTATCACCAGTTGAGGACCACTGCTGTAGAGGATGGTAACTATATAATCCGAACACTCTCTAATCTGCCCAATGCTTCTGTTCCTGCAGGGTTCACCTAAAGAAGATTTAAAAGGGTTATTTCTGTCTCCACCCTCCTGCTCTGCCTGCTTAAAAAAAAAAAGTCCATTGTGGTAAGTCCAGATAAATTGTGTGTGTAGAACAAAGACATTGTACTATGCTTGATTTCATCAGCATTTTTCTCCCTAACAAAGAAATCTACTCGCCATTGAGAAAACGCTCATGAGTTATGGGAAACATGACAGGCTGAGTCCTCCCTCCATTCCACCTCCCAACCTTTCACTTTGGGGTATTCCAGATGAGCTAGTAGTAGTGTCCTCAGAAATAATTGGTTGTCCTAATTCAGCCACATGTAAATTAGTGCTCCCCTAAAGAGGCCTGATTATAATTTCCAACCCTTGATGTCTACACAATCCCCTATAGTTCCTTAACTTCTTGCTTTCTAACTTCTGTTTACCGATGCACTACTTTTGTCAGCTCAGTACAGCATCAATTAGCAACACAGTTGTGTTTATTAGGTCTCCCCAGAGCCCTTAGAAGGCTGCTTTGTATTTATTAATGACTACACAGAGCACTACTATTTTTCAATAGCATTTAAAAATGAGTAAATTACTGAAGATGAACTATAAAAGAACTTCGAATTTCAAAGGCAAGTTTTTTTTGTTTGTTTTTTTAAAAAGGACATTCTTTCAAACCACTCATAATACTTGCATGGTTGATTTTATTTTCAATTTACTATCGAGAGAGAAAAAAAAAGTCAACTCCACATTCTTCTTGTTCTACTTTTGACATTTTGGGGTGCATAGATTTGAGTTAGAGAACGGAGGCACAGATCTGGTGATTAATTAAGAGCTGGTTTAACAGGTCTAAATTTCATTATCACACACACCTGTTAAGTAATGCACACCTGATTCAGCAAAAGTCCACCCACAAAGTTAATTTTTAAAAAATTAAAAAGCAAGCAAAGAGAGAGAGAAGCCTAATTCCACAAATGGAGGTCCAGTTTTATATCCTCCAGCATAATTCCAAACCACCAGCTTGAAATGTATCCAATTTGTCCTCTGTGGTTTGGAGAAAATGTGTTTGTTTTTTTTTTTTTCTTTCTTTCTTTTTTTGCTATAGGGTTCTCTCTCTTACCAAGCGGTCGACTACATGGGAGTCTAGCGACATAGCCATTATGCCAACTGCTGGTCCCGAAAAATGTATCTTCTGTGTACCATGTATTAGGTGAAGCCAGCGCTGCCCACACTGGGACGGAATTCTCTACTCCAGGAAACCAGAGAGACCCATCTCTCCTGTGATGAATCTTTTCTAAGCAAACTTACAGTGATGGGGAGCAATTACAGCCCTCATTTGCCCTGCTTTTATATTCCCGGTCATTTATGAACCGAAGACGCTGATCTGCAAAAATCACTTTGCATTCATGAAAGGAGCTCTGGGAGCTCCCCCTGAGGATCTGGCTAGGAGGCAGAAACATACCTCCGTGCACTTCCTTTGTTTCGTGCTCCCTCTTTGATGTGCAAGTCACTGGTGGAGTAAGCTGTGATCCCTTTGATGTTGAACTTCTAGACTTTATTGTTACCAGCATGCCTACAAGGAGAGCTGTCAGTCATTTCTTACATCTGAACAACCATGTTTCTTTACGGCCCCTCTTTTACAAGCATCAATCCTTAAATGCATGTTTTCCTGATTACCACACTATCTGTGTTGGGGGAGGGCTGTGCACAAAGAGAAGGACAGCACCCACATTTTCTGTAAACACCCCGAGGCATCATCAGATGGCGGCTGCCCAACCTCCTTCAACAAGAGAAGCCGGAGTGCAAAACATATTTCTAGCAAACGAAAACATTCTGAAAACACTTAAGCCATCTTAACAGTCAAAATGAGTAGTTTAGCCAATATTTCCCCTAAGCAGCCATTGAAATTACACAGAAACTTCCAAGCCACTTCAAAAGGGATTCTGAAGGCAACAGCAGCAGGGTGGGGGGGGGGGGGGGGGGGGCACGGAA
>NW_006159521.1:5502131-5513970 GCF_000334495.1 Tupaia belangeri chinensis | reverse complement strand
AACTTTGAGACATTTAAACTCATCTTAAACAACTATGTTTCTCTGCAGCAGTGAAAACAAAACACTTTTGTTCCACAGGAGTTTTGCTTGCGATAGAAACACTGCTTTCGCAAACAGATTTCTACCAAATCAATTGTTTGGTTAAATAATATCACTTGCAGAAGCTGCTTGCTATTATGGATACAGCTGAAATTAGAGGGAGATGATTTTGCATCACCTCATGTCTCAGGCAAACCTGTGGATGTGCACGCAGGATGCGCTCGATTTCTTAAACACATACAGGCAAAACAGGTCGGGTGCTAACCTTAAAGATCTTCGCTGAAAAAGATAGGGCTCTAAATTTCATTTACCAGCTCCTGTCAGATGTTCTTTTCAAACTTCTTTATCATTTCTGGAACTGCTGGGTATTATCAAGCCCCACTGGGAAATTCCACACAAAAAGAAAATAAACTTAAGGTGCTTACATCATACTAGGCTGGTTTATAGCAAACTGCTATCGTTCTGAATAAATGTTTCAGTGAAACCCAAGTTCTTAGTGATATCAGGTCTCAAATAGGGACGTAAAACAGTATTTCTCACACTAGCGCTTCGTTCTGTTATTTTACTCTATCACTGGGCAACACAGAAGACACTGTTTCTGCCTGCTAATAACCTACAAATAATACAGGAGAAGAGAAGCCATTTCTCCGGGTTTCAGGCCTGGAATATTTGGTAAGGAATAAAATTACTGTGGTGTGCAATGGTTAAGGCATTCCCAAGGTTTTCTCATTCCCCCTGGTTTTAACTCAACCATCAAAAATGGAAAACACTGCATTAGAATTTGATCACTAAAGCATGCCTGTAATTTACCAGAACTAAGTCTGGACATATTTATTATTAATAATAAATGCTTCCTTGTTCTTAAACTTAAATAGTTGGCATAAGGATCTCCTTCTACCTTACATTTTTCACTTCCAAAAACCAACCGATTCACCAATTCAAGTATGTATTCGGCAGGGCATAAGAAAACTAGGAAGCATGTGTTTGCTTCTTCCAAGTCTCCCAACAAGAAACTAGACCACTGTTTTGCACCCCCCCCATTTTTGTTACAGGGCACCTGCACTCACCAGAGAGAGATACAGTATAAGAGAGGTGAAGTGAAAAATCACCCCCTTACCCCAGGGGGAGATGGCCACACTGCAATCCCTTCTCCTCTATCTCCTTTGGGACCTGGGGCATGCAGGTACGTGTACCTGACATGATTTTCAAGATGCTGGGTCTGGGACTCAAACCTCGAAGCTGGCCATTTGGGATCCAGTGTCTTAACCTCCATGCTATCTGCTGGCCCCCACTTTTCTGTTTTAATAGAAACATGTTCATAGAATGGTGGAGCTGGAAAAGATATTAATGGCTCCCAAGGACAATCTTCTGATTTTACAAGTGGATAAGGTGGGCTATTGAAGTAACCTGACAATTACTGTGGGGCAGATCTGGATGAAAACCCGCTCCTTCATCTTCCCCCATGCAGGGGGCTTTCGCTAGTCAGTACTATTCTGCTGTACTGGGGACCGAAGGATTCACGAATGAAGTAAGGGTGCTGGACTCCAGAGGTTTCCCAACAAGAACCATCGGAGTAGCTGAAGAAACGACCTACCTAAAGCCCTACCTTGGACAAATAATGTTAGAATTTCAAGGAAGTGGAGCCTGGCTTTGTGGGATTTAAAAAAAATTTTAATAAGACTTATTTTATTTATTTATTTTTTTTAATTTGACTAGAAAGAGACAGAAAGAGAGAAAGGGAAAGTGAGAAAGCAAGCTGCCAAGCCCAGGACCTGAACCGCAGTTGCCCATATGGGAATCTGGTGCCTTAACCACCATGCCACTATTGGCCCATTGTCTGTGTTTTTTTAAAGCTCTCTCAACAGTCCAATTTGCAGACAAGGTTGGAACTCAGAGACCAGATAACCTCTAAGTTCCCTTGAGGGCCTGCTGCAGGACGTTCCCATTGGTTGGAAGTCTCTGCTTCAGTTCTCTTGCATCCATCTACAAGGTCATACACCTTTTTTTTTTTTTAAGAGATTTTTGCTATAGGGTGTATGTGCTCACTGGAGACAGAGAGAAACAAAAAGCAAGACATCACCCTCATGGGGGATGGCCACGCCGCAATCCCTTCTCCTCCATACTCCTCTCGGGATTTGGGGCATGCATGCTCATGTGCCCGGCGTGAGTTTTAAGCCGCCCGCTCCAGGACTCGAACTGCAGTTGACTACATGGGAGTCCAGCCATGTAATCATCACACCATCCCCTGGTCCCGGCCATACATCTTTCTAAGCCAGGATGCTGTCTTTCTGTTGGCTGCGCTGCTGTGACGATCAGGACTTACCTAGTTCATTTCCAAATTTATTTAGGTATAATCATTCCCCACCAGAACGTACGCTTGCAGAGACCAGACACCAGGTCCATTGTGATCACTGCCGTCCCCACATCACATCTGTCATGATACTGGGATACTGAGCCACTGTTTCCCAAAGGAGGGCTTGGAGTTGTGAAGCGGAAGAGGGCAGGGACGTCTTCCTCCAAGGCAGCCAGGCTGTTCCACTTTTCTCTGCGTCCCCAGACTAGTCTTTACACTGCAGGAAGGTGGCTTGTTTGGCCTTCCCCACCTCCAGAGCCTGGATGTCAGCAGATACACTCCAGGCCTGCAGTGCCTGAGAAAGGCCACCTGGTGACCACCATTCTGGAGCCTTCAAGGCATTAAAGCCTTTACTCTGTTGCTGAAAAAAGGCAACACAGCAAATTTGTTGCTGAAAAAAGGCAACACAGCAAAGATATCACCGTTTCCACCGGATCCAGCCTTGCCTGCTGTGGTAGAACCCCCAGCCTGGGCAGTAGTGGTCAGTGTTGGCAAGACCCATTCTGGGTGCCCGGTGTGCTGTGTTGACCTCACATGCAGAGGACAGAGCTCCCGGAAAAGGCTTTCTGCAGCAAAGGAATAGTATTTGGAAGGAATCACAGGTACTTCCAAGACCCAAACTGCCTCACGTTCCCTCTTGTTTGGGCCATCTGGGGTAAGAGATTGGGGTAACTGTTGACCTGCTTTCTTCTACTTGCTGGGTCAAAGTAACCAGAGAAATTGTTCAAGTGTGTTAATCACATGCAAATAACGCCAGGAATTGCTCCGCTCTGAAGCAGGATTGCTGTGGACTAAGGGGAAGATTATGCTTACTCTAATATTTACCTTTCTCAGCTTCACTTTCCTCATTAGTAAGAGGAGGAGGTTAGGCCAGAGCAGGGTTCCCATTCTCACCTTGTTCCCTCACAAGCTCGAGGAGCTTAAGCAAATGCAGAGTCCCTGGCCTTCTTCTAGACCACCAGAAGCAAAATCTGGGCTGAATTGACAGAGAATTACATTTCCTTTTTTTCTTTTTCTTTTTTTTTGCTATAGGGTGCTTGTGTAAGAGAGACAGAGAGAGAAAGAGGGAAAGTGATAAAAAACAACTCCCAAGGGGGATGGCCAAGTGCAATCCCTTCTCCTCCACTGTCCTCTCATGATTTGGGGCACACACACACACACACACACACACATGCACCTGGAGTGTTTCTCAGGTTACTGGATCTAGGACAGAAACTGCACAGCTGGTCACGTGGGATCCAGCTTCCTTAGCCCCCATGCCACCTGGTTGGCCTGACTATACTTTTTTTTAAAGAATTATTTTATTTATAATTTTTAAAAAATGACCTGAGAGAGATGGAGAGGAGAGAGAGGGAAAGTGAGAAAATGAGAAAGCAAGTCACCAGGTCCAGGACTTGAAGCACAGTTGGTCATGTGGGAGCCCAATGCCTTATCTACCATGCCACCCATTGGCCCCGACATTTACTCTTTTAAATGCCTCCCAGTTGACTGTGAAGATCAATGGTATTTGGCAGCCATGGAACAACGAGAGGACTCCATTGCCCAGTCCAGCTTTGCCAAGCTAGGACAGAGTTTCCCAGTGTAAGGCCTGAAGACCACCTGTGCCAGAAACACCTGACGTGCATTTTAGATACACGCCTAAGGGGCCTCGTCTCAGACCAGCTCAGTCTGACTCACTCTGGGAAGACCCTGGAATATGCCTTTTTAACAGACTCTCCGGGATATGGATTATACTCTGCAGTTTCAGGACCACTGTGCAGGATTTTGGAGCTGATTGATGGCTTATCTGCAAGAACGTCAAATTCACACACAAGCCAGGGTTGGCCTTAGCCAACTATATTAATATTTCATTAGGTTGTTTTCCATGTCATGAAGGCTTTATTTTAAATGGTATGTATCCCGTAGGAACTGCAAACGCCATGGTCACAGAGCAGCCTTTGCCAGTGAAGTGTGGCTGTCAATTTCTCAGGGCATTTCAAAAATGCTGATTCATGGCGTAAGACACTGATTGGGAGGAAGATGTCTCAGCTGCATTATAAAAACACACAGGTGGTACCTGAATTACCTAGCACACAGTAGGCACATACATGATTGCTGAAACAAGTGTATTTTTACCCAGTGCTCTATGGAAGATTTGAAGTGAAATAAAAGAAGGAACCCCCCCCAAAAAAAAAAAACCTGAAAAAATGAAAATAAGTTGCCGTGACAAAGAGATTGCTTCTCATGTGGTGAAAGAATCACACTTCTGGGTGGTGCAGTTTGAAAAACGGTTTGCTTCCATAACTGATCTGAAACTTAACCACAAGTCTCCGCTTCTGAAGCACTAGCTTATTTCTGTGATCGCGAGGTCTACACAGCAGGTTTTCCTTGCCTTTTGTTCCCCCCTCCTTGTTTTTCATGAAAAGATTCAATTTTATCTTTCTAGTGCTCACCATCATCCTTTGAAGTCCCGGTGATTACCTTTCATTATTGTTCCTCTGGTTATTCTAGCTCGGATCAGAAGCGTTGACTTTTTGAGCAATGAAAAATTCAGGTAAATTTGTGTTCTTACACTTCAGTGAAGCACCAGAGACAGATGAGACTTAAGAGATCGATGCTCATTCCTCTGATTCCAACACAGAAATAAGACGTTTGCTGTATGATTGTTTCAGACTTGATACAGCACTGAAATCCAAGCCCAGCATCCACTTACTTAGTTATCCTCAAAATTAAGCCAAGTTCTTACCTCTACTTAAGGCAGCATCTTAATGTATAAAATCTATCCTGTTCTAAAAATCTGTGTGACGTGAACTCTTTTACTGAGGCCAACTGTATATACTTAAGTAAGCCAAATGATCTAAACATATGTCTTCAGAAACCAAGGGGTTAATAGTTTTTTGCATTTGTGTTTAAAATTGTTTTATTGGGACCAGCAGGCGGCGTGGTGATTAAGACGCTGGACACTCCCACATGGCTGACCACGGTTCAAGTCCTGGACCTGGTGGCTTGCTTTCTCTCTCTCTCTCTCTCTCTGGTCAAATTATAACGAATGAATGAATAAATCTTTAAAAAATTGTTTCATTGCCCAAAGCAGCCATATAGTTCACTTCTTTCTAGATGTTTACCTTTCCTTTAAAAAAAAAAAAAAGATAAACTCTAGATTAAAAAGAAAAAAATGCTAGATTTTGCTGATCAAAATTATAACCTCTTTTTAAAAAGTAGTCAAAGTTAGGGGAATAGAGTTGAGGTTGAAACTTAAATATACATATATACGTATGTATATATACACACACACACACATACACACACACAAGGATTGCCGTAAATAGCACAATAATTGCCTACTCACAAATCAAATCTAACATAAATTTAATAAAAAGACAAACAGAATTCTGTAAATCAGTTTTAATCTAAAGTTTTTTTTTTTAAAAAAAACCTCTTTGCAAGCCAACTTCTAAATTCATGATCGTCCCTGTGGTGACATTTCTAACAGGCAAAACAACGACTTAGCTTTTGAATCTGATGTCGAATGCCCACAGCAATTGAGAAAGTAATTTCAACCTTTGACCTTCTCCAGAGCCTGATGGGAAATTCACTGGCACCATTCTGGCTTTGGGCCTTACTCGCGAGTACGTCACCACTAGAGGGCAGCCTTCTCTCAGATCTGACACTACTTTGCAGAAAACCATCTCATAAAATGCTCCTAATAGTCCTTTAATTATTTTTGCAATATCTCTCATTTTCCTGGACATTTACTAATCAACCTCAGGTGAACTAAAAGAATTGCTAAACAGCTCAAAAGTCCATTTCCACAAATTACAGTAATATATACAAACACTGGCCATGACGATGGTTAAAGATACAGCCTTATCCAAATGTACCTTAATTTTTTGTTTCATTTTAAATCTAAAAACATTTTTTTTTTTTTACTTTACATCATTGCTTCCTGTTTACTATGTCATGGGTAAAGTGCCAAATCAATCATACCGCAATTAGTACTTCAGTTCCATTTTGGGCATTAAAATTTTAAGTGGTTTCAGGCAAACGTAAGGGTGTTTGAGCAAGAAACTGACCAAGACTGTGGCAAGACTGAACCATGAACTCTGAGCAAAGCGGACTGGAGAAGGACAGCAAAGATTAAGGGTTAGAGTAGTGTATGAGTGTGTGTGTGTGTGTGTGCGCGCGTGTGTTACAGTCTTTCGTTTAAAAGATGGATTAAATGTGTTCTGTACAGGCCTACCCCACCCCAAGGCTCAGAATCAGGGATTAAAAGTACAAAGGAGAGATTTATGCTTGATATTAGATGACTCTTCTAATTCAAGAGGGAATAAGTTACCTCTAGAGATAGCAAGCTCCCCATGCCAGGAGGTGTCCAAGCATAACCAGACCAGAGAAAAGCAATTGGCAGGAGCATGGTGGAAAGAACCCAACTGCCGATGGGACATTTGTCTGAGTGACTTCTCAGGTTTTATTCCTGAGACGCCGTGAAAAAATGTTTATTGCTTTCAGACACACACACCTCGATCCAGCACTCAAAGGTAACCCACAAAGTGAGCTTTTGCCGACCGACCCGGAAACTTTGACACTTAAGTGTGACTTTCTAAAAGATGACAGATTTCTAGAGAGCACGTCCCTAATCGTGTCCCTTAGGTGTCATGGGAACAAACACAGCAGCCCTCACAAGCACGCAGACTCCTGATCACTCTACTACACAAAGGGACACCAACATGAGGGGACATGTTTGAGTCCAGCTTCTGCCTGAAGAGGAAAGGGACACAGGAGCAAACCTCGGCTCCCTTCTGTCACAGTGGAGAGGAGTGTGCACAGGTTAGCTGCACTTCGTGGTATTCCACATTCTTTCGGAAAGCAGTGCTTAGATTTCACCCAGATCCTCTTATAACAAGTGGACTTAATGAAAATCATGGATGAAGAGAGCTAATGATAAGCAAATAAGAATAACCCCATTTGTACCAAATTGATTTTATTAAATAGTAATTTAAAGATATTAGGCTCAGCAAAGCATTACATAATTGAATCTATTTTTTCCCCCTTCTAAACACCAGAGTTATAATTTCCACTAACGAGAGACAAAGTTATAACCAGGACATTTTCACAGCTTCCTCCAGAGGAGGCACAAAGAGAGCAGAAATTAGGGTTCTGGGCCCTGCTTCAGGGTGTCTCAGCCAGAAGAGTGTGGCAACAGCACATAACCTTTGTGGGGCTCGGTTTCCTCAACTAAAAAAAATTAGACTATCAGCGACTTCCCAGGGAGGATTAAATGAGATACGAGTGTACGCAGACCACAAAGAACAAAATAAACACACAGTAACATCATCCCTCTATTTATTTATGGAATGCTTAGTAAACTTCAGAGGCAATAACATCAAAAGCAAAAAACGAAATCACTGGAAAACCTGGGGAATAGGCTTGGCATTACTTTTTATACCCAAGAGAGCAAAAATGTTGAAGTCATCCTGTTAGATCCTTACAACGTGATGAGGGCTAGTCAAGCGCACTTTCAAAAAAAAAAAAATCCCAAATCAAACAATGCAGTTGCTTTCTTGCAGTGTGCCCATTGGTTAATACACACTATTATTTGTCTATTTAGACCTCTTCTCTCTGGACATAACACTCTGAACAACTACAGAAAAAGCATGTTCTACTGTGGTACTCTCCACACAGATGGCTACTAAAAGCTCTGACTAGGAATGTCTTCGTGAGTCCAAAGGCTGGGTAGAGGAAGCTACCGTCTACACAGACGTGGGAAAGAGACCTTGTAAGTCATTCCTTCGAGGGTCAACATGTGGTCTTTGACGTACTCTTAAATGTCAGTTCACACCTGAGTTGTCGCTAATGGTCGATCCCTCAAAAATTTTTTTTTCAGTAGTGAAATATAAAAACGGTCTAGCTGCTGACACCGAGTGACTAAATATGAAACACAAAGCTTAAGTCCGCCTTGATTTCTAACGCATAAGCACTAGGGACATTTCGAATGCATGCAGCAAACATTTTTATGACAAGGGAGTCTTAGAAGAGTTGTTCTAATCAAGAAGTTTTATTGATCCCTAAAATAACTGAAGAGAAGTTTAAGAAAACAGACATCCGCCACTACCTCTGTCTATCCAGCCATTCCATGATTTTTCATCCTAGTACACGGTCATTTGTAAATATTTTTGTTTAGGTGTTCCAGAGCAAGTGTCAGAGGCTATGGGGGCTTCTGCAGGTGCTTTGTTATTATTTACGTCCTGGTCTCGTCCACTTTGTGACTCTCTTGGCTGGGAGGGAAAGGTGCAAGGAAAAGGAATTTAGTGAGAATTCCTAATATATTTATGAGGATGTCTACTCGGGATTTAAACGCTAAGATTTTAATCACGTACTACACATACGTATGTGTGTGGGGGGGTGGGTGTGTACACGCGGGATTATTTTTATTTAGAAATTACATTACTTTATAACTTGGCAACATGAAAGAAATCACGTGTTTCGCAATTCAAATCTAGGGCAACGTGGTTTACTCGAGCATGGTGTTGCTTTGCATTTCCAGTGATGTGACTGCAATATGGAAAATCAGGAGGCCGCCTAGGAAAATGGTGCTTTTGAAATACTATCCTTCACGGAGGGTCCAGGCTCCTCCTTCGGCCCACAGACAGATTCAGAGATCCTCTTTGTCTTTAAAAGAACTGACCTTTTCTTGCCAGATAAGCGCTCAGCTCACTATCACAGCCTTTCGGGCTTTCTCTCTCCAAGACCCAGTCCTTGCTGTTTCCCAAGCCTACCCATCACAAGTCACAAAAAAAGGGGCAAAAATTCCAGCTAAGGAATACCATGGAAAGCGATGCTTCAAACGAGACCAGAGATGAATGCCAGTTTCATTTAGTAAAAAGAAGGGCCCCAAACCTTCACACCTCTGAAATCGTGTTGCTTAAAGATGAGCATCCGGGTCACCACCGACATAGACAGGATTTTGAAAGTGGTGAGGTGCTTTTGCACTTGCGCTTGACTCAGTCTGGAGGAAGGAGCTGTTATGGGACAGAAATTCCCTGTAAGCCTCCCCTTCCTTCTAATAACTCCACTTCCAGGAACACAGGCTGAGCGCTCCTAGGAAGCAAAGGGGGCTATAATCCACTGAGGCGGATGAAGCTCTTGCATTTCCTCCTAGCCTAGCACTCGGCCACAGCGTGACATTTGGCCGATGCACTTTCAGGGCGAGCAGAGCGAGCGCTCCCTGATTACGAGTGTTATCGCTGGCTCTCTCCGTTTGCACAAGAAGCAATCCAAATGGTATTGGAATTTTGTTGTTAATTAAACAAGAACAAAACCGAGGGACGAGACCAGAGTGGCTCGAATGAAGATTTATTACTTCTAAGCATGAAACCACTTTCAGCCTAAACTTATTTGACAACTAACACAGAGAAAGGCTTTTCTTCTTTGGTGAGTTCAAAAGGCCTGGTTTACTGATGTTTAAGAAACGTCAGTAAATCAGCCAACAGAATGTTCCTCATTTACGGCTGCTTGTTCTCTCCTCCCTTGTCCACATGGATACACACAGCAAAAACCTAGACTGCAGAGAGTGTGTTTTGTAGGGCAAATCTAACTATACAAACCCTTACATATGGAACCAATTGAACTATTAAAACTGAGAGGCAGTAGGGAAGTATTTAATATGATTCTGGGCCAGGTTTTTTTTTTCCCCTCCTTAAATCTGATATGGAAACATTTACAGCATTTTTTATTTTCCCACAAACTGTTTTTCTTCAGTTTAAATTTGCACCAAAGCAAGATAATCCCATTAAAAAACAGGATGTCACGTTACTGGGAATGAAATATTCTAATTGTCCAATGCAGTCTAATTCTCCCTGGCAGCTAAGCTTATAGGAAAACTGCATTGCCAGTACTTCTGAGCTACTTTTCTTAAAGCACGATTCCATGAACCTATTACTTATGGCAGCCAGAGGTCACTGGGAGACAAATGTGTGGGCTAGAGCTTTGTGTGTGTGGGGGGGGATGATTCTCATGATTCTATTAGTGAGATAGTATGAGAGTTTACGTTGTTCCAGAGCTAAAAAGCAAAAGCTCATGTACTAGGCAACACCAACATTAAATTAAAACACACTTTCGTATTGATGGTGGTTACTGTTCATTAAGGGAAAAGGCCTCTCGTCCCCCCCATCATTACATATTATAATACAGAAAATGAACAAGGGCTGGCACTGACATCTTGAGAGCAGAAGCTATTTCATAATTTAAAGAAAAAATGGAAAAATGCCTTAGCTATAAGGACTGAGTTGTTTTACCATTCCAAGATGAAACGTAGAAAGAGCGAGTAAACTTCTTTGGAAAGGGCGGGGAAGCACATATTCACTTCTTTTACATTAGAAGCTGGTAAGAAACCTTACCATTTTTTCCTTCCCTAATGATTCTAAGTGCTTAAGAGCATGGATCACCGGGAGGTTTCTTCTGTTTTACTACATCAGTTGCATATTCTAATAGTAATTAAATCCCATTTCCCGCAAGCCACAGGGGGAAAAGATAGAAAATTTGCTGTAGGCACATTGCATTGAAAGATTTCATCTCAAGCAGCTCATCTTAGAGTCCAGTACGTTTCGGCCTGTTAATAATTAATAAAAGAGATGCCACCCAATCTCTAGCGAAGAAAGGCAAAGCTCGGTGATCCGAAAGTAAACCCAGCACAGATACGGAACTGGCGTCCTTCGTGGATTGCAACAAAACCCAACCTAGCAAACCTTCAACCAGCGCGCAGCGCCCGCACGGGTGGGCACAGCCCGCAGGACAGTCGCGGTCTGCTCCGCCGCCGCGATGCGCATTAGGCGAGCGGGGTCCGCGGCAAACAGATGGGGCTCTAAATCCTCCCTCCGGGCAGCAGGGCCTAGAAGCTGCAACGGCAGATTATCCACCGCCAGGAACCTACAGGCGCACAGGCGGGCAACGTGCTGCCGGCTGTTTCTCGAGGGCTCTCTGCACTAAGAGCCCGAATAGGTTTCTCGTGGCGGCTTTCTGCGCACCTCCAAACTTTGCCTTACCCGTCCGAAACTTCCCTGACCTGCCGCAGTTTCTTTCCTCCTCACCTGAGAAGTCTTCGAGCCAGTCCTCCCTCCAACCAGTGCCCCCTGCCATCCTGCTACGGGCCGGGCTGTGGAACCCAGAGCCGGGCGGGAGGCTGGACCGGGAGGCTAGGCGGGGTCACCCCGCGCGGGTCAGCGTGCACCTGGGTCTAACCTCCTCCCCCGCGAGTGCTGCGGGCTGCGCTGTGCCCCCACATGATCCACCAGCCCAGCGCTGCGTGCGGGTGCTCCGCGGCTGTGGCCGCGCGTCTAGGCACGCTCCAGGTGCGGGGCTCGTCGGGCCGCGATCTTTCGGAAGTGGAGGCAGCGGGACTCCGCGCAGCCCCGCGCACTTCCCCGGCAGGCGGCCACTCGGGCGCTAGGGACTGCCGGGCAGCCACAGTGG
>NW_006159521.1:5488850-5501320 GCF_000334495.1 Tupaia belangeri chinensis | reverse complement strand
AGCACCTGTGGCGGCCTGGGTGCTTTCTGCAGGAGGCGCCCCGCGGATCGCGAGTCTGACCACTCTCCCCACCTGTTATAGTTCTCATTTCACCAACACCTGAGGTCCGAGTATTACCCCCCCGCAACACACACACACACACCCCTCTCCCTCCCCCACACACAGCGTCCAGGACCACTGATACCTGGAAGAAGAGCAGAAAACTCTGTGAATCGCCCAAATGAACTCCCCCTGCCAGCCGGTCTGGGCCACTAAATCCCCGGGCTCTTCAATATCCAGAATTCTCTGCAAAGAACCATCTATAAGCAGAAAAGGCTCTAGTTTTCATACCCTCAGAATGAGACATGGTAGTATTTTGGACAGAAAATTAAAGGGAAAAAAAAGAACTCTAGAGGTAAATACTACCTTGTAACTAAAACTCCATTCCCTTCGAACTTTGAAGCTTAATCCTTTTTACTGCTCTTATGGAAACATAAGTCATGACATTATTATTTTACAGATAAAGCTCTTTATGATGAATTTCAGATGCTACATACCCAGAAACCTGCATTATTTTAAATTTTGGTAAGCGTGTCTGTAGTTTTGAGCATGGCAGAGAAAAGGAATGGTCAGAAGCTAAGTTTTCATACCTGCTGAGATTTCTCCGTGAAATCTCAATTCTGCTTTCTTTTCTGTTGGTCTGAGTTTTCATTTACAACTAAAAACATTAGATGACTATATTAGTTGTCACATCTATGATGCCTACATGAGGATTCTAGCATTTCTTTTTCCAGATAACTGAGTTGCCCTTGCCCCTTGGTTCGCCACCATTTAAAACACATGCAGACAATCAGGGCTGTAGAAAACAAGAATTCACACTTTCCATCATCCCCACACCCCCCTTTTAAGGCAAAATTAAATCTTCCACACATTTATACAGTTCTCTGATTTAGATAAAAAAATAAAAAAGTTCATCGTCCTTCCGTCAAGCCGTGGCTTTATAAAACTTTGATTTCAGATAGATTGATCCCAATACAGTTTTTTCTTTTAGATTTTTTCCTAAAAAGAACAACAAAAATAAGAAATCATAAAAGTGTGAGGCCAAGAGCTACCCATGTTAACTCAGCTGCCCAGCCATAGCGAAGTGGACTAGAGTTTCAAATGCATCAGCCATATCCACTGTAATGTTTACAATTATGAAATTAAATCACACCACATTCTTATGATGCAACCACATCTCCCAGTAAGGCAACACCCCTCAGTTGCATTGACACTGTCATTCAGACGTAGTTCTTGATTTCCCTGGTGCTAACCAGTTATAAGGAAGAAGAGTACCACCATGCTAGCCAGGAGGTAGGCTGCAGCTACACGTTTTTTTCCCCCTGTACTGTTAAGAATAAAAGAACTCAAGAGATGGCATACTCATAAGTGTGTGTGTGTGTGTATATATATATATATATATATATATATGACAGAAAGTGAGAAATCACCCCCCAGGGGGGACAGCCATGCCACAATCCCTTCTCCTCCATTCTCCTCTCGGGATCTTGGGCACTCACGCACAAGTGCCGGGTGTGAGTTTTAAGCCACCGGGTCCGGGATGTGAACCGCAGTCGACTACGTGGGAGTCCAGCGACATAGCCATTACAGTAACTGCTGGTCCCCATAAGTATATTTCTACCATAGTCCATGCAAATAAATCCATGTGTCCCACTGAGAATTTGCGATGTTACTTTCACACAGTATACTGCTTTAGAAGACAATACTTGGAAAATAAAATCACTATTCACTTCATCCTGTCTGTCAAATATCTGAATCCAAGGTAAATGGTCAGTCTTACATTACCAGTAATCGGTATTTATTTCCAGACCATTTCAAATGAAATCAGTAATTGGGAGTGACATGGAATGTGACATATGCTCCTCTAATTACATGTACTAGACTCATTCATTCTACAGACATGTTCCCAATATACATAGACTCTCATAACGCTGACTTGAAATATTGACACCTCTAGTCCAGAGAGACAGTTCCAGGGTATGTGACGCTGACCTTGCCCTTTAGAAATGTATTTCATTCACATCCTACAATGAATAAGCAACAGAATTTCCGATATGAAGTCTAACCTTCTTGTGTGGCTAGATGAGGTTTGTAATACATGCTTCTATTAAATGTCTTTAGCTTTTAACCCAGAGTATATTAGTGTTCTTTATAGTAACCAAAGCCCTTATGAAACTTTGGAAGTAAAAATGAGAGGTTGTTTTTAAAAATCACTTGAAATACAAATTTTCCATGCAACTGTAGCTTCCCAAACAGATTAGTTGGACGTAAAAAGATCCATCTCTCCCTTAAGGAATCCAAATTAGAACTACAAATAATATATTTCAGTATAAACCTTTACCCACTATATGTTAAAATACAATACTAAAGGAATGCTGTATTAAAATACAATAAATGTGAAAAAAGAGTTACTTGAAGCTTAGGAGACAAATGCTTATAGAGACGTATCATGGAGGGGAATGCAGTGCTAAACAGTGTATTCTTGTTCTTTTTACCAAGTGTTCTGAAAAAAGGGAAAACCATTGATAGCATTGCTTACATGATGCGAAGGAAACTGGATGGGACTCTTGACCATGAACAGGAGTAGCTGCACATTAGTTACTGACAAATATTTCTGCGGGCTAATTTCAGAAAAAGGCACACAGCATACTTATAAGCACGTGGAGTTCATCTCCCCATCTCCCAGAGATGGCCACAGCGCCACATGGTGTTCTCACACCCCTGGTTCTCACTGGAGCTGCCACTTATCAAGAAAGTGGAGACACTTCTGATGTCACGTGGTCTTTAAACACCTATGAAAAAAGCCTGGTGCAGCTTCACAGTACAATTGGTACTCCGATCTCCTGGTGTCCCAGCTTGAATCACACGTACAAAACTACTGGGGAGAACGGCAAACCGAAGGCTGGACACGTCCATCCCAAATCTGCAAGTGGCTCCAGGACAAAGATGATTTCCAAGTTTGCTGATGCATGAGTGAGAGGACATTTTGGTCCTGTCTCACTCGGGCCCTGTGTGTGTCTCTCTCCAGTGTGTGGTAGCTTGCTAATTCAATTAATTTCTTTCTAGCTGAACAAGAAAGGGGTCAGGGAAAGGTTAATGTGGTCCTAGGCAGCTTGATTCAGCTGAATCCTTAGCCACCACTGCGCTGTGATCTTTAGGAGCTGGGCCTTTCTGGCTGACACAGAGGTAGGGGACCAGGGTTGTGAGAAAATAAAACACGGTCAGACCCAGTGAGTTCTAAGCAAGACCACTTGAGAGCATTCAGTGGCAAAGACTTACCTATGAAACATACAGCTTTGTTTAATTTTGAGTCCCAGAAGGATCCTATGTCTCATAAAGAAACATGATCAGTGAAATAATACTGGAAAAATCCAGAAACCAAAGGTGACAGATGGAACCTTCCTTTTAGGACTATTAAAGGAAGGATTGGGGGGCGGGGGAGAGGGAGGATAAATAGACTAGTACGGCCTGTCTACCTTGTTCATAGTTTTAACTCAAATATAGGTATAGATTTAAATATGCATGCAGGTATGAATATGTTTGGTTCATGAAATATGATGAAATAAATTGTGTTTTGGTGGCAAGGAACATCTTCCATTTTACATACTCACATGCATTGCTCATAATCAACCACGCTTACTGAGGACCTATTACGTGCCTGGCACCACGATGGAGAATCAAACAAGAACAAGACATTAGTCGTGATCTTGAGAAGCTAACTAATCGGTTGACCTTTGCTCCAAGCCTCTGTTGAAGTCGGTCCCTGAGTCACTGTGAATGTTCCTAAAGGAGCTCAGTGTCGGCCTGCCCACTGCAAAGGTGTTGGCACAGCACTTCACCACTCAGCGTTGATAGACGGCGACAAATCATTAGTGTGGCTATTAGTGTGATGGAATAGTGGAGGTGAAAGATTTGCTCAGACGGAGAAGACAATGGCGCAGGGGTTCTGGGACCTCTGGAACCATGCATTTCATACGCCTGTTGGGAAATTGAGAGCACTGGCATGTGTGTTGTAACGATCACAATGAAGGAAAAGGTCAAGTTCACTCGGAGCGGAGCAACCTCCACGGAGGTAGGTAGCAGGTGCCTCATTACACACATACCTGCCAGGGCAGCGAGGAGAGAGACACAAACCAGAGGCAAGATCCCCCTCCCCCTAATCCTTTCACACTCCCATAAGGTGTCCTCGTTCTGCTTCTAGAGCTGGCAGTGGAACAAGTCATTCTGGAAATAATTTTATTAATTTACTTCTTTTTGCCATAGGGTGTGTGCACTCACTGGATAGTGAGTGAAGGAAAGTGAGAAATCACCCTCCCCCACGCCCCCGGAGGATGGCCACACTGCAGTCCCTTCATTCTCCTCCTAGGATTTTGGGCATGCATGCGCATACACCCGGCATGATTTTCAAGCTGCTAGGTCTGGATCTCAAATTTTGGTCAGCCATGTGAGAATTTAGTGTCTTGACCACCATGCGACCTGCTGGCCCCCTCATCAACACTTTTAATAAAAAATTCTTTTAAAATTTATTTCATGAGAATGAAAGACAGAAGTAAGTATAGAGAGAGAGGTGAGAAAGACAAGCACCCGACCAGGGACTCACACTGCAACGCCTCTCCTCCCCAGCCTTCCTGGCCAGCCAGGATCATGAGTGCGTTGTCCAATGTGTACAAGTCGACTGTGAACCGAATCCACAATCTTCCGTATGGAGCCAGCATTGCTTGAGCAGCTCAAGGCCGCAGTGCTACTGAGCTGGCCCTGATTTTTCTTTCCTTTTATTATTATTTCTTTTAAGAGAGAATTTTGCTATAGGGAGCATACACTCCCGGGAGAGACAGAGACAGAAAGTGAAAAGCCACCTCCGGGGGGGGGGGCGATGGTCACGCTACAATACCTTCTCCTCCATTCTTCTCTTGAGATTTTGGGCCTGCACACATGTCCAGTGTGAGTTTTAAACCGCTGGGTCTGGGACTCAAACCGCGGTCAACTACATGGGAGTCCAGCGACATAGCCATTACGCCACCTGCTGGTCCCTTGATTTGTTTTCTTTTTTAGGTTAAGGAAATACGGTGAACACAGAAGCTGGTTCTAGTTTCGCACTTGTCTTTACCTCTCTGTGTTACCTTGGACAAATCACTTGATTTCTCAGGACCTCAGGCCACTCATCCTCTTAAGAGAGGACAGGCCTCACGGGGCTCCTACAGCGTGGACATCCCAGCACTGCCTTCACTCTCATGTCTTGTCCACTTTTCAGGAATACTTTCTCTCCTGTGGCCTGTCTACTTCTCCAAGGAGCCTTCCTGGCTTCACTGAGCTCTATGATGTGGTAGAATGAGCTTTGCATCAAAGTCGGGCTCAGAAGCGACCTTCATCCCACTCGCTCGCTGAGTGATATTGAGCAAACCTTTATTTCATCGTATGTGAGATAAAGATAGCGAAGACTTGTGAGGCCACTAGGAAGATTAATCAATAGCAAGAAAGAGCAGAGTATCTTTTAGGAAGGCTAACAAGTGGAGCTACCAACACCACTCACACCAGCTCCTACATGGTTATACACAGTCTGTGCCTGGCAGGATATTAACCCTTAATGAAGATTTGTTAAAAAGCCAGCAGGTGGTGTGCAGGTTAAGGTGTCGGATTCCCACACAGCTGATCTCAGTCTGACTCCCAGACCTGGTGGCTTGGAAATCATACTGGGCATGTGTGCGTGCATGCCCAAAATCCTGAGAGGAGGATGGAGGAGAAGGGACTGTAATGTGTTCATTTCCCATGGGGAGTGATTTCTCACTTTACCACTCACTGTCTCTGTCCAGCAAGTGCACACGCCCTATGGGGGGAAAAAAAAGTTAAAACAACTCTCAGTAGGATTTTTCACTAAGCTTTCTACAATTTAGTACTCTGTATGTGTCAGTGTCTAAGACAAATACGTAGTTAAGCACCTCCTAAGTACTGGAGATACAAAGATGAATAAGAATTCAATTATTTGGGGGCCCAAGAGGTCTCATGGCCTAGTAGGCTTTTTATGTCTTATTTCCTCAAGCAGAGCAAGCTCTTATTGAATGAGTGATGACCAAACACATTCTGTGTAGAGTACACCGTGCTAGGACACTGAGGGGGAAAGGAGCAGACCACAATGTCAGTCTGTCCCCCAAGGAGCTTGCAACCCCGGAGGGGAAGGGGTGCTGTGGTTCTAATGGAAGGCAGACGATGTGACATGCACTCTAGGAGTTCCAGAAATAAAGTCCTGACTAAAGGCAAGAGGAAGAGAGATGACTTTGAGCAGAATTCGCCCTACATTTTATGAGAAGAACTTCCTCCTTGAGGTGCCTCCATTTGCTCTAGACCTTGAAGTCCAAATCAAATCTTAGGGGACAAAAATAAGATGAAAGGACCCAGTGGCAGGAGGGCAGGACACAAGTAAAATACAGAGACAGAGAGACAGAAAATATACTTCTCGACTTTTGGAATGACTAGTAGCGAGGGTTTATAGGAGCCATAAAATACACATAGTAAGGACAAGAGGCAGCCTAAGAGGTAGGTTGGAGTTATTTCTTGCACCCTCTTTCTGTGCGCCTAGTACAGAGACCTGCTAACAACACACATTCAGAGACTGAGTTTTTAAAAAAAATAATTCAGAAGAAGTGAACTGTGCTTTAGAAAATAAATGTCTTTGCAGCTTGCCTATTTCATAGTCTTATTGTAAGGATTAATAGTTGGTTTGATAGTCATAAAGTTAAATTACACTTAATAAAACACATAGAGCCAAAGAGTTCCACATCATAGCACACCGAGGAAGAATAAAACTAGAAATGGGTGTTATTTCATCAGGCTGAAAAGCTAAGCAGAGCATTTTAGGATGAACAAGATAAATTGAATGTTATTTGATTCCGTATCTCATCCCTTTGGGTTCCGAAAATTATCCGAGACAGTTCTATTAATATAGCGGCTTCATATATAGGTCGTATTTTATTTTTTAAAGAACCATCTTAAGAATCTAGTTTCAAATAATGGAGAAAGATAAGCGGTTACAGATGGTGTTTCCTGTGCTTGTCATGCATGAACAAGGACCATGGGCTTCGCTGGGAAATCCAAGTCTCACAGTGAGGGGCCTTCCAGGAGCAAACGCTGGCGTGATTTTGCTTTCGCAGAGAAAATATGTTCCTGTTCAGTCAAGCAAAGTAATCAATTATTCTGCATTATGAAATACTCATTTTATAACTATTGACATTTCAGACAGTGGTGCCACATGTCAATAGTGGTTTGGATGCTCACATTTAAACTCCAGCTTATAGGATGGGACTCATCTCTGCAGGCAGGGCCTGATCAGAAGTTTGCTCTCTGCTCAGAACCATATCTATTATTTACATCCAGCCCTGCGCTCTGCAAGGGTATTGTGAGCACTAAAACAAGAATGACTTGGGTATATGTTTTTCCATGTTAATAAAAAACATGGAATTATTCGAAATGGTAGAGACACGTTACAAAATGATCACTGCTCTCCTCCTGAAGGACAAACTCTTCTTAGTGTTTTATAAGATGGAGCTTCATTAAACTCGGCATGCCTCTGCAGAAGCTTTGAAGTTCACATTAGATGTACACTATCCAGTTAGATCTGCATCTCCAAAGATCATTTGCTGATATAAAAATAAATGCCTTGGGGCTGACAAGTGGCGTGGTGGTTAAGGGTGCTGGACTCCTGCATGGCCGACTGCAGTTCGAATCCTGGACCTGGCAGTTTGCTTTCTCACTTTCCCTCTCTCTCTCTCTCTCACTCTCACTCTGTCCCTCTCTGATTAAATTAAAATAAATAAACAAATAAGTAAATGAAGTGAAATAAAATGTTTAAAAATAAATGCCTTGGAATTTCCTCTGGTCAGCATGTATTTCACACCCTTTTTATCATTTCAATCCCCCCAACATTTGGTATTTCTATTACCTCATGTTACAGATGAGGAAACTGAGGCCCAGCACCATTAAGTCACTTGCACTAGAGCGTCAGGGCTCATAACTGGTGGAACCACAAAAAAACCCTATGTCAGTGATTTCGGGTGTACATTCTTAACAGAAGGCCATGCCTCTCCAAAGGTTTGTTACGTCTTCCTCGAATTCAGCACTGCTCAGTATCTTTTCAAAATGACAAGCTGACTTCTCCAGGAATCAAAAACAACCATCCTAGTACCATCTAAGCAACTGTGTAAGAAATTCTTTTATCACTAGCTCTTGTAATTGAGCAGGGTTAGCATGTGTTATTATTATGAATTACTGCACCATTTAGAAAATTATATAATTGCTACTAATGAAGAAACATACTACACACGGTGTAATTATCCTGTTTGAAAACAATGTTGCCATTTGTATATTTGAGAAACACTACACCTTAACTCTTGAGGGGAGTATTTTTGTTTTCTTTTTTTTTTTTTTTTAGTATTTTGAAATAATAACTCAACATATTGATAATAGAATGGTAAGTAGAACTGGAAGAAAACTTAAAAAATATAAAAGCCCCTACTGGCATGTCTAAAAAAACTTCAAGGAAAAGAACCAATCTATTAAAAATATAAAAAGCAAAACAACAATTTCAGAGGTTATGCTATTTTACAGAAAAAAAAATAGAAGATAAAGAGATGTACTGTTTTGGACTGGCCCCGAAATGCAGCAGTTAAGCACTATGCCTTGGGAGATGGATCCTTCATCGCTGGCCGTGCGTAGAATCGCAGCCTCAGTGGCTTGAAAAACATGCTGGGCACATGTGGAAACATGCTCGAAATCCTGATGTGAAAAATAAACGGAAGAAAGGGATGGTCGCATACACGGCCATGCCCACTGGCTCTCTCTCTTCCTCTCCCACTCTCTGCTCCACACAAACAAAACACATACTCACTGTTTTTGCTTGTCCAGATTATCCCTATTATTTTCATCATTTTTGCACCACAGGTCATATAATATAGTATTTGTACACCTAGTTTAATAATCCAATGAAGAGCTTGGATAACATCATTATCTTAACCAGAGTCATGAAACTTCCAATGTGCTCAGAATTGGTGTCTATAATAAGTGACTGCAGTGGTGTACAGTTTTGTTATTTATACAAAAATAGTACAAACAGCCTTGTAACATTTTCTTTTTTTGTTTGTTTTTTTTTGCGGGGGAGAGGTTTTTGCTATAGGGCATGTGCGCTTGCCAGCAAGACAGAGAGAGACAGAGAGACAGAAAGCGAGAAATCACCTCCCAGGGGGGATGGCCATGCTATAATCCCTTCTCCTCCATTCTCCTCTTGGGATCTTTGGAATGCATGTGCACGCGCCTGGTGTGAGTTTTAAGCCACCGGGTCCAGGACTCGAACCGCGGTCGACTACATGGGAGCCCAGCGACATAGGCATTACGCTAACTGCTGGTCCCCCTTGTAATGTTTTGACAACACATTTTAAGTAAAATATGAAGTCATTTTTAAAATGTCAGAGTATGAGTGATAAAGAGCGACTTGTTTGTGTAAGCTATGGTACACCTTACTGAAAGCTAGCAGGCTTTGTTGACGTCAGTGTGCAGAGAAAGCGCTGGAACAGTCTCAGAAAGTCCAACTTCCCTATTACTCCAAAAGCTAGGGACAGGCCATACACGAATAATGACTTTCATAAACCCGAAGGGAATGGCGATCTGATTTGCAACCTCTTTGCTCCTTGAAATATCACAGAGGTAATGTGACAAAGTCATCATAAAGAAGGAAGAGTGAAAAAGAGAAACAGACTGGGAAGATACTCAGAGAGATCAAGTCAGAGGTCTTCTTGCTTCCAAGGATATGAGCACATAAACCATCCATTTCTGACAGCTGCCTATCATGAAATAATCCTAGAGAAGATAAGTGACATGATTGTATTTGTTCTGATGTCTTATTTTCTGTATTATCCTAAGGTCAAACTGCCATTTAACTGGGAAATTTAAACTAAACAAAAGTTTTTCCGCCCTCTTATGAATAATGCATACATGAGAATTTTCGTGTAGTTTGTGGATTTCAACACTTGTCAGAACACCAGTAAGAAGCTGTTTCTGGCCACCATGGTAGAATTAGGCATAACAAAATAAGAGGAAAGAAAACACATCTTGTATGTTCAGAGTGATCACTGCTCAACTGATAATGTAACATAAATTACCACCTAGTGTTCATACTACACTAATAGTATTTTATCAACTAGAACTACAGTGAAACACACAGGGTTTTCTCTGTCTTAATGGGATTTTCTTTTTTTCCTTTTTTTTTTTTTTTGGTATTTGCCATAGGGCACAGGAGCTTGCCAAAGAGTAATAGAGAGATGGAAAGTGAGAAATCACCCTCTAGGGGACATGGCCACATTGCAATTCTTTCTCCTCCATTCCTCGGCTCAGGAGTTTGGGCATGCACGCACATGCACCCACTGTGATTTTCAAGCTGCCGGGTCCAGGACTCAAACTGTGGTTGGCCATGTGGGAATCCAGCACCTTAACCACCACACCACCTGCTGGCCCCTTTAATGGTATTTTCTGATGTTACTGTGGAAAGCAAGAAGAACCATATTTCAGATCTCAATTTCTTCATCTTTTTATTAAGATATAATTTACATATAGTGAAGAACTTTCTAATGTCATTTTCTCTGTTTTGACAAAGGCATCTGATTTATAACCACTGAGAAAACTGAGACACAGGACCGTTCTATCCCCAGCATTCTTCTAAGCTCCTCTGTAGCTATCTTACCCCCTCCGCTCCAAATCTTAGCACTCAGAGATCTGTTTTCTATCCCTACAGTTTTGCCTTTAAAGAATATTATTTCAAGGGGCCAGCCAGTGGCATGATGGTTAAGGGGCTGGATCCCACATGGCCCATTGTGTGGTTCAAGTCCTGGATCCAGCGGCTTGAGGAACACACTAGAGTGTGTGCATGCATGCCCCAAATCCCACAAGGGGAATGGAGGAGAGGGGTTGTGGGGGAGTGATTTCTCTCTGTCTGTCTGTCTCTCTCTCTCTGGTGAACACACAAGCCCTACAGCAAATTGAAAAATATTCTTCCAATGACATGGTGTAATATGGAGCCCTTGAGTCTGGCTTCTCCCATTTGGCATTCTGCGTTTGAGAGTCATCTCCTGACAAACACACCAATCACTTGTTCCCTTTTAACTGTCCAGTGATGTTCCATCCCACGGTTCGTTTATTCATTCCCAAGGGTGGGACAGATGAGTTGTTTCCATTTTTTAATAATCACAAACAGAATCGCTAGGAACGTTTATGTGCAAGTTGCTGTAGGAATGTCCGTTTTTATTTTATTTGTGTAGACACCTAGGAATAGGACTGTTAGATCGCATTGGGTGGATGTATACATTTAATGACAAGAAATGCCGGATGTTTGCAGAATGGCCGTGTAATTTTGCATTCCTTATTTTTTTTGTTTGCTTATTTAAGTTTTTGCCATAGGGTACATGTGCTTGCCAGGAAGACAGATAGATGGGAAGTGAGAAATCATGCTGCCCCTCCCCCCTGGGGGCATGGCCATGCTGCAGTCCCTTCACCTCCTGGGATTTTGGGCGTATACACATACGCACCTGGCATGATTTTTTAAAAAAATTTTAGTCATTCATTTATTTTAATTTGACCAGACACACACACACACACACACACACACAGAAGGAAAGTGAGAAAACAAGCCACCAGGTACAGGACTCGAACCATGGCTAGCCATGTGGGAGTGTCTAGTGCCTTAACCACCATGCCACCTTCTAGTCCCCCTGGCATGATTTTTAAACCACCAGATCCAAGACTTGAACCATGGTCAGCCATGTGGGAGTCCAGCACCCTAACCACCATGCCACCAGCTGGCCTATTACTGTTTATCTTTTGAGAGAAAGTACCGCAACAGGGTACAATGATTCTCTTCCTCCAGTCTTCTAGCCCCTCAGTAGTTTGCATGCCCACATGTGCCCCAGTGTGTTTTCAGGCACGCGTAGGGATTCCAACCACCAGGTGGCCATGTGGCTTCCAGCACTGAAGCCCAGCATGTCCTGGACTGCGTCACCCAGGCTGGGCCCAATGCACAGTCTCTGCAGCAATGCACAGTGTGAGAGTCCCAGGGCGCCACTCCTCACCAGCACCCAGTGTGGTCAGATATTTACCCGGATATTATCTAGTTACTTGTTGTCGTTAAGTTGTATGACGTCACGGGGAAAACTGAGTTAGAAAATACAGAATCCTTGCTCCTAAGGGGAATACAGTGTTAGGTTTCGGTGAGTCCAATGTTATGTGTGCATAGCGTTTTGTTCATGTGATCACTAGCTCGTTCTGCATGTATTTCTGTCTAAAGACACCCTACTTGGGAACCAGCAGTTAGTGTAATGGCTATGTCGCTGGACTCCCATGTAGTCGACCGCGGTTCGTGTCCCAGGCCCAGTGGCTTAAAACTCACGCTGGGCGCG
>NW_006159521.1:5484380-5488618 GCF_000334495.1 Tupaia belangeri chinensis | reverse complement strand
ACCCGTCCCCGAATGGAGTTTTTCTTTTTTTTTTTTTTTTTTTGTTTTTAAGAGGTTTTTGCTATAGGGTGCGTGCGCTTGCCAGAAAGAAAGACAGAAAGGTAGAAAGCGAGAAATCACCCCCTCCAGGGGGATGGCCACACCGCAATCCCTTCTCCTTCATTCTCCTCTTGGGATCTTGGGCACGCATGCATATGCACCTGGTGTGAGTTTAAGCCACCGGGTCTGGGACTCAAACCGTGGTCAACTACATGGGAGTTCAGCGAGATAGCCATTATGCCAACTGCTGGTCCCAAGCTCTTTTCTTTTTTTTAGAGAAAGATTTTTGCTACAGAGAGCATGTGCTTGCTAGAGAGATAGAAAGAGACAGGGAGACAGAAAGTGAGAAATCACTCCCTAGGGCGGACGGCCACACCACAATCCTTTCTCCTCCATTCTCCTCTTGGGATTTTGGGCATGCGTGTACATGTGCCCCACGTAAGTTTTAAGCTGACCGGTCCAGGACTTGAACCATGGTTAACTATGAGAGAGTCCAGTGACGTAATCATTATACCATCTGCTGGTCTCAAAGCTTTTGTTTCTTTCTTTTTTTAAAGATTTATTTATTTTTAATTTTATTTATTGTCATTATTCTTCAATTTTGACTAGAGAGATAGACAGAAAGGGAGCGTGAGAAAGCAAGCCACAAAGTTCAGGTCGACCATGTGAGAGTCCAGCGCTTCAACCACCAGGTCACCTGCCAGCCCCCCAAGCTCTTCTAATACATGTATTTGCTCCATAAGATACATCCAGAGTTGCACTTGGGGGCTACAGCAAGCAGCATGCTTGGTGGCCATTGGGAACAGCAAGATTACCCCCAGAAGTAGGAAAACCAGAACCGGTGGCATTCAAGAGTCTGTAGAAGGAATGTTTACAGTGTGAGAGCAGACACTGTAAGGCGACAGACGTCGCCCGGGTCAACCTGAGCGAGGAAAGTCTGCTGGATGCTCTTGTCTCTGAACCGTTACACAGACAGTATGGATTCTGGGGTTGCACGTAAATTCTAGTGAGTACACGAATTCATAAATAAGAAGAAGAGACTACATCTATTTATCCCTTTATTTTTGCCATCCTCCAGCCTCAGTTTAAATGTTATTGCCTTCATAAGGTCTTGGTCAAACTCCTCACTTCCAAAAGACAAGCTTTGGGCTCCCATCTCATCCCTGTATTTGCTTTCTGTAAACCTGATTTTCATCTTGTTTTTGTAATCATTTGTTGTCGTTTCTCTTCTTTCTTTCTTTTTCTTTTTCTTTTTCTTTTTCTTTTTTTTTTTTGTAAGATTTATTTGCTGGGGACTAGCAGATGGCATAATGATTATGTTGCTATACTACCACATAGTTGACTGTGGTTCGAGTCCTGGACCGGGCTGCTTAAAACTCACGTGGGGCATGTGTGCATGTGTGCTCAAAATCCTGAGAGGAGAATGGAGGACAAAGGACTGCAGCATGGCCATACCCCCTAGGGGGTGATTCCTGCTTTCTGTCTCTCTGTCTCTCTGGTGAGCGCACACACCCTGTAGCAAAAAATCCTCTTTAAAAAAATAAAAAGAATGTTGATTTGCCATGAGGCCGGGTGCACTCTCCGGAAAGAGAGAGGGACAAAGACAGAAAGGAAAAGTGAGAAATCACTTCTCAGGGAAGGTGGCCACACTGCAATCCCTTCTTCCCCATCCTCGTATTGGGATTTTGGGCACCCATGCGCATGTGCCCAAAGTGATTTTTAAGCCCCAGGGTCTGGGACTTGAACCGCAGTCAGCCATGTGGGAGTCCAACACCTTAACTACCACACCAAATGCTGGCCCCACATTTATTGTCATTTCTAACATCCTCCCTAGATTGTAGACTTTAAGAGTCAGAATACAGGGGCAGTAGATGGCATGACACTTTCTCTGTCCCTGACTATCTCTTGTGTGTGCATGTGTCCTATGGCAAAAACCTAAAAATAAAAAAGTATTCAAGGGAACCAGCAGTTAGCGTAATGGCTATGTCGCTGGACTCCCACGTAGTCGACCGCGGTTCGTGTCCCGGACCCGGTGGCTTAAAACTCACGCTGGGCGCATGTGCGTGCGTGCCCAAGATCCCGAGAGGAGAATGGAGGAGAAGGGATTGTGGCGTGACCATCCCCACTGGGGGGTGATTTCTCGCTTTCTGTCTTTATGTCTCTCTCTGTCTGTCTGGCGAGCGCACGCGCCCTACAGTGAAAATCTCTCCCAAAAAAAAAAAAAAGTATTCAAGAAATATAGTTTGAGTTTGTACTTCCTGGAAACTATTTTTATTTTTTTGAATTCTATTTCAAACACTCCTGAAAATAAATAAATAAGCCTAATTAATAAGCTTCTTATGATTCTTCCTGAAATGCTTTCATACAAAGTTTTATTGTGTCCCTTAAGATTTCGAGACAATGGAAATCAATAATTTCAGTAAAATTATCTCAATCTTCCTTTGCGCAATTCAGGCCGACAAAGTAAATGTGAAAATATGGTGGAAAAGAAGCCGCATGAGCAATGCAATTGTTACTTCACTCAGGATTTATACAAATGATTGTCTTACAACATTCTGATGATCAGATATGATTAAGTGACACTATTTAAGATTATTGGTCTTCGGTAGACGCAAAACATGATGAATCACTGACAAGGCAAGTTCACGGGAGGGAGGGAGAGACAGTACGTTTACATAGTTGATTATAAAGCAGAGCAGATAAGTAAAACCACTGGATCAATAATGAGTATTTTCTACAAAACTTACATTGTTTCCTAACTTACGTGTATATTCATTTTTCAGGCCATCCCTTTTTTTTTTTTTTTTTTTTAAGAACAGATCAATTCTCATATGGAACCTCACCACAGGTTGAAATCAAATCAGGGCTTTAAAACATCATTTGCTGCCAGGCATCCTCCCAGTGTCTCCGTAGAGACACATCACTTCCGATTATTTCCAGGCTGTTTTAAATGCTCTTGGACAGGGCTACTAAAGGACTTCTCGCTGAACAGGAAAACAACTATGACGCCACTTCTTGAGATTCCTCCTCAGAACCTGAACTACAGTGGGATCATTCTAATAGAATTAAGGCCAATTTTTTTTAAAGTTAAACTTCAGTTTCAAGCTTACGGTTTTAACTGGAATGAACAGCAACCTCCAAATTCGAATCCTGCCCAAAACCTCTGTTTCCTGACATTGCCTCTGCATTCCTGGTGGAGCCCAGCAGGAGTTCAATGAATGCTACTGTTGGAATGAATGCATGAATGAATGAAAGGGTTCCTAAAGATAAACTACAAATTCTTCCATCAACAAATTAACCCCACAGGAAAGCTATTCAATACAATCTACTTGGAATTCCTATCTATAAAGAGTTCTACTTTCAGCTGCTTCAGGAATTTTTTTTTTTCTATCATTTATGCTCAACTTGGTCTTGATTTTTTATTTTGTAACCCAAGTGTGAAAAAGCACAGAAACATTTTCAAGAACATGAAAGACAAGTACAATTCTTAGAAAGTTTCATTCGTATCTAGCTTATGTGTGATTATTTTTAAAAATCTCCGTTAATCATCAGATTTATTCAGGAGCAGACTTTGGGTGAGGGACTGTGTGAGATGCTTGAAAGCGGAAGTTGAAAAGGAAAAACCCTGCTTTGGCTTATACACCAAAAATTGTCACTCACACTACGAGGAGGTGTGCTGTTTCTAGGATCTCCGGAGGTAAGCAAGTGGTTATCTCAACTAAGACTAAATTAGAAGTGCTATCAGGGAAGTTTAAATAAGTGCCATATCACTTTTTATCATCGGAGAGCTCTCACTTGAAAGCCTTCTGATAGAGAACATGGAAGAAAACAATAAAAAAAAAAGAGAGAGAAAAGATCAACAAAGATAACATTAAAATTCCAAGTTCACGTGTGTGTGTGTTTTAAAGGTTTTTGTCATAAGGTGCTATACTCGCTGGGAAGAGGCAGGGATAGACAGTGAGGGCAAAAGTAAGTAAGAAATCACCTCCCAGGAGGGATGATCACACTGCAGTTCTTTTTCTTCTTGGATTTTGGGTGTGTGTGCACACACGCGCGCGCACACACACACACCCAACATGTTTCTCAAGCCACCCATAATAAAACTTAAACTGTGCAGTCAACCATGTGGAATTCTTCTGCCTTTACCACCAGGCCATGGATCTAACCCAGTCTGGACCATTTTAATAACTACAGAAACA
>NW_006159521.1:5477767-5484239 GCF_000334495.1 Tupaia belangeri chinensis | reverse complement strand
GCACACACACACACACACACACACACACACGTGCACACACACACACACACACATACACACACACACACCTGGCATGATTTTCAAGCTGCCAGTTCCAGGGCTCAAACCTACTGGCTCCCACAAGCATTCCTTTGGGACCAGTAGGTGGTGTGGTGGTTGATGTGCTGGACTCCCACATGGCCAATTGCAGTTCGAGTCCTGGACCTGGTGCTTTGCGTTTTTTTTTTTTTTTTTAATTGCAGAGGTTTTTGCTATAGGGCACATGTGCTCACCAGACAGACAGAGAGAGACAGAGAGACAGAAAGTGAGAAATCACACCCCGGGAGGGATGGCCGCGCCAGAATCCCTTCTCCTCCATTCTCCTCTCAGGATCTTGGGCACGCATGCACACATGCCCGGCGTGAGTTTTCAGCCACTGGGTCCAGGACGCAAACCACAGTCAACTACATGGGAGTCCAGCGACACAGCCATTACGCTAACTGCTGGTCCCGTGTTTTGCTTTTTCATTTTTCCTCTCTTTCTCTCTCTGTGGTGAGTGTGCATGCCCTATAGCAAATTTAAAAATAATAGCAATAATATAAATAATTCTTTAAAAAATAAATCATCCACCTGGCATTCGTTTAGGACTACTTTCTTTTATGTAGTGCATAATTCTGACAACTTTGATACCTGGGTTTCTAGTACTCAGAAAAGTAGCAACCAAACAGAAACCACCAGTAGAAAGGGGTTAGGGTTAGGGTTCTCCTCAAAGGAGCAAGGAGAAACAGTAAATACTGAAGAAAGAGATTTTTTCAATGATAAAAATGAGACACAGGAGCTCAAACAGTCTGATGACATGGGACCATTTAGCATAGGGCCCTCAACCGACCACACCTGCAGGCACTCCGAGGGCATCCTGTATTACAGCATACTGTACACGCCAGAATAATTGATGTTTATAATGACTTTGGATCATTAAGAATGGATTACCCATGAGCTCTAAGATGACAGGACTTACATAATCTACTTTAAAAGTCCCCCTCCCACCACCCAGAGAAAGGCAGTCATGTAGGCCCTTTACAGAGATGCTTCAGAAAATTAACTTATATGGACTATCTCATTTTCTGCTAATGCCTGTGAACACACCACTGGTATACATACCTCAAATAACATATACATACCTCAATAACATAAGGCCTTAGAATTAGGGACTTAGTTATTCTAGTTTCAGGAAGCAACACTCTGAAGCCTGCTGGAAAAATAAAGAGCTTCTCATAGCAGGATACCTGTTTTTGTTTGTTTGTTTGTTTGTTTTTTTAATAGTTTTTTGCTATAGGGTGCGTGCACTCAGCAGAAAGAAAGAGACAGAGAGATGGAAAGCAAGAAATCACCTCCCAGAGGGGATGGCCATGCCGCAATTCCTTCTCCTCCATTCTCCTCTTGGACTCTTGGGCATGCATGCACACGTGCCCGGCGCGAGTTTAAGCCACTTGTCACCATTAACTATCCTGATTCATTTATTGATTTTCTATTCTAGTTTAAGTTTGTTTCTTTTCTCTTTTGGCTCTGTGAGCTCAATTTAAAGAAAGAAGATAAATATATCACTTAAAAGTATTTTAAATTTACTATATGCCAGGCACAATGCTGATGGTTTTACATGCTCCCTTCATTCCTTCAACTGAAAAACAATTATTATCTTCATAGATAAGTAAGGTAGCTAAGAGGTACAGCAGCATGCTAAGCACACAGAAGCTTTATCATGACCTACCACATTTCATTGATTTTATTTATTTATTTATTAATTGGAGAGGTTTTTGCTATAGGGCACATGTGCTCACCAGACAGACAGAGAGAGACAGAGAGACAGAAAGTGAGAAATCACACCCCGGGAGGGATGGCCGCGCCAGAATCCCTTCTCCTCCATTCTCCTCTCAGGATCTTGGGCACGCATGCACACATGCCCGGCGTGAGTTTTCAGCCACTGGGTCCAGGACGCAAACCACAGTCAACTACATGGGAGTCCAGCGACACAGCCATTACGCTAACTGCTGGTCCCGTGTTTTGCTTTTTCATTTTTCCTCTCTTTCTCTCTCTGTGGTGAGTGTGCATGCCCTATAGCAAATTTAAAAATAATAGCAATAATATAAATAATTCTTTAAAAAATAAATCATCCACCTGGCATTCGTTTAGGACTACTTTCTTTTATGTAGTGCATAATTCTGACAACTTTGATACCTGGGTTTCTAGTACTCAGAAAAGTAGCAACCAAACAGAAACCACCAGTAGAAAGGGGTTAGGGTTAGGGTTCTCCTCAAAGGAGCAAGGAGAAACAGTAAATACTGAAGAAAGAGATTTTTTCAATGATAAAAATGAGACACAGGAGCTCAAACAGTCTGATGACATGGGACCATTTAGCATAGGGCCCTCAACCGACCACACCTGCAGGCACTCCGAGGGCATCCTGTATTACAGCATACTGTACACGCCAGAATAATTGATGTTTATAATGACTTTGGATCATTAAGAATGGATTACCCATGAGCTCTAAGATGACAGGACTTACATAATCTACTTTAAAAGTCCCCCTCCCACCACCCAGAGAAAGGCAGTCATGTAGGCCCTTTACAGAGATGCTTCAGAAAATTAACTTATATGGACTATCTCATTTTCTGCTAATGCCTGTGAACACACCACTGGTATACATACCTCAAATAACATATACATACCTCAATAACATAAGGCCTTAGAATTAGGGACTTAGTTATTCTAGTTTCAGGAAGCAACACTCTGAAGCCTGCTGGAAAAATAAAGAGCTTCTCATAGCAGGATACCTGTTTTTGTTTGTTTGTTTGTTTGTTTTTTTAATAGTTTTTTGCTATAGGGTGCGTGCACTCAGCAGAAAGAAAGAGACAGAGAGATGGAAAGCAAGAAATCACCTCCCAGAGGGGATGGCCATGCCGCAATTCCTTCTCCTCCATTCTCCTCTTGGACTCTTGGGCATGCATGCACACGTGCCCGGCGCGAGTTTAAGCCACTGGGTCCGGGACTCAAACTGCGGTTGACTACATGGGAGTCCTGCGACATAGCCATTACACCAACTGCTGGTCCCAGGATACCTGTTTTGTACACAAGTATTTCATTCCATTCTAATGTCAGCCCAGTATCAAAATAAAAACTGTTGAAACACAACCTTCTCTCCCCTCTATTTAAGGAGAAAATGTCTTTGTAACTGTCTTCCTGAGTTACGAGTGTTCAGGGCTAAGGTTTAAGCACAGGCAGTCATATTAAGCTGTTTGTTGCCCCTGCTATGCATACAATGATGTTTAACCGCCTGCAATTCTGCAAAAGGAAAGGTTAGCAGTTACAGTAAGTTTGGTGGAAAAACAAATAAAAACAAAGACACATTTGGCATTGTTTTCATTTGGTGTAGACCAGGTGACAGATTTGTAAAAGTTTGTTTCCTATCTGCACACACACACACACACACACGATACCAACACCTTCTTCATGGCTGCAACAATTTTTTCTCAAAACTGCTAGCCTGTTTCCAGGGCAGCTGCAGAACATCCGTGAAAACTAGATAATGTGTCGGAGGCATGGAAACTGCTGCCTCTCTGCCTGCCAGGCTCGATCCAAACTGTGCAGGCTCCGCAACAGTAGGAGGAAGGAGGAGACGCCATAGCTCGGCTCGTCCTGGACCAGGAGGTCAGATACCCTTGCATTTCTGTCTTACTCTATATCGTGTCTAGGCTGTGGGATAATGTTGTCTTTTGTTAAAGTCACCATGGCCACCTCCAAATTGCTATGAAATATTATTATGATCATTACATCGTTGCTGTTAATGAGGATGCAGTTTAAAGGCTGCACATGTGAATGGCCAAGACAGCAGGCGAGAACTGGCTGTCCCACTCACAGATGGCGTCCTGCTGCGAGTGGCTGACAGAGCTGGGACTTGAACCCTGGCTTTTGACTCCCAGTCTAGAGCTCACTACATGTGGCAACATGCAAAGGGTTGAAAACCAATTTCCTGTTCTTTCAGAGTTAATATTTTGAAGAATTCAGGCTGGCAAGTACAAGGGAAGTTTTTCCATACAAGGACTTCTTTTTTAGAGAACTATTTTTAAATTTTATTTACGAATACTACCTAATTTGCTTTAGGGCATGTGCACTCACCAGAGAATGACTGAGACAGAGACAGAAAGAGAGAAAGCGAGAAAGCAAGCCACCAGATCCGAGACTTGAACTGCTATCCGCCATGTGAGAGTCCAGTGTTTTAACCACCATGCCACCTGCTGGCCCCCACAGAAGTACTTTTGAAAGTGAAACATGAAGCTGTTTTACATTTCCCAGGAAGATTTTTTTTATTTTTGGTCATTATTTAAATCTTCCTTTCTACTCAAACATTGGATTGTTAGAAAAGTCATAACACATTTTTGCATAGAAAAAAATGTCATGACTTTTCTATCAATCAAATATGTTTATATTACCTATTTGTTACTGACACAGAGATAATTTATTCGGATTGTCAGCAACATGCCACCAATCAATCAACAATGAACTTCTACTTAATTCTGCCTCATAACAACTTAGAGCCAACAGGCTCACAGGATGCAGAGCATAAACCAAGCCCCAGTGTCCATCATGAAATTGACCTCTAAAGTTAAGAAAATATTTTAAAGTTACATCTCTTCTTTTTTTAAAAAAATATTATTGTTATATTATTGTTCTAGTTTGCTACTGGGCATGTGTGCTCATTGGAGAGGGACAGATAGAGTGGGAGAGCATCCCCCAGAGAGACGGCCATGCTGCTGTCCCCTCTGCATTGTCCTCTTAGGACCCTGGGTGTGCACACATGCACACCTGTGTATACATTGCTGGAGTGCTTCTTCAAGCCATCGGGTCTGGGACTTGAACCACACAGTCGTCATGTGGTGGCTTCCAGCTGACTTAACCACAGGGCCACTGGCTGGGCCCCATCTCCTTCTTTTTTTTTTTTTTTTTTTTTAATGGGTCTGTTTTCAGTATTTTGATCTTGAATACACTTAATATTTTATCCATTCAAATGGGGAGGCGGGAGATCCAGGCATGCTGCATCACCCATGAGGGCCATTTGCATAAAGGAGGGATTTCTATGTTTAAGCTGCAAACTAACCACCTTCCACAACTGAGGGATGCTCATTTGGCATCTCTGTTCTATAGACCTTCACTCTTTTTTATTTATTTATTTTTTTGAGAGTTCTTTTTTTTTTTTTTTTGAGAGAAATTTTTGCTATAGGGTACATGTGCTCACTGGAGAGTCAGACAGAGAGACAGAGAGACAGAAAGTGTCAGTCTCTCTGGCCTCCAGGAGTTATGGCCTCACCACAATCCCTTCTGCTCCATCCTCCTCTCAGGGTTTTGGGCACACACGCCCAGCGTGAGTTTCAAGCCTTTGGGTCCAGGACTTGAACTGCGGTTATGCCATCTGCTGGTCCCCAGATCTTCACTTTTAACACTTTTTGCTTGGTATGAGTAACACAATTAGTTTAGAGGAAAACCATAATTGGTTCTATTGTAAAAATATTGGATTATTTGGCACTAGGGGCTTTTAAAATAAAACACATGAAATATTTAATTAGTCAAAATGACATGCAACGTGTATGACAGGGATTTGAGAGGGAACAAAGACGTGGCAGCCCTAGGGTTAAATGACTTATAGAAAGTCTCATGGAGGTTTGCGGACAGGCCCCGGAATAAAATCCTCCAGGTCTCATTCCCGCTCAATGTTCTGATCATCCCATCACACCGTAGGGAGAGACAACGCGTCTATACCGGCGGAACGTCCAGAAGATGGAAATGAGCCGGCCCTCCTTTCATCATTGGCAGTGATCAGAGACGGATTGTTAGAAAAGTCATAACACATTTTTGCATAGAAAAAAATGTCATGACTTTTCTATCAATCAAATATGTTTATATTACCTATTTGTTACTGACACAGAGATAATTTATTCGGATTGTCAGCAACATGCCACCAATCAATCAACAATGAACTTCTACTTAATTCTGCCTCATAACAACTTAGAGCCAACAGGCTCACAGGATGCAGAGCATAAACCAAGCCCCAGTGTCCATCATGAAATTGACCTCTAAAGTTAAGAAAATATTTTAAAGTTACATCTCTTCTTTTTTTAAAAAAATATTATTGTTATATTATTGTTCTAGTTTGCTACTGGGCATGTGTGCTCATTGGAGAGGGACAGATAGAGTGGGAGAGCATCCCCCAGAGAGACGGCCATGCTGCTGTCCCCTCTGCATTGTCCTCTTAGGACCCTGGGTGTGCACACATGCACACCTGTGTATACATTGCTGGAGTGCTTCTTCAAGCCATCGGGTCTGGGACTTGAACCACACAGTCGTCATGTGGTGGCTTCCAGCTGACTTAACCACAGGGCCACTGGCTGGCCCACCTCTCCTTTTTTTTTTTTTTTTTTTTTTTTTGGGTTTTTTTTTTTTT
>NW_006159521.1:5476127-5477633 GCF_000334495.1 Tupaia belangeri chinensis | reverse complement strand
TTTTTTTTTTTTTTTTTTTGAGAGAAATTTTTGCTATAGGGTACATGTGCTCACTGGAGAGTCAGACAGAGAGACAGAGAGACAGAAAGTGTCAGTCTCTCTGGCCTCCAGGAGTTATGGCCTCACCACAATCCCTTCTGCTCCATCCTCCTCTCAGGGTTTTGGGCACACACGCCCAGCGTGAGTTTCAAGCCTTTGGGTCCAGGACTTGAACTGCGGTTATGCCATCTGCTGGTCCCCAGATCTTCACTTTTAACACTTTTTGCTTGGTATGAGTAACACAATTAGTTTAGAGGAAAACCATAATTGGTTCTATTGTAAAAATATTGGATTATTTGGCACTAGGGGCTTTTAAAATAAAACACATGAAATATTTAATTAGTCAAAATGACATGCAACGTGTATGACAGGGATTTGAGAGGGAACAAAGACGTGGCAGCCCTAGGGTTAAATGACTTATAGAAAGTCTCATGGAGGTTTGCGGACAGGCCCCGGAATAAAATCCTCCAGGTCTCATTCCCGCTCAATGTTCTGATCATCCCATCACACCGTAGGGAGAGACAACGCGTCTATACCGGCGGAACGTCCAGAAGATGGAAATGAGCCGGCCCTCCTTTCATCATTGGCAGTGATCAGAGACGAAGCCATTTATAGAAATACCTGCCATTACAGAAGCCGCTACATCTCGGCCCAGAACGGGGAGACACAGAGAGGTTGATAAAAACGAAATCATGATCTACTCATCCTTATCCTCGCACCAAAGTGGTTGCCCAAAGAAGGGTCTCCGCAGTTGCCTGATGAAAGGCATAAATCAGGGACTACCCACTGGGCAGCCAGCCAGGACAGAGAAGTGAGGGAATGGCCTCTTCTTCAGAGGGCTGAATGGCCGGACTCACGAATGAATAGATAACACCATTGCAGAACAGACGGTTGGGATGAAAGTGGAAGCCAACGAGAATGAAGAACGGAGCAAAACCATCAAAGGGGTGAAAAATAACAAAAGTCCAGGGACCGATGTGATCAGCACCCACATGCTAAAATTGCAGCTCCAGAGAGCTGTTTGAAGCTGCCAAAGAGATTCAATACAATCTGGAATGAACAGAAATTGCCATCAAATAGAACAGAAGGGCCACCAAGAGACCTTAAGGAAGGGCAGCCTCATGGAATGTGAGCCCTGCAAAGAGCTCACCTGGCAGTGTCCTTTTGAACATCGCCGTCTTTCTAAAGGCCGTGTAAAACACACGCGCACGCACACACACACACTCACACACGGTCCAGAGTCTGTGGGGAATTGGGATGGGAGGTGCTCATCAAAAGTCTTAAATAACGCAAGGCAATGGCAATCCTTCCGATCTTCCACTCCGAGGGCCAGAAGCAAAGAACAGACGCGGGTTTCTTCAAAGCGGCCTCTAATCTTTCTAGCACATCTGCAATGCCCATCTCACCAGGGGTGACCTTCCGAGTGAACTTTGGGAGAGATGTGCTTTTTGGTTTTTGTCTGGGTTG
>NW_006159521.1:5474485-5476109 GCF_000334495.1 Tupaia belangeri chinensis | reverse complement strand
TTTGCGGTTGAATTCAGAAGGAAGCGGGCCGTGGCTGGGAACCACAGCACAAAGAAAATCACGGTAAGGAGGTGAAAAATGCGGGGCTGATTGACAATAAGTGAGATGAAATAAATGACTGGTAGTTTTTTTATGAGACCAGGAGACTGGAAAAAAAATTACACACATCTATGTGTGTGTGTGTGTGTGTTTATGATGGGTTATGTGTTAAAGGCTCATTTTGCACTGCTGTTACCAAGCAGGAAATGGTAGAAACAGCATAACTGAGCTATCGGACCCAGAGAGAGAGCAAAGGAAGGATCAGAGGGGCTCTTTGGGATGGTGCCCAAACCAGGGCAACCACCCGAGTAAAAACTGAATTTCACTCAAGAACAAAGTGGATAAATTGCTAACTGTGGCACTAAAATATAGAGACTTCTAAAACTTCGGTTGTCATGCAGATAATCATCGATGACACCTCAGGACTGAGGGTGATTTAGTCCATGGGGGTTAGAAAAGTCAAAAGATGATCCACAGGTTAGAGTAGATCAAGCTAAAAAGTCATGTCACGTCATGTCTATGGGTCAGTGGTCTTGTCTGTGGTAACTTCAACCTAAATTCAGACAGAAGGGAGGAAGGAGGCATTCCTACTTAGGGACGAATGAAAGGGAATTTACATTCAGAAGGTAAATATATTTTTTCTCCCTACTTAATGATCTTTTCTCTATTGGACTGGGTATTATTACACAGACAGTGGGGAATGGAAAGTTCCTTACTCTTGAATGAGTTCAATCTCCCAGACTTCAAGAGATTCCCCAAAGGAGTCTCATCGCAGGAGTGAGGGAAGCTGTGTTTGGATTTCTTCTGTTTCTAAGCTTTGGTTGTCCATGTTCTACCAGGTTGCCAAGTCCTGAATCAGCACAGAGTAGAGGATGAGTGGAAGGAAAAAGAGACTCAATGCACCCTATCTCCAACCCTCCTCCGAGTCTCCCGTGTTTGTACACCGCTGGATTCCTATCAACACCAGAACGCATTTACCTCATTTCATTCCCCATTTCATTCCTCATTTCATTCCTCATGTCCTTTGTTCTGGTAGAAATTCGCCATCTGTCTCCACCTCAACAACCTTAAGTTGGCCAGGGGAAAAAAAAGAAAAGAAAAAAGGAGTGGAGTCTCCTTTGCATGAAGGGTCTACTTGGGGAAATCTGAGCACCTAGTAGGTGCTCAATAAATAGCAGCCAGCAGGCAGGACTTGTCTCCTCTGACGGCTGGCCGGAGACACAACTGCTTTGGGAGCCCTGATGAAGAGACCCGCCTTTCTGGCAGAGCCACCCTCACTCTTTCATCACTGTACTCAAAGATATTACTGATGTTGGTTCTCTGGTTTCGCTGCTTTTTTCCTCTGACTGGACTAACTGAGTCTACTCTGCTCACTAGCTGCCACTTCAGAATCCTGTCACGCAGCGGAAGGCCAAAGGACATTTTCCCCTAAGTCCTTTTAACTTCCTGGCATTCCGTTTTTCAACCCCACATTAAAGGTGCTGATGTTTCATCCTACTCCTACCAGCCAATGGGTGGCCTCAAGTTAGACTAGGCAGGGCTTCTATCGGCTCCTTCCCTGTTTGGGCCAGGGAGAAGGGAACCA
>NW_006159521.1:5468261-5474343 GCF_000334495.1 Tupaia belangeri chinensis | reverse complement strand
TGTTGGGCACAGGGAGAAGGAACCCAGAAACGTGTCTCCTCAAGCTCATTTTCTCATTTTCCCCTTGGACTCTATCATTGAAGTTCTGAGATAATTTATTAGGAAGCAGACACATTCAAAACTGACATACGACCGATGTCAACCTCGGGCCACAACTGACCAGCAAGATTCCTCTCTTGCACCTTCTTGAAGATCATTTTTCCTTTCTGCATGCCCTTTTTCTTCTCCCTTCTGCTCTCACCCAACACCTAATCATCTTATAACCCATTGAAGCTGGGATACCGATCTGGTTTCTTTTCCAAGACAAGATCTGCCTACTTCAAACACAAAAATGAACCTCTCCTCCTTTTGGCCTGTCCTTCCAAGCCTCCACTAACCCCAGGCAGAAACCGGTGGATGTATGCCCAGTCGAAGCCTGAGGTTGGAGCCGTAATTTTTCAGTCCTTTCACGAACAATCCCCTGGTATTTCCTGAACTGGCTCACTGATGTATTGTTGGGCCAGGCGTTAGCCAACCCACCGGAGAGCTACTCTCTGAGTTTGGCAGGACAGGGTACCCCCCCAAGGAATCGAGATCGCAGACTCACTGTTCCTGTAAGAATCCCTCTCTCTCGCTTTACCCTGGCCTCCGCAGTATTTTCTTGAAACGTGAAATTAGTTCATATTTTAAGGGCTTCAGAATTACTAATTTCATCTAAATTAAACAGGGCAGAGGAGTCCTCTAGCACTTTCCCAAGGGACTTGATCTGTGATTCTTGGGAAGGGTTTAATAGACATATTTTATTTTCATTCGAGATGACCTCACTGATCAGCGTGTAAAATGCCCTTTACATTTTTTGCTTTTCTTAAAACAAAATAACTGCAATTTCCAAGGCATTTCCTAGGGAACAAAATGCTAATTGTGTTTTATGTGTCTTTAAGGTTACTGTCCAGGATTTTTTTTATAAAATCTATTTTAAAGATAAAAGTGTAGGTGAAGGTGACTATATCTCTCCAAAGTCAGAAAAACAGATGTGTTGCATAAGTCACTTCAATTCAATTAAGAGAAACAGGTCAGATGCTAAAATATTAGTAAAATCAATTATGAGTAATAGGTCTCCTGTTAACATGTATCATTATAGCTGCCTCTCTCATAATATTTGAATAAATTTACATTTGTTTCATATCTCTGTGTGCCCGTAACTTACACATGTGTCACTGACCATAAAACCTTCTCTATTTGCTTGTTGTTGTTAGGTTTTTCTCTCCTGTGCCTTCGAAGTGACACACAGATAGCACTTATTTAGGGAAGATTTTTCTTTTAAGAATTTTGCCAGCGGATACGTATGCTCACCAGAGAGAGAAAGAGAGACATGGAGGGAGAAAGCACATACCCCTCTCCATGGGGAACGGTCACCTGCAATCTCTTCTCTGTCTCTCTCTCCTGCTGGGACTTTGGGCACACACACACACACACACACACACACACACACACGTACCCGGTGTGTTTCTCAAGCTGCTGGGTCCAGGACTTGAACCATGGAGTCAGCCATGTAGGATGCACCAGGTCATGGAGCCCACCTTAGTAAAGATTTTTCTAAGGAGATAGAAAGGCAGGTGGCAATTGAAAAGGGCTTTGGAGTCAGACCCAACTCTGCAACTTATCCTTCTGCTTGTCAGTTGGGCAGGGGACATGAACCTTCCGCGCCTTGACTTCCTCATCTGTAAACAGAGGTGACAGTATCTCCCCCACAGGGCTGTGGGAGGGCTGAAATAGGGCAACTGGACTGTGAAATGCCCACCAGGGTGGCAGGCATGTGGTGGGAAATGAATGTCTCTTTTAGCATGTACAAGAAAATAATCATCATAAATTTCAAGGCGGAGGTTTGGTTTTAGTTTTAGGATTAGGGTCAGGAAGCCACCTGAAAAAGAGGCGTCAAAGAGAACGACTTTCTTGCTTTATCTTCACCACTTACAAAAGGGGCTCAGGTAGAGAAGAGAAGAACAGTGAGTTCATGGCTGCAAACTCTGCAGCTTTTTTTGTTTTTTGTTTTGTTTTGTTTTTTCTTAGACAAACAGGTGATGTCTCGAATAGGGACTTTATATGGAAAAAAAAAAGAATACCACACTGAGTTTACACTACAATTGCTAAAACACGGTGACAAGTGTATATGGTACAACAAGAGAGAAAAACTGAAAGTATTTTCGGTAATGAGAAACTTGGGTACATTTTTGTCCTCCTTTATAATACACTTTATCATGTCGATAATGAGATTTAGGCATTTAGGTGGAAAATAGGGAATTCTGTGACCAGACATTCATTCTTTTAGGTTGATGAGCTACTCAGTTCAAAAGGAATGGAAGTTAAATATAGTTTGACTTAATGGAATATTTTCCTCTTTATAGCATGGAGGGAGTGGAAGTGACCATTTTGGAGGCTGGGCCAACAGTGGAAGGGGGCAGATTTGGAGAGAGAGGCACTAGATTAGGGGCGGGAGTGGTGGTGGAAGGAGACAGGTCAGGAAACACTACCTCTGGGAGGCTTTGGTTGTGTAGGGATTTTTAGCATTAAAGGGTTGTTCTTTTAGGGTATGCGTGCATTTTGAATAACAGAGGTATTCATAAGGTGAATTGATGAGGAAAACATTCAAGAATCTGGAATACAACTCACTGATGTTCTGGCTTATAGAGACATGGCTTCTGCATCGTGGGGAGGGGGCGGCATGGTACATTAGAAAAGACATGGTCTGGGACCAGCAGTTAGCGTAATGGCTATGTCGCTGGACTCCTATGTAGTCGACCACGGTTAGAGTCCTAGACCCGGTGGCTTAAACTCACACCAGGCGCATGTGCGTGCATGCCCAAGATCCCAAGAGGAGAATGGAGGAGAAGGGATTGCGGCGTGGCCATCCCGCCTGGGGGTGTGATCACTCGCTTTCTGTCTCTCTGTCTCTCTCCGTCTTTCTGGTGAGCGCATGTACCCTATAGCAAAGCCTCTCAAAAAAAAAAAAAAAAAAAAAAAAAAAAAAAAAAAAAAAAAAAAAGACAAGGTCTTTAGGGTTTGACAGAAAAAGGGTCAAGCCATCTCTGTGACCCTCTAAGCCATGTGTGCCGGGAAAGTGGCTTTAACGTCTGAAACTTTGTTTTCTCACTTAAAGAAACAGGAGAGTTAATATTCGTAGTTGTCCTAAGGGGTAAATGAGATTATGCGCACATGCAGTACGTACACAGAATCCTTACACGCATGTTAAATGCCTGGAACTTAGCAAGCACTCAAGGGTGCAGAAAGATAAGAACGTGTATCCTAAGACAATAAGAAAATGAATAAAGCTACAGGCATGGCTCCACCCAGGTTCACAGGTTTAAGGAGCAGCCCACAGCGTTCTCAGGGAGCCATGGGTTAAACAGCTGGGAAAATGGAGCAGCCCCGGCCCACAGGCCCCACTCTGCTTCCCAGAACGTGGAGGCGGATTAGCTGCCATCACCCACAGTCGTGAGTCCTAATGCTTGCTTGTGTGTCTTCATATTAGGGCTGGAGCACATGGCGGGGCTGGTGGCTCTGATGCCTGCATTGTGAATCCTGTAAAACCCCACACTTAACATGCTTGGGGTCAGGGGATACAGATAAAGGGGCACAGGGTGGCTTCTGCTCTCTGCTGAGCCCTGAGGCTGTTTCTAAGTCCTGAAGGGTTGTCTACCGCATCTGGGAAGCTGATAATAGGTAGAACCCCAGCCCATCTCTCCAACCCTCACCTTGCAACATGCGAACCCGAGAAAGGGAGGGGAGATCCTGGAGGGCTGGCTCTGAGGGCTCATCCAGAGGCTGGCAGCCGAGGGTGGGGGTGAGCAAGGGTGGGAGGGGGAGGCGGATCACTGAATCGGAGTTTCCCCAGCCAGACCTGCAGGAGCGTTCTGGCCAGCCGGCAGGGAGGAGGAAGAATGTGAGCACAGAATAGCCAGGGTCTGGGGAAGCTGCTCCCTGCCAACCCGGCTCAGGAGGAAACTGTTTATGTTTTCTGTTTGCCAAAAAAGCCTTTGTGCATAGCTCAAACCTGTTTGTCCTGAACTCCTAACAATGAATACATGGCAACCAGTTCTCCAGATGACAAGCCCTTTTGTTAATGAGTGAGGAGTGACTCTGACAAGGCCCTGTCACTTGAAATCTGTGCCGCTTGAAGTTTTGTGGATGGAGGCTGTGAGGGCTGCTTTGGAGAGAAGTCTGCTTTCTCACTCTCTATTTCTTCTGTGTGTGTGCTTCCCCACACGTGGGCAACCCATACACGTTACTGTTCATGGGCATGTCTCACGTGGGGGAGTGGCATTAATTTCATCCAAAAAAAGGCCCTTGCCCTGGGGGAGATCGATCCATCTCCATATGACTCTTGTAAAATGCAATATGAAGAGTATGAAAACCTATACAATATTTCGTAAATGTCTATGTACATATAATACATATAAATGTATTTACAATACATATGTATTATATATCATACATACATATATAAAATACATATATATGCTCACACACATACACATTGGCTTGATATAAGTAAGACCAACTTGACTTAGAGACTGTGAGACTTGGCGGAGGGAAGCGATTCCATTCAATGTTGACCAAAGGCCATGAGGGGGTGTGACCCTCCCGGGCGGCGCTCGACCAGGCCAGGCCCGTGTGACACGAATGCTAGCGCATGCGCCTGCTCCGTCATCTCCCTCACCTTGTTGTCTATTCAAGTCTTGTCTCCCACACTTGCCAGGTACCCTCCCAGTTGCATGAGGGCCATTGCTCATTAGGAAGTTGAGAAATGTGGACTTGCCTGTTGTTCTACTGGTATCTGCTGTCAACTGAAAGTGAGGTACTATCCCTCGGCGTCCTTAGAGAAGGCTCAGAAAGAAATCCAGGGGCTGAAAGAGTAGCAAAGGAGAATTGGGGGCAGCTGTGCAGAGTTCCAGGGATCGCCATGCTGGAGAGATTCTGATCTTGGGACAGAGACAGCCCCCAAATGTCAGAACTCTATTTCGGGAAAAGAGTTGGAGACAAAGTCTATCAAGTAAAAATAAATTGATTTCTCCTGAATAATTCCACACTGGGCACACAAAGAACAACCACACCTCTGTTCTCTGGCTGGGCCCAATCCAGGTTCATGTCAATGAATTCCGAGCTTTGCTGAGTTAGGGCAAGGCGGGAGGAATCCCCTGTTCCCAGACCAGTGTCACGCATATCTCTACATTAGCTGGGTGAATGTTCAGAGAAAGTAACTTGAAGAAGACCTTATTATGACAAAGAGAAAATGCATGTTGGGCAAGACCTGCACAATATATGGAAGCAATTGCTTCCAAAAACAAACAAAAGTCCTCGCCCCAACGTGGTGGTCCCAAGCCTTTTTTCCTTTTTAGCCTAACATAACTTACCAAAGGCAGAGATTATGTATATTATTATGATTATCATTGCTATTATTATTATTTTGCTAGTGAGTCCATTAAGATAGGTTATGTACATGTCCAGCTCAGTGTGAGAGTCTCAGAGCCCGCCCGAGTGCTGGGCACACACTGAGTGCCATTTTTGTTGCTCATAGCTGTTGAATGAATAAGTAAATCTTGCAGGGTAGGGAACCCCAAAAAGTCCTCCATCAGGGCTGGCCCACTTCACTGAAGAAAAGGAACTCTACCCAGTGCCAGTGAAATTTGGGGCTCCTAAATTTACCTTGGTAACACAAGTGCAAGAGGTGAAGTCCGTACTGAGTCTTGAAGGGCAACGAGGTCTGAGGTAGCAACTGAGCAAGAGAGAGAGCCATGGCAGAGAACAGCCCTCTCAGATGATCTCCCATCCAGAGCCTTGTCCAGCAGGCTGCCTGCAGACTGGCATGGGCCAATTTCAATGCCTGTTATGGTTCCAGAGCAGGCTGGACTAATCAGGAAGGAAGAAAGAATAAAGCAAAAAAAAAAAAAAAAAAAAAAAAAAAACAAGAAGATACACACATCTCATTCCAATTCCACTGAGTTGCAGCTCAACTCAGAGCAGGAGGCGCAGTTGGAGGACACAGTCCAACACCACCCTCACTAACGGGTGGTTCAGTTTCTGTTAATTGACCATCTTCACAGAA
>NW_006159521.1:5441112-5468158 GCF_000334495.1 Tupaia belangeri chinensis | reverse complement strand
AGAGAAAAAAAAAAAAAAAAAAAAAAAAAAAAAAAAAAAAAAAAAAAAAAAAAAAGAGTATACACACACACACACACACACACACAGAAAAACCTAAACTGTGAGCTTCATCATAACCTAGTCTTCTTTATTACCTTCACACCTAATGATGGGCAGATTCGCCCCACGGTGGGCAGGAAGCCTCAGCTCCTCTGGTCCTTGACAACAGTCGCTAAGCCCATGTTCAGGCAGGGCTGTTGTTGTTGTTGTTGTTTTTTGAGAGTTTTTTGCTATAGGTCACGTGTGCTTGCCAGAAAGACAGAAACAGAGAAATAGAAAGTGGGACTTGAACCCCGGTTGACAGCATGGGAGTCCAATGACATAGCCATTACGCCAACTGCTGGTCCCTTGGGCAGGTCTTTTTTCTGAGGGAGGGCTCAGTTGTCTAAGGAAATGGGCTGTGGGCTATGTCCCTGTATGTATGCAGGAAAGACAGTGAAGAAATAGAGTGATGTTCAAGAAGCATTTTCTATCAATAAGAATGATAATAGTAACCTAAACGTTGGCTCTCGAAACTAAGTCACAGAGAAGTGTATGAGGCTTGTACCTGATAGTTTTTTATTTGTTTGTTTGTCTGTTTGTTTTGGCTAGAAGGCATGTGAACTGGACAGAGAGAGACGGACAAGTGGAGTGAGAGAGCACCTTCCATGGAGGGTGTCGTGCTGCACCCTGCCCCTCCCTCCTTCCCTCCTTTCAGTAATTTGGGCATGCACACACATGCCCAGCACGTTCGTCAAGTCACTGGGTCCAGGACTCCAACAGCACGGTTGGCCATGTAGGATCCAGTTGCCTTAACCCATCATGCCACCAGCTGATCCTGAGGGCATTTACCAAAAAAAAAAAAAAAAAAAAAAAGCTAGAGGGTGCATATGCTTCCTGGAGAGAAAGAGAGGTAAAGTGAGAAATCCCCCGACCCTGCCCACGGGGGACGTCGCACTGTAATCCCTTCTCCTCCATCACTGCCTCCTTTCAGGATTTTTGGTGCACATGCACACGTTTCTCAAGCAGCTGGGTCTGGGGTTTGAGCTACGCCATCGGCCATGTGGGATCCAGCCACCTTAGTCACCCCCACTGTCTGACCCTGGGGTACTTTAAAATGGTCACTAGGGATGGAATATTTAGGCCACAATGTCTGTTCAACAGATATTCTTCTAATACCATATATCTTCCTCTTCTTGGACATTACACTTAGCATGGCTGATTTTCTCTCTCATGATTCTGGAAGTGACTGTGAACCCCAAACAGCTGATAATGTCATCATCCTCAGACCTGGTGAAGGAGCAATGCTTAGGAACCAGCTCTCCGGCCTCCATCCATCAACTTTGGCCAAGGCCAAGAAACAGATTCCATGACACCACCCCCTTCTCGGATCCTCACTCACCTACACAGCACCCTACAGAGACATATGGTACATGGTGATCCAGAGCCCTGCCCCCAGACACCCTGAAGCCTGTTCTTTGTGTTCAGCATTGCACCCCGGAACCTGGCACGCAGCAGTGCCCAGTTAACGTGTCAAATGCTGAATGAGTGCATTCAAGTGTGGCGAGGCAGGCTACTTACTCCATACTGTTCGCCCCTACCCAACTTCCGCTCACTATGAAACGTGGGATGCAACTCGTTTTCAAATACAGCGCTTATCTCCTAGAGCTTTTGGAGAGTCAGGATACAGAGGGAAGTATGTTCTGGGTACTTTGGTGATGAAAAGAAAAATAATTTGTTTTCACATTTTAAGAGAACAGAAAGTCATGCTTCCTGCGAGTTTGACCTTTGACCTCTTCTCACTCCCTAGAGTAACTCTCCAAATCTCACTTAGCGACATCTATAGGTTAAGGGAATGGGCAATTGCTAGGAAATGTTTTCCCTATCTTGTCATTTCCTCAAAACTTGCAAATCTGCTGCTCAAAGCTCATGCAGGCTTTTTTTTTTTCCTCCATCTCTCCCAACACCTCCTGCTGACACATGCCCAAAGGTGCTCAGCTACAAAAGGGAGTGGTCTTTTGAAACATAAACTAGGTGTTCCCTGTTCAAATGAGAACTCGACAAGTAGTGTCACAGGGAATCCTGGAACCTTTCCCTCAACAATTGTACAAAAGGTTAAAACTTGTTCCTGGCAAAGGCGGTTACACTAATGCATCCTACATGGATTGTCCCTTCTTGTGGTTCGCTGAACTCTAATTGCAATCATGTTGGACATAAGCTGCTTACCGTAATGTTTCATAATGAAAAGTGCACTCCAGAATTCAATACGCACTAATGGCTTCTTTGATTTAAACCATGATTATGGTAATAGAACGACGACACAAAATTGACACGTGCTTCAATAGATCATCTTTCTTTGGAAACAAAGACAAGTTCTAACGCCTCCCATTATTCAGGATTGAATTTAGTCTTGGGCACTGTCAGGAGCTGTCTCAGATTTGATCAATTTGGGGACAAATTATCTTGCGGACACAAATAATGGCAAAGCCACGTTCACAGATGACGTGTCAGGATGATTTCTTCTGAGCCCATTTATAAGCAGTAGGGCTGAGGGATTTTTGTTTTGCTTTGTTTGCTCAGTTTAAAAAATGTTATTACATAAGACTATCACAACATATAAGGTGACTGAGAAACTCATTAGTAATCCGGGAACCTTCAACACGTGACCTGCTCTCCTTCTTCTTCTGTCTCAGTGTTCAAAGCTGGAGTTCTGCACAGATTCTGGCCCGCACGCCATCCTGCCCTTTTCTTCATCATCATGGCTCACAGTGGAGTGTGTAGCAGGAGGAGAGCTCACCTTGATGGCTTTGCTCTGACTCTGGAGCTGGCCAAACAACCCATGTACCCAAGATTTTCGGGCTTTATGATTTTAAGATCCAGAACCACAGGCATCACTTGAGGCCCTTTCTGCAGAAGGTACATCATCACATCTTTGCATTTAGGCCTCCAGGGTCAGGAAGCCCAAGTCCACAAGAACGACCCTCACTGTTCCTTTATCCTAAGCTGATCTGATTTTGCAAGAGCTTCATTACCTACTCAGAGGCCTTCCCCAATCATTCCTGCCCCGATGCTCTCCCCCTCCTTTCTATTCCTTCAGGTCCGTGGTCAGCACTTCTCGCTATCACACTTTGCTGCTCAAAGGCAGAAGCTTCTTCCTCTAACCAAACTCTGCTGTTCCTACAACTAGAAATCCACTTTCGTTCCCAGGAGACCTAGTGCACAGGACACATGAATACCTCTTTATATGAATCCAAATAAAATTGTGGGTGAAATAACTATCAAATGGAAAGGTAGGCACTGAGAGGGATGCAGACAATGCGAAAGAGAAAAGACATCTCAGTATTAGCTCCAAAGGGCACAGGGACCCCCATCCCACCCTCTCATGTGACAAATGCCATGCTTCAGTTTCTTCATCCAGAAAGCTGAAAGAATATTGGAACCTGCTTCACAGGCAGTCATGAAGATGAAATGAGCTGGGGTCTGTGAAGTGGTTACAACCGAGCCAGGCATGCAGCAAATGCTAATTGTTTCTAAGTAAAAATAAAAACTAAATAACACGGTGCTGCCTAAATCTACTTGTCTCGGCCATAGCAGGGCTAGCTGCTCAATAAAGGTTGCGCTCAACGACGATGGCCTTTACTTTTTGAGCTTGCACCAGCTGGGACTGCGACAGAGGAGCCTCCAGGACTGAGTGCCCTCCAGGAGAAGCTTGCGAACACAGCGAGCTCCGCATTCCAGTTCAAAGGCTCAGCAAGTTACCAGAGTCTGCCATAAATTTGGTTCAGCTGAGCGCCCTCCCTGGGCTGCGACCCCAGTGGCCTTTCCGGGTAGCCAGAGGAGCAGTTGCAGGGCACCCTGCCGCCAGCCCTGGTGACTGCTGCAAGGGGGACCGCCCGGAGCTCCGCCCCTTGCCCGGCCGCCCAGGCGGGCGCGGAAAGTTACTGCGTGCTAACGTGGCAGGAACGACGGAAAGCCCAGGGCTGCCAAGTGCTGAAATCCTGGGCTGTGTTTCTTACGTTCACAGGCACGGCTCTTGGAGAGTCTAGTCTACACACGTCCCTGCACATAACTGTATTCTTTCAGCAGTTACTACAGTTTGAGGCGGAGGGAGGAGAAAAAGCTCCAGGGAGCAGCAGTAAGACGCGAGCCAAGATCCCATGCCTGCTTCGTCCTTGCCTAAGATGTTCCTAAGATGAAAGTATAATTTCATCCACGGGGTATTGTGGATCTCTGAACTTTCAGCAAATAGATTAAACACACACACACACACACACACACACACATGCACACGCACGCACACACACACAAACCAAAAACGAAAAAAACAAAACAAAACAAAACTCTCTATCCAGTTCAACTCACCAGAGGCTTCCATGTGTCTATTTGCTCACTGCCTTTTTAACAAACATCTCCTAAGCACCAATTATCTCCCAGCTACCCAGCCAGGCCCTGGAAACCCCGAGAAGCTTCAACGTGGAGACAGAGTAAATTGTGGCCATTTGACGGGAAGGGCGGCCCCGGCTTCACACACAGAGCTGCCTGGCGGAGAATTATTTCTGCCAGGTGGGGACAGCAGCCCGCACCGGCTTGCAGGGGCTTCTCGTTAGAGCTGGACTTTGAAGAATGACTCCAGCAGCAGGTCACAGGTGAACAGTGGCCTAATTAGGCTGTGATGTACATTTGTCATCCTTGTCCCACACCTGCTTTCTAAGAGAGGCTTTAGAAATACAAAAACAGGTTGTGGTTGGGGAATACTATTGTATCAATTTTATATTCCTTATGATGATCTTGGTTCTATGGTCATGAAAAGGAAATTGTGTTCTTAGGAAATCTACACTGAGAAACAGTAAAGGGGAATGTCCCTTCTACACTCTATATGTTATAATACTGTGGGTCATACACATAGAATATAGAATATAGTAATATGTAATATATTATTGTATACGTTAAAATAGAGAATGTATAATAAAATGTATGCTGCATTAAAGTATATTTTATAAAATATATACTATGTAATACATTACTATATATTAAAATATGTCATATTTTATAAAATATGTATGTTATATCATACTACATATTAAAATATATATAGTACTTATATATGGCTGGGGAAGAATGAGGATGATAAAGCATATAAGATGAAGTGTTTATAATTGGTGAACTTGGATCAGGGCTATGTGGGAGTTCCTTGTGCTATATTTGCAATTTTTCTGTAAATTTGACATTCTATTAACACCAAAAGTGAACAAAATATTTTCAAGTACAAAATATACCCAACCAGTTTAAAATGCCACGACGCCAATGCCTTTTATTACCTTCTCTCTGGAAAGCATCAGAGATGATCGGAACATAATTGGTCAGAAACGGGGGCCACGCACCTAGGCCCGGGAGCCCCCAAGAATGCCACACCTGCTATGAGACCCCTTGCTCCTCTACTTCTTTTTTTCCTTGAAATCTTAAGAATTGTGGGGTAAGAGGGTCAGGATAGCAGTGAGGCTAACAGGTGTGTTCTACAAAGGCTCTGAGAGGGGAGAGGCCAGAAAGATGTTGCTTGCCTCTCCACAGTGAAAGGACCCCGGGAACCCAGGGAAAGTGGTTCTACCCCGGGAATGCATAGTCAGCTTTGTAAGGATTTGGGACTTCTCAGACAACTCTGCGGGTTTGCTTACGATTCGCTTTAAAAAGCAGAAAGCCAGTGCTTAAAAATGATAATAGCAGCAGCCACCACTTACCAAGTGCTTACTCTATTCTAGGCCCTTTGCAGACTACTTGGCCTGGACATCTTACTGATTTCCCCGTAACAGCGCCAGGACGTGGGTGCTCTTAAGGTTCCCTTGGTGCAGGGAGGAAGCGGAGGCCTGCCAGTCACTGGTGGGACCACATAGCAGCACAGGAAGCCTGCTGCGGAGCCTGTGCTCCTGTCCACATCGCACTGCGCCAGCCTCTGGTCAACACTTCCTGTGCATGTGGAATTTCAAAGGACACGGAGGGGGAAGGAGTATGATTTGCTGGGTGGCTGGAGTGCGGTCATGTCAGCCTTTTTTATTTATTTATTTTTTTAAATGTGTGGTGTTATTTGTGAAATAAATAACATTTAATTGAACCCAACTTAATTGTTGATTGCTCTTGACCCAGCAGTCGGTCTGAGGCATGTGTGCCCAACACAGTCTTTGGCACTCTGCTTCTCTGTGCCCTGGTTTCTGAAACACGAGATCATATTTGCTCCTATTTCCACTAAAAGACTTGCTCTAAGGTTGAAATTCTGTACATGGTGCTGGATATGGAGGATGTAGAGGAGACTGGAGAGTGAAAAGGCAGAGGGCTATAGAGGGGCATAAAAGCTAAAAAAAAACCCTGTGAGGACAATTACTTACTAGTGTAATTAGAATTTCTGCCTGAGGCTGGGTTTCTATTCACAAGCCATTGTTCACTACTGGGAAGATCTGAATTAGGTTTTTTTTTTTTTTTTTTCCTTCCTTTTTCCTGTCTTCTTTTTTCCTATCTCCCTCCCTTCCTTTCTTCCTCCCTTTCTTTTTCTGGACCACTGGAAGTGATGTTTTGTTAGATTTACACATTTCTTCTAATAGACGAGACTAGCAGAGACTCAGAGCAGAGAGACCTAAGTGGCTGAGCAGACCACCCTTGGCTTCCAGGAGTACAATCCTCTGATCACACACACAGGTGGCTTGGTGGTTAAGGTGACTGGACTCGCACATGGCTAACTGTGGTTCTAGTCCCGGGTCTGGCAGCTTGCTTTCTCACTTTCCTTCTCTCTCTCTGGTCAACTTCAATCAATCAATAAAATAATGACAATGAATAAAATTAAATTAAATAATTCTTAAAAAAAAAAAAAAGAGGGAGAGAGATCCTTTTCCATGCGGCTTATATATACTTGGTTATTCCTGGGACACGGGTCAGTTAAAGGTTACATGTTTGAGTAAACAAAGGGATATGTTACTTTGGCAAGAACTTGTGGTTACTTGGTATTCTTTTTCTGGTTACCTTCTCGGCAATCTGCAAAGAAAACAGAGCCTTCATTTCTGTGCATTATCCATCTATGTTCAGAGATGCTTCTGAGAGAGCCCAGGGAACAATGATTTAATGCTGTCAAGTGCTTTGAGATCTCAGACAAAGCAGCTCTGTAAACACTGAGAATTACTGAGCATTATCAGCCCCAGTATCATTCCCTTCAGTATTATCAGGGCTTTGGAAAAATTAATGAAGAAATGGGTCCTGGCATCCTGACAGAAGCAATTGCTTCTAGAAAGATTAAAAGACCCTTTACATTGGGAAATGCAGAGCTTAGTGAAAGCACTTGTCCAAGAACTACTTTTCTTTTTTTGCAAATTAAAACCACCAAATACTAAAACCTGTTGTAATATGAAAAAGAAATATTTAAATGAAAGCTTTTAAAATCAAGCTCCAGTGGAGAAGGGGCAATGGATTGTGTGTGCACATACTTATGACAAGAGAGACAGAGACACAGATTAGGCTTCAGAAAAAAAGTTTGCGATGGCCTTTGTTCATGTTTAGATTTGCTACAAAATCTAATCTTTTTTTTCTTCTTTTCTTAGATTTTTTTTTTTTTTTGCCATAGGGCACATATGCTCACCAGAGAGAGACAAAGAGATAGAGAGAGGGGGGAAAGTGAGAAATCATCCCCTGAGGGGATGGCCACTCTGCAAAATTGTCTCCATTCTCCTCTCAAGATTTGGGGCATACACACACACACACACACACACACACACACACACACTGTGATTTACAAGCCAACAGGTCTGAGACTCAAACCCTAGTTGGCCATGTGGGATCCACACCTTAACCACTATACCACCTGCTGGCCCTTCTTTCTTATCTTCTTTTAACTCTAAACTGCTAGAAAAAAATCATCAAATGCCATTTCCTAGGCCTGAATTAACCTTTCCTAGGTTTATCTTCCACAGTCTTTAAACTCCTATTACTCCTTCAAGACCCATCTCCAGGCATTGCCCTCCTCAGCGAGTCCTTCTCTAAGCTGGAAGTAATCATGGCCTCACTTAGGCTACTTCTGTCCTCGGAGACATTTCTGTTGTTGTGCGTATCATACCATAGTGCAAATATTTATTTAGATGTGCCTTTTCCTACTGGAATACAAGCTTACAGAGAGCAGGGATCATGTCTTATTTATTTATTCTTAATTTAAATAAAATATTTAGGCTACTTTTAGATTTACTGACTAGCTGCAAAAATAATAGAGAATTCTTGTGTACTTTGGTGTATCTTGCTCTACTGTGGTACATTAACGAGTCAACATGGGGACAGTGCTATGAACTAAATGTCCCAGCTTGTTTGGATTTTACTCGTTTTTTTTTTTTTTTTTTGGAGAGGTTTTTGCTATAGGGCACGTGTACTCACCAGACAGACAGAGAGAGACAGAGAGACAGAAAGTGAGAAATCACCCCCCAAGGGGATGGCCGTGCCGCAATCCCTTCTCCTCCATTCTCCTCTCGGGATCTTAGGCACACACACACACACACGTGCCTGACGTGAGTTTTAAGCCACCGGGTCTGGGACACGAACCACGGTCAACTACGTGGGAGTCCAGCGACATAGCCATTACGCTAACTACTGGTCCCTGGATTTTACTCGTTTTGACCTAAGTTCCTTTCCATGTTCTAGGATGCCACCTAGGCCTCACATCATGTTTAACTGCCCTGTCTCCTCGGTCTTCTCTGGTCTGTGCTAGTTTCTCCAACTTTGCTATTTATGATGACCTTGACAGTTTTGAGACTGCTGGTCAGGTATGTTATAAAATGCCCCTTACAGGGCCAGCAGGTGGCATGGTTGTTGGGGTGGTAGATTCCCACATGGTGGTTTGAGACCTGGGCCCGGTGGCTTGAAACTCACACTGCACATATCTGTGTGCATGTCCAAAATCCCAGGAAGAGAATGGGGGGCGAATTGCAGGTTGGCCATTCCTTCTGGGGGCTGATTTTTCATTTTCCCTCTCACTGTCTCTCTCTCTCTGGCAAACGCACGCACCCTATGGTGTGGAATGCAAGCCCTGTGCAGACCTTCCACACAGTGAAGCCAGAGAAGCCAGCCCGCAGCCAAGGGTTGGACTGGGAGACCCGAGAGAAGGACCTGCAGTGGCTCAGGAGATGGGCTTGTCTGCCAGAGCAGGGGAAGCCGGGGCTTCCATGGGAAAGGAGGAACTGGGAAGTGGGGAGGGCATACAGAAGCTCTTTCCATTCTCAAGCACACCAACCTACAGCTTGCTCAGACGCCGAGGAAGGTATTCCCACTGCCCTCTTGTCATGGCCAGCTTCTTCTCCTTGAGGGCCTGTTTCAGTGCGACCTCTCTGGAGCCACACTGCATAGAACTGGCTCCTGCCCCTGTAATAGCGCTGTTCTCTTCATCGCTCCTGTCCACGTTTATGACAATGGACTGTTTACCTCTGACTTGTGGGTCTCCCTCATCAGAGTCCAAGCTCCTTGAGGGCAAGGACTGCATATCTGTATTCACCCTGGCAGAGCACATAATCAGTGAATGGGTTGATGTTGGAGGAGCCTGGTAAGACACAGGACGCTGACACGGAGATCCAGGAGCAACGGCTATAAGAGGTGCAGGATGGAGCAAGAGGGAGCTAGATAGGCAGATGGGACGCTGCCAGCTCACTGGACTAATCACAGTGGTGTCGGGTCATCCTCAATGGGTGGCATAACTTGGGCAAAGGCCAGCCATGCACTAGGTGTGGGCCGTACAGAGGTACAGGCCACACAGTAATTTTCCATCTCAGCCAGTCTCACCAGGGTTTGTAGGACAAGGAAGGGAGGATTAGAAATAACCGGGGTGCAGGAAGGGGCAGGGGCTAGGTGTCTGCATCATTGACACTGAGAACTGTGCGGGAATGAGAGTAACACAAACGTTCCGGAGGGCGAGGGTGGCACCCGGTTTAACTTCCCTGGTGTTGCAGGTACCCAAGAAGAAAGGGTCACTTTAGTGACTACTCGGGAATAAGAAAGACAAGACGGAAGAGCTGGCATTTTGCTATTGGACTTGGTACTGGGAACATGTAACCGTCTCACAAAAAAACCAGAACAATGAATTAATGAGTTTCAGGACTCAAAGGGAAAGGACCCCATGGAAATCTTTGTTCTTTTCCATTGTGCTTTCTACATGTTACAAAACAAAGAATTATGGCATACTATAGCTACCTTGGAAAGTAAAAACGTTACCATCCGAGCTATTTATTTATTTATTTGTTTGTTTATTTCTGGAGAGGTTTTTTGCTATAGGGCATGTGCGCTCACCAGAAAGACAGAGAAGCAGAGCGACAGAAAGCGAGAAATCACCCCCCAGGAGGGATGACCACGCCGCAATCCCTTCTCCTCCATTCTCCTTTCGGGATCTTGAGCACGCACGCACACGCTCCCGGCATGAGCTTAAGCCACTGGGTCCGGGACTTGAACCACAGTCAACTACATGGGGGTCCAACGACATAGCCATTATGCCAACTGCTGGTTCCCCATCCAAGTTATTTTAAAGTTGACCAAAAGGGCAGTGTTTTATATGGATTCTCACCAGAACTAGGCCGGCAGGGCAAGATTTGGAAAGCATAGGGGAAAGAGGCCGGAGTGTGATTCAGTAACATTAAGTGGTATGTGTCATCTCTGGGTGCCCCTGTAAATATTTACAGTGGTTAGATTTTGCTTATTTTTCATCCAACCAAAGTAACAGCTTTGAAAAAGACAGATAAGGATGACCTGTGAGGGAGTCCTGGGGGACCGTCTGTGATAGAGCTCACCAAGTTCCTCAGAGAACCCAGGACATGGTCCTGCTGACCCACCTCTGCCAAGGTCGGGGTGGCAGCTGAGGTAAAGGACGCTGCAGGTCTGTACCTGAAGGTCAGAGCAGGGAGCACGGAGTGGTCTCAGTTACTGCCAACCCACAGCCCTGAACCCTGCAGGTGAGTGGCGAGTCCTGTTGCCGGGCCTTGAGGGCAGCTCAGGAGTCCCTGCTTTCCTCTGGATCTTCAGAGACTTAGGGTTTGAAAGGACCCCCGTTATTAGCCTGTCCAACCCCTTCACTTGTGAAGGGAGGAAACCAATGGCCTGAGGACAGCACAGCTGTCCAAAGTCATCCTGGGGACGGCGTCAGCACCAGGACGGGACTTTCCAGGCCACCTGGGGATGTCCTGAGTGGACTGAGCACCCACATCAGCTCTGAGGCCACATGCTGGGATTCACTCCCACTTACTTGAATGTATAAGCACCGTTCACCTTTCATCTCCCTCCCATTTCTCTTGTAACAGCCTTGAGGTGGTCAAGGGAAGAAAGAAGGAAAAAAGAAACCAGGACCACCCATGTCCCTGTGCATTTGATTGAAACGTACAGCAGGTATCTGACCCAGACGCCAACCTCTCTGCCCATCTTCAGCACTTATCAATTCATTTCCCTAACAGAAAATAGGTGTCAGCTTTGTCGATGGAAAGCCATTTCTCTGCAAATATTGCCAGAGCGGTTAGCAGCACTACTCGACAGTTTTATTATTACGTTTGTTTTCAGAGAAGGTGGGGAGCTCGCCATTCACCAGGTAGAATGGGAAAATGAATGTAGTGCTTTTAACTTCGGATTAGTTGTATCACAGGGAAAACCGAGACACAAGAACAAGAGGTTGGCCGCATGCTGAGTGTGGCTAAGGGCACCGCGCAGGGTCCTGGCTTTCCTCCCCACTTCCCACGCACAAGCTTTCAGATCCTGAAACTTTGGCGTGGGCTGGAGTGAATGACTCGGTAGCACCTGATCAGCCAGCCAGAGGTGGGAGGCCGAGGTGACTTGGCAAGGCCAACTTGTAAACACGGGTGATCAGGTCCTCAACAAGGGAAGCCAACTGGGGGCAAGTGAACTTGCCCTGCTCTTCTCCGGGTGTACCTGAAGGCCGTGAGGCTTTGTGAAGAACATGATAGCCTAGTCGTGCACCCACGGATCAATGTTTCGGTCAGCTGCCGACTGCATTCACTGTACAGCTGTGGTTCTGTGGCGTGTGTAGGCTACACAAGAGGGCCTTGGTGTGGTAGGCGGTACTGTCTGGGGCGGTGTAAGAACACCGGGAGGTGTTCACACAATGATGAAACCACCTAATGACACACAACTTGGAACATCTCCTTGGTCACTAAGAGATGCACGATGGTGTTTTACATTGAAATGAGAAAACTAGACAACTAAAGACATTCATAGCCATAGGGGTTGCTTTCATTTGTGTTTTACTACCTATGTATGTATAAAGGCTCAGACATTCTTGGGGGTTGGGTGCCAGATAAAGCACAGAATTTTCTGTTAAGTTTGTTTCATGTAAAATGTTTTACTATAAGGCCAACAGATGGCAGGGAGGTTAAGGTGCTGAGTCTCACATGGTAGACTAGGTAGTTCAAGTCTCTGAGCCAGTGGCTTGAAAATCATACCAGGTGTGTGTGTATGCATGACCAAAATCCTGAAAGGAGACTGGAGGAAACAAGATTGAGGTGTGGCCAGCCTCCTTGGAGACGCTTTCTCACTTTCCCTCTCTCTCTCTGTCTCTATCTCTGTCTCTCTCCAGAAAGTGCAGCTTCCTTATAGCAAAAAAAAAAAAAAAAAAAAAAAAAAAAGTTTTATTATAAGTTATGTTCCAGAAATTGCATAGGGCATACTTTTATTCATTGTTAATCAACACTGAGTCTATTAGCCAGCCGGTTTTCTTATTATTCAGATTATTTTTCCCTGAGCTTCCTTTTTTTTTGACCTTTCAGTGGCTTAATTTTAGAAACCCTATTACAGGGCGGAGGGAGAAATACAACTCAAGCGCATTGGGTGTCCTACTTATCATTAGCTGAGGCACAAGTTTTGGTTGGGGAGGAACTGGATACTTTGGGCTAAAAATGGTGATTATCTGAATTCTCCCTATTACCATGCAGACAGAATTAGTCACAGACTGACGTTTGTCAGAAATTGAAAATGGCAGAGCAGTAAAATATAAAAAGGAGAGGAATTGTGAAATTGTGGAAAGATCAATATACTGTAGCCAAGTTTAAATGTGATCAAATAGGATGTTAAAAAATATCCCAGCTATCATCTTCAATTACCATTAATTCACAGAAGAAAGTAACATTTCAATACCCCTCAAGTAGGAAGGATGCGCTCTTAGAATACACGAACATACTGCTTGAATAATGCTGGCACTCTTACAATGCATTGCCCTCGTTTTTGTGAACATTTCATCACAATCTGGGATTTCAGAATACCCAGACCTGGTGTTCTACAGCAGCACCTGAAAAATGACAGCGGCCAACCGCACATGCCCCAAGTTTGTTCTTACAGGAAACCTTCACAGAGCACCTTCTAGTACAGAAAAGAGCAGAAGTTTTCTGTATTAGAAACAAAAGCTTGTTTGCAGTTTATGATTATTTTTTTAAAGCACAGGTGTCTTTTTTTTTTAAGTATTTTATTTATTATTCCTTTTTTTTTTTTTTAATAAAGGTTTTTGCCATAGGGAGTGTGCACTCGCCAGAGAGAGAGAGACAGTGAGAGGGAAAGTGAGAAATCACTCTCCAGGGGGGATGGTCATGCCGCAATCCCTTCTCCTCCATGCTCCTCCTGGGATCTTGGACATGCACGCACACATACACTCCGCATGATTTTCAAGCAATGATTTTGGAACAAGGACTCAAACTATGGTTGGTTATGTGGGAGTTCAGCAACATAACTGCTATGTCATCTGCTGGTCCCATTATTACTAATTTTTTATTTGCTATAGGGCACATGCATTCACCAGGGAGAGACAGAAAGAGAGGGAAAGTGAAAAAGCAAGCCACCAAGACCAGGACTTAAACTGTGGCTGCCCATGTGGGAGTCCAGTGCCTTAACCACCACACCTGCTGGTCCCCCAGTTTGAATCTTGATGATCATAAATTAATTTCTAATTGAAGTGTTTTATTTCTGAGACGTGCATTATTTGTGTGGAAGTAAGAAATGTGACTTGTCATAAGCCAGAAAGCATTTCCTTTACTGATAATGTATTTTTAAAAAAACCTCTTTTTTAAAAAGAGAATTATTTTATTTAACTTTATTTATTTATCTGTTTTTAAATTTGACCAGAGAGGGAGGGAGGGAGGGAGGGAGAGAGGGAGAAGGAGAGAGAGAGGGAGAGGGGGAGAGAGAGAGAGAGAGAGAAAGCGAGAATGCAAGCTGTCAGGTCTGGGTCTCAAACCGTGGTCGGCCATGTGGAAGTCCAGCGCTCTTAACCACCATGCCATAAGCCGGTCCCTAAAACAATCTTTTTTTAAACTTTCTTTGGAGCACAGCTCCATCTCTGAACGATTCCTGTGAAGTGACTGTGTCAGGAGCTGGAAAATATGACGGTGAACTTAAATAGCCCCCTTCCTACAAAGTTCAGAGGTCTCTGAAAATACAGGTAATGAGGCCTCCCGGCTCCTGCACACTGGCAGAATGGGTGACCCTGGCAGTGAAGAGCTGGGTATTTGCCAAAAGGTAGGCAAAGTTGGTAACAAGGCTTGGAGACCAAGTCCCCAGGTTCAGATTTTCTGAAATTTTACACAAGGGAAAAACAGAGTATAAAAGCTGCACTCATAAAGATTCTTTTATCAGGGAAACTCTTATTTAAATAGGACTGAAATTCAATTTCATATGTTGCAGAGAAACTCCAAATATTATTTGCCAATGATCCCCAAATATTCTTTCCCTTTTCCCAGCTGTGATATTGAAAACTGTGAATCTTTTTCAAGGCTCTCTGGAGCAAAGAATTAGTCATTAAATATACACATCCATTTTTTTTTTTTTGGAGAAGTTTTTGCTATAGGGCACGTGTGCTTGCCAGTCAGACAGACAGAGATAGAGAGACAGAAAGCGAGAAATCACCCCCCAGGGGGGATGGCCACGCTGCAATCCCTTCTCCTCCATTCTCCTCTCGGGATCTTGGACACGCACGCACACACACTTGGCGTGAGTTTAAGTCACCGGGTCTGGGATGCAAACCATGGTCCACTACTATATGGGAGTCCAGTTACATAGTCATTACGCTAACTGCTGGTCCCCCATATGTTTTTAATATAAAAAGAAAACCTCCAAGTTCTCACAATGATAATCTCTGGATAGGGCAGTGAGTGTAGGGGTTTTGCACTGCCACTTTTACCTGTGATGACAGCGCTTTTAGATCATTAGAATAGCTTGTTACCTTTAAAGTAAGTGAAAAACAAAGTTATAAAATATACAAACTCCCATTAAAAAGCATTTCAGAGGCCAGATGGTGGTTCAAGGGTTGTACACCTCTCGGAGAGGCTGACCCTCATGGGAATGTTTGGGTTCACGTCTGGAGACCTACCCGGACATTCCAGGTGTGTGCTCAAGGATGCGGAGCTGACTGGGGGTGGATCACAACCTCAGGACTCTGTTGGAGGTGCTGTCTCTCTGTCTCTTTCTCTCTCTCTCTCTCTCATTCACAGGAGAAAGCAAGAAAGAAACGGAAAAACAAAAAGTTCAATCTAGATTTTTAACGATGCCATTTCCTGTCACCCAATACTTCCGCTTTCCCCGCCTATCCTCCATGCTGTGACAAATCCCCTCCTACCTGAGTATTCCAGGCATCTGTCTTTCGGAGAGAAGTAATGCTTTTCACCATTTAAAAAAAAATCTCTCCAAAATCCCAGCTCTTCTGTAATTACTGAAATGCAAGTATATTTCCCCAGCCCTGTTTAACATCAGCTTGTTTTCATTTCTCTCTCTTGGTTGTTTGCCTTACTAATTGACACAATTATTGTTTTTTTTCAGGCTCAACTGAAGAGGAGAGAGATTTTGGCTTTGATTCCAGAATGATGTTTCACAGAAGTCAACTCTTGTTCCAGGTACTTGATAAACATCTCCCTCATTTGTTGTTTCTGAGTGCTCACGACTGGGTTAGCAAGTCCAGAGCCCTTTACGTGTTTGCTTCCTGCACAAGTAAGCTAATGAAACCTATGGAGTGCAGCCTGGACCCTGGCTTCTGTATAATGGCTTCTGTCACCCCGGCCAAGTTGCCACCGCCATGACTCCGCACAGAGAAGTGATGCCTCAGGGCAAGCAGAAGCATGCAAATGACCGTGGCCCTCCAACTGCAATTTAAGGACAGCTGTAAGGTTACTCTTCCCATATATTTCTCTTTCCACCTACCAGATCTGAAGATAATGTGCTATTTTTATTTATTTTTATGTTTGAGAGAGATTTTTGGCATAGGGCATGTGCACTTGCTGGAGAGACAGAGACAGAGAGACAGAGATAGAAAGCTAGAAATCATGCCTCTCACCGCCCCCCCCCCCCCCTCCCCGCCCCCCCCCCCCCCCCCCCCCCCCTCCCTGCCCAGGGGCGGATGGCCACACTGAAATCCCTGCTTCTCCATTCTTCTTTTGGGATTTTAGGCATGCACGCGCATGTGCCCGGTGTGAGTTTGAGCCTCCAGCTCCTGGACTTGAACCATGGTTGACTATGTGGATGTCTAGTGACATAACTATTATGCCATCTAATGGTCCCTATTTTTAAAGAAAAGAACATCAGACTTTGAGGTGATGGTAGCATATCGCTGATTCAGTCTACCTAGAATAACTTAGATGTTTTGGTGGGGAGAAGGGACATAGGGAACCATTGGTCCTGAAAGACAATTAGATTGAAACAGCTAGATTTTCCTAGTTACTGGCTCTAGGTATAGAAGGAAGTAGCCACCATCGATAACATAATAGTTAAACTGTAGGAAGTTGTCATCTTTAAAAAAAATAAAAAGCATGTGTTCTATGAGAAGGTGAGAGACAGAGAGAGAGAAAGGTATCTCCAACAGAGTCTTCACACCATGGTCCAGCAGCAGTCTCGGTCAGCCAGGATCATGGCACGCACATGTGCCCCGTGTGCACAGGGAGACCTTAACAAAACACGAAGCCAGGACCTTCCCACATGAGTCTAAAAGTACAGATCCTTGGTTACTGCTGTACCAGTGGCTAAGCCATGAAGTGATCTTCTTTAGCAAGGAGTTTCTTGTCAGACATATTCAAAATCTGTGTACTTGGATTTCAATGGCATTTGCCTCTACTGAGCTCAAATATGCTTTCTGCAATCAAAATGGAGCTGTGAGACTTAAAAGGGGGAAAAGAACATGTTCAAAGGCTTTTCCTTCTTTTCTAAAAATTTGTTATAGGGTGCATGTGATCAAGAAAGAGAGAGAGAGAGAGAGAGAGAGAGAGAGAGCGAGAGCACACACAAGAAATCACCCACCAGTGGGGAATGGCCATACCATAATCCCCTCTCTTCCAGTCTCTTTTTAGTATTTCAGGCATGCATGCACACATGCCCAGTGTGTTTTTCAAGCTACTGGATCTGAAACTTGAACTGTCCAGTCGAGGGATCCGATGTCTTAACCACCATGCCACTGGCTGGCCCAGAAAGGCTTTTCTGAAAGCATTCAAGTCTTCTTAGATAGAGTTTTCGTCCAAGGATGCTATGTGGCATTATGGAAATGAATCAGATACTTGGGCCCTCCAATTCTTTAGAAATAGAAGCATACTTAAGGTTGTCAGAGTAAGTGAATTGGACAAAGTACACTCTATTTCATTTTACTTTCAACAGAGAAACGAAAATACTGAACTCTGATCTCAGCTGGGGAAATATCCTCACCCTGTTCCTCTGTCCTCTTAGTCAAGTCAGGGTATCACTGATGGCATTTTCCGTTACTTTGTTTTCAGATCTGGCTCTCTTTGTGGTTGTGGTGGTAGTGGTTGGAGAGTCTGTCACTGTGAGAGTTACCATTTGAAAACACCAAAACCTTTCTTCAGGTTAAAATGGCTTTCTCTGTGTCTTTCGAATGAACTCCTTGAGGAAAATATGAAGGATCTTCAAGAAGTACATGGAAATGAGTATTATGAAAAACAAAACTATGCATAAATTTAAAATTTCTCTGCACCCTAATCAATTCCTACTTAAATTCCATTTTCAGTGAACTTTTGCAGTCCCCTTGTAAGCTCTGTGCATATCCAGAAGTGTTCTACCAGAGGGAGCCCAAGAAGCTCCCCGGGGCCTCAAAGAGGCCATCTCTTCTCTCTCCTGTACAGGAAGCATGTGGTCCTCTCCTTTCAGGTCTATCTGCTCAGGCTTGGAAGGACAGCCTGTTTCACCTCTCTTGGAAAGAGCGAGGGATGTGGTCCTCACAGTCCCCGGGCTTTGACTTGGGTCAAATGTGGGAGAAAAGAAGAAAAGAGAAAGGGAAACTAATCCCGGAGGAAGAGAAAGAAAGAAAACAAGCCACCTAGTGATCTGCCCTTGTAGGAAACTGAACTGACTTCTAGGACTTAGAAGTATCCAGTTACTCCTCCGAAGACAACACAATCGAAGACAGATGAAGTAAAAGGAGGCTTACCATTGGTTCTTTTCTATGATTATAGTAGTTTGATTTTTCTTTTTAAGAGGTTCTTAAAAAAAAAATACATACACATGGTAGAAAACTTAGAATTTAGAAAGAAATAAAAAGCAGCATACAAAATATTACCAAATCGTATTATCTTAGCCAAATGCAACCACTGTTAGCTTCTAGGGATGGTTCTTTGAAATTTCCAATTTTGTTCTTTTTTTTTTTTTTGCTATAGGTTTGTGTGTGTGTGTGTGTGTGTGCTCACCAGGGAGGGAGAGAAAGAGGAAAAGAAAGCGTCAGAGAAAGAGAGAAATCACCCCTGGGAGGATGGCCATGTCCCAATCCCTTCTCCCCCAGTCTCCTTTCAGGATTTTGGGCACACACAGGTACCCAGTGTGATTTTTCAAGCCGCCAGGTCCAGGACTTGGTCAGTCATGTGCAAATCCAGCACTTGAACCACCATGCCATCTGCTGCCCCTCCTTCAAGAACTTTACATTTTTTTCTTAATGCATTTTTCATCTTCACATTACCAAGATCTTTCTGTATGCAGAATTTCACATACTGTTTATTTCTTCAAGCAATTGAAATACATTTTCTCATGTGCTTATTAATCCTTGAAGTATTACTTAATGGGAGTGTCATTTCCATATGACCATACTATAATGAATTAATACTTGTCCTAATATATTGGACATTTAGGTTGTTTACAATTTTAATCATTAAAATAGCTAAGTAAACTTTTTTGGGGGTACACACATGGTAGCATTTCAAATAATTTTCTCTAGTAGAATAATCTACTGGAAGCAGAATTACCAGATCAAGGAAATCCATCACTTTTTAGGACTTTAATACATGCCATCGAGAAAATCTTATCTGTTTATATGAGTACAGTATATGAATGTCTTCCTAAAATTGAGACTGCATGGATAAATGTCATTTAAAAAATCGTTGCTATTTTATTGGGTCCAATGTTTTTTAAAGTTCCTTTCTTTCATGAAAGAAAGAGAGAGAGAGAGAGAGAGAGAGAGAGAGAGACAGACAAGCACTCTTAAGAGGGTCTTAAGATCCTTCCCCAGTTTTCTTGGTCAGTCAGTATCAAGTGCACGCGCACATACCTGGTGTATAGCTCAACCTGGGAACCAAGCTGTGATCTTCCGTGTGGCTTCCAGCACTGCAGAGTGTAGCCTTAATACTGTGCTACGTTGGCTTATGTGCCCCAATATTTAATTTTGTGTTCACCAGTGAGGCTGAAATTTTTTATAGGTTAATTAGCTATTTGTATGTTCTCTGTTGTCAGTTCAAGACCTTTGTTTATTTTCTATTGATGTATAGGAACACTTTATATATTAAGGTTATTAACTCTGTGCCTTTATGCAGAGTGTAGCCTTAATACTGTGCTACGTTGGCTTATGTGCCCCAATATTTAATTTTGTGTTCACCAGTGAGGCTGAAATTTTTTATAGGTTAATTAGCTATTTGTATGTTCTCTGTTGTCAGTTCAAGACCTTTGTTTATTTTCTATTGATGTATAGGAACACTTTATATATTAAGGTTATTAACTCTGTGCCTTTATTTTAAAAAATATTTTTATTTATTTATTTATTTATTTATTTATTTATTTATCTGTTATTATTCTTTAATTTTGACCAGAGACAACAGACAGACAGAAAGGGAGAGTGAGAAAGCAAGCTGCCAGGTTTAGGACTTGAACCGTGGTTGGCCATGTGAGAGTCCAATGCCTTGATCACCATGCCACCAGCCAGCACCTGAGCTTTTATTTTTGAAAAACAGCGTGTTCCTTCTAGTTTGGGTTTTGTCCCTGATTTTGTCAATTTTATACTTTTGTTGCTGTTGCTGTTGGTTCTTGCCATAGAGTGCGTTTGCTTGCTGGAGAGAGACAGAGAGAAGGAAAGTGAGAAGTCACCTCCCAGGAGAGTTGGCCATGCTGCAATCCCTTCTCCTCCATTCTTTTCTCAGAATTTTGGGCACGCAGGCACACGCACCTAGCATGAATTTTTTAAGCCACCAGGCTGGTGACTCAAACCATGGTCGACTACGTGGGAGTCTAGCGATGTAACCATTATGACATCTGCTGGCCCCCTGCCGACTCCTCTTATGATCGTTTTTGACATACAAAATTCTTAAATGTCTCTGTGGTCTAATTTATTGACCTATTATTCTGTATTTCCCCCCCCACACATCGGCACCCATCTGGATAAATATGCAGAAACACATTCTCGTCTCGTTAATTAGTTTTTCAAAAATATTATTTCTAATATCGAAAACTTAATTGGTTACATGGTACAAGAAAGATGATCTTTTTCCTGATTAGAAATGATCACAGCACCATTTGTCGGCTTCTGTCCCCTCCCTGCAGCCTGGATGTACACATTCTGCTTAAACATATGCGAGACTCTTTTCACATATGCAAGGTTATATTGGGGGGTTTTTCTTTCAATGTTTTACTGATCTCTTTGTCTATTCTTTCATCAGTCATTTCTTCACCCCTAATACTTTTCTTTCTTTTATTCTTCCTTTCTTTTTAAAGAAGTCCTTTTAGCTATTCTTATACTGGTTTCTTTGAACTTAAAAGGTGGCCAAGACGATATACCATAAGGCTGTCTAAAATTATTGGAGAAAGAGAATCTTTGCCTTTAAAGTTGTAGGCCTTAGGTGAAAACGATCCAGCGTTAGCTCTGTGTCTGTGAAGGGTGGGGTTCACGCGATGACACAGAAAATCAGAAAGAACTTTCCTGGTTTCTTGATATTCGTAGGAACAGTAATATAAAGAAGAAGAAATAGGTATCTTTGGTTCGTGTGAAGAAAAGAAAATTTCCAGTGAAGAGATTGAGACATTTAATGTTAAAAGATCATCTCTGCTTGGGCTTCTGGGGCACCAGTAAAGACATCATCCCAAGAGTCTGTAGGAAATCGGCAGAAAATGTCACAAAATAAAAAATGAGAGAAAGACCGAATGCTCTTAATGGTCCTGTCAGGGTCTGACAAGGTGGGTGCCAATAGTTCTGCTTTGTTTTTCAGGCTCGTTAACAATGGAGATAGAAAGGTGACGTGCTAACAGATTACTTTTTTCTTGCTTCTGTTTAACTGTATTTTCGTTTTTTCCCCAAATGGCATAATTTTTTTTCTTAACAATGGCTTGTTAATTAACTTCTTAAATATAGTCCCGTATGGAAGCTTTAGTCCCCAAAAGTACAACTTTACAAAAAGTAGATTTTTCTATTTCTTCACCTCTTACCTCAATAGACACTACAACACGAAAGCTCATCTCATTAGAAGAGAGTTTTGTGAAAATGAGACAGGACATTTCTAAACCAAGTGCTTTTCCTTTGAAGAAAGAAGATTTAGGACTTCTTAAATATAGTCCCGTATGGAAGCTTTAGTCCCCAAAAGTACAACTTTACAAAAAGTAGATTTTTCTATTTCTTCACCTCTTACCTCAATAGACACTACAACACGAAAGCTCATCTCATTAGAAGAGAGTTTTGTGAAAATGAGACAGGACATTTCTAAACCAAGTGCTTTTCCTTTGATGAAAGAAGATTTAGCCCAAAATATAGATGGGGACTGGAAGAAGATATGAGAAAAAAAACTTCCTCTAACATTGCTGCTGCTAAAGCTAATAGGATTTTTTTTTTTTTTTGCAATGGCTTTTCCCCCCGACAACCAAAAATGAATACATCTTGCATATTAAACAGTAGAGGGCTATAAGTAAGTATTTGGTGCAAGTCATTTTTTCCCTGTAAATTCCCATTTTGAGATGCAATTGGTGCTATTTCACTGTCTCGAAGATTCCCATTTCTCTACCTTTCTCTTGTCTTAGCTTCTCTTAATTGCTGTGCTTCTCATTAGCAGATTATTTTCTCCGGCTGACCAACAGTGATGACCGTCAGAGTCACGCACAATATACGATATCTGCTGTAGTCTGGCTGGAGAAGAGCTGAACTATGCTTCATCCTCGTATTAGTCACTTTAAGTATAAGTGATAGGCAGCCTCCGGAGCGAGGGCTTTGTCACAGTGAGCACTTGGAGATACCTGCTGCAGCTTTGCCCCTCCCCCGTTTATCTTTGCTCTTAACACCTAATAAGCAGCCCTTTGTATTCCTTCTTCATGCCACATTGAAAAGAGATAAAAACCAAGTGCCGTACATGTCAATTAAGTGCATAAACAATTAAGTAATAGTCCATTTCCCCTTTAAATCTTTCATGCTTGTTTTCCTTGCTTAGAATAACACTTAAAAGCCATCAAAGCACCGACAGGACTAGCATCGCTTCATCCAGGGTGTGGAGGGAGGGGTGAGGAAAGTGTACGAAAATTCCTTTGGAGCCAGGCTCCCGCCACAGAACCCGGGAGGGCGGAAACTGCCTTCCACTCAGACACTGTCAAGGCCAATGTGCCTTTCAGGAGATGGTCTGTGAGATTTTGAACATTGAGACGATAAAAAAAATTGAGCTGGACAGATCCTTGCTACCACTTTTTCTGCTAAATATAGACAAGTTGTCATCGGGTTGCACAAGCAATTTCCAGCTACAGCTCCTCGGAGAGGTGGGCCCGGGCTCATGCAGCTGGGAGTTGGGATGAAGGGCAGAACTGGGTGCGACTCAGGGCTCTTGAGATGCAAGGGCAATGGGAGAAGGCCAAAGAGAGAAAGGTGTCTTCATTTTGGTTAAATGGCATCTCCTGAGGGGTGTGCAGTTGATGATGGCACCTGCTCACAATCTCACCAAGCGTGGATACCTGGTAAGAAGGGAGAGCGGAAGGAGCCCTGACAGGCACACAGTCACGTGTTCGCATCCCAGCTTGGCACTTACTCACCCTGGGTTTCATCGGAAAGTAATTTCTTAGCATTGCTGAACCTGGGGGTCCTTATATATAAAATGTACGTAAAATAATGCTTCCCTCACTCCATTACTAGGATTAATATTAGGATTTGAGCACATGGCACTACTAAGCTCAGTAGAGAGAAGTGCTCAACCCTGTTTTATTCTCTCCTTTTCGGCAAGTCATCGAAGCCTCATCAACTCCACTTGTTTCTCTCTTTGCAAATTCTATCGATTTTACCTCTAGCAGATATCCAGAATTGATCCATTTCTCCCTCCATCGCTGCTGAGCCAGTACAAACCACTATTTTCTCTTGCCTAGGCCACTGTCACAGTGCCTTCTCTTTTTAATTTTTTTAAAGAGATTTTCTGCCTTAGGGCATGTGTGCTCTCTAGCAAGAGAGAGAGACAGAGACAGTGAAAGGGAATTCATCTTTTAAAAACTTATTTTATTATTATTTTAAATTTGATATAGGGTGTATATGCACCCAACAGAGAGCAAAGCGGGGAGAGAGAGAGAGAGAGAGCAAGCAAGCAAGCCACCAGTTCCGGGACTCAAACCACAGCTAGCCATGCGGGAGTCCAGTGATGCCATTTGCTGCCCCCACCCCCTTATTTTTTAAACCCTGTACAATACATCTCTGCACAACAAGCAGAGAGGATGTTTCAAAAATGAGTCTAATCACACGACTCTCCTGCCTAAAACCCTGCAATGGTTTGTTGCTGAACACAGAGTGAAATCTGAGCCCCTCATCATGGCTTTCCAAGTCCAGTGTGATCCCGCCCTGCCTACCTGCCCTTCTGTCAGAAGTTTCTTTCCCAGAACTTCTACACCTTAGGGACTTTTCATTTGCTGTGTCTATGGCTTGGAAGAAGTTTCTTCCAGATTCTCCTGTGGTTGAAATACTGACAACCATAAGGCCAATCAGTTCCTTGTAAAACCTAGGCACTGTGTGTCATAGCCCCAATTTATTTTCTTCACAGCTGTTGTTAATACATGAAATGATCTTAAATACTGCTTACCTGTTTATTTTTTATTTCTCCCAAGATCCATAAAAAAGAAGGGAACTATGTTTTTCATCCCTGAATAAAAGCCCATCTGCTGCAGAACAGGTACTAGGAAAGTATTTGGTGACTAGATTCTGAACAAATTTATAAAGCAGGGTAGTAAAACCTTCTTGAATGTTGGTGATTGGATTTGAAAATCTTTCTCTGTGCTATCCACTTCTAAACAATCTATGATTATAGAATGACTGAACTTACAAATAATTTTCTTTTTTTGTTTTTTAAAGAATTATTTATTCAATTTTATTTATTTATTCATTCATTTTAATTTGATTAGAGAGAGAGACAGAGAGAAAGTAACTGAGAAAGCAAGCCACCAGGTCTGGGACTCAAACCGTGGTTGACCACATGGGAATATCCAGCGTCTTAGCCACCACACCACCTGCTGGTCCCACGAAGAATTTTCTTTATATTTTTTCAGAGAGAGAGATTTTTGCTATAGTGTGCGTGCGTTTGCCAGAGAGACAGAAAGTGAGAAAGCATGCCACAGTTCCTTCTCCTCCACTCTCTTCTTGGGATCTTGGGCTTATATGCACATGCGCCTGGCATGAGTTTTAAGTTGCTGGGTCCAGGACTTGAACCATGGTCGACTACATGGGAGTCCAGCAACATAACCATTATGCCATTTGCTAGTACCAAGAATAATTTTGATAAAATGCCATTATAAAATGTTCAAATACTTAATAAATGTGGGGTCTTCAAGAAGTTCACAGATCATAAATACTATGAAAGAACTATTCATGGATTTCAAAAATGCTGACACTAAATTAAACTTCTACTTTTAATTCCATTTTCTCACAAACATTTGGAAGTCCTCTTATATATAGTAGTTAACATTAAATTTACTAAGTGGAGGTACTTTGAGTATCTGCTTTCATATAAGGTCTTACAATTTAGAAGCTGATCATCTGTAGCAAAGGGATCCCTCTAAACTCTTAGAGTTTAGACCTTCCCCATGATCCTGTGTACAGTTAGCTTGGCATGCCCATTTTCACAGATCTTGAAGAGGAAGACGATCTCACTGTCTAACACAGTCAGTAAAAGAAATGGTTCAGGTGAGCCCAGGCTGTGGGTATGGCTCCACATCCGCTCAGGACTGGTTCTCTCCACTGCACTGTACTTCATGACACGGCCTGTGAGGCTGTGCAAAGGATGCTGTGTAAACTGGATCAGATCCCAGCGAAGGAACTTGGAACCATGCTAGGAGAAAAGTTGAAAAAATGTGAATGCCTAATTAAAGGGGAGGAGAATGTGAAGGCTGATTGTTGTCAACTATTTGAAAGTTGTCTATGAAAAGGCGGAGTCTGGGACCAGCAGTTGGTGTAATGGCTATGTGGCTGGGCTTCGACTGTGGTTCGAGTCCTGGACCCCATGGCTTAAACTCACGCTGGGTGCATGTGCATGCCCAAGATTCCACGGGGAGAATGGAAGAGAAGGGACTGTTGGCATGGCCATCCTCCCTGGGTGACTTCTCACTTTCCGTCTCTTTTTTCTGGGGGCATGTGCCCAAGATCCCAAGGGGAGAATGGAGGAGAAGGGACTGTGGCATGGCCATCCTCCCTGGGTGACTTCTTTCTGGGGAGCATGTGCACCCTATAGCAAAAACTCCTCCAAAAAAAAAAAAAAAAAAAAAGAAGAAAAAGAAAAAAGAAAAAGAAAAAGGCAGAGTCTGTGCTTCCCAGGACAGAACAACGAGAAGGTACTGATGAAAGGCAGTTGTGCAGTTAACCAACAGCCCGGCCTCATACCTAAGGAACACCGCATTTGGAAACAGAACTGGCAGGTGCCGGCTCTGGACGGTTACATCTCAGGCAGCCAAACCACTGGTCAGCCTTGTCCCTCCTACAAGGACCCCTGTTGTTGTAAATGGCAGTTCTTACCGAAATCTTTCCACGCATTCTTGGCTGGCTAGCAGGGCCTCCTAGAGCATTTGCAGCACGGACTACAGAACGTGTGGGGTATGATGACTCTTGTTCTCATGACTTTGGCCAGAAGACTTTCAATTTCAAAAGTTTACCTATGGTCTCCTAGACCCATGTTTTATATTCTGACCCAGAAGCAAGTTAAGGGCTATTTCCTATCCAAGAGTTTTTCTTTTTTTAAATCAGGAAGGCTAAAGCAGGACACTGTTCTGCAGTTTCGCTCCAAGAATAACCCTGAGTTTAGGGAGAGAAGATAAGCCCGGAGAGTTTAAGGGATCCTTCAGATCTCCCTTTTATTGGTAGCCTAGGAAGTGTAATTTTCTACCTATTCCTCCTGAGGAGTGGCTGGTCACTCCAGGGGCGAGTTGCCCCCTTCTCAGGGACACCCCTAACTGACCTCTCTTTTCTCCTTTCCTTCCTCGGCCTTTCATTAGAATTCCTATGAGCCTTTGAATGCTTAGCATGAAAATGAGCCCATTTTATTTTTGGAACCCACAGAGGCAGCCCTGAGGGGAGTTATTGTGTTGCTTTTAGCAGCTAAACAAAAAGGTGTGAAATCATTTGCTGGCTGTTCTAGAATGGGAAAAGATAAATAAAAAAAAAACTGGGAAGGACGGTTCAGGACGGAACCTCATGACTGGGCTTCTCTGAGACTTATTTGTAACCGGAGTGGCTTTGGAATGTCTGCATTTCTCTCACCTTCCCAGGAAGTTACTAGAATAACAGGGGGAGCCACTGAGATTTCTTTTTTTTAATAATTCATTTTGAAAATTCTATTTTCATGTTAACTCAAAAAAGACT
>NW_006159521.1:5439369-5439955 GCF_000334495.1 Tupaia belangeri chinensis | reverse complement strand
ACTGGTTAGAGAAAATTCCTTAAAGCCCTTTGTAAAATTCCTTGTATGGGGAGGGTGAGGGAGAGGAAAGAGGCCTATTTCACTAAGCTGTGAAGAGTTGAGAACAACCAGGGAGTGCCTCTGTGGACAGGTATGTGGGTCTTTAATACAGGTCTTTGAATGATTTAAACACACAACAGAAATAAGAGTCGCGGCCCTCAAGTGACAAAGACTTCCTGTGAATCTTAACCTTTTTCTTGTGTATGCTGAGGGCATTCCTCAAGAGCCACCTCCTGTTTTGGGAGTCTGAAGGCCTTGGCTACTAGATTCTTTTCTCAGAAAATCATCATATTTTGAAATGTCTCATCATTAGTCCAGTAACTTCATTTTCTTCACAAATTATTTATTAGCATCATGTTTTAACCCAACCAGAGAAAGAGACAGAGGCAAACCGCCAGGTCCTGGACTTGAACTGCAGTTGGCCATGTGGAAGTCAAGCACCCTAACCATCACGCCACCTGCCTGTCCCAGTAACTTCATTTCCAGCTAGCATCTTTGATGTGGATTTTCCTTTTTTTTTTTTTTTTTACGGCTTTGGAATTTTTTT
>NW_006159521.1:5421285-5439082 GCF_000334495.1 Tupaia belangeri chinensis | reverse complement strand
CTATCACTTTTTGTTGGTGTTTTCCTTTTTTTTTTTTTTTTTTTACAGCTATGGAATCTTTTTTAAACTACAAAATATTGAAAACATATTAAAAAATGCAGACTTGGTAAATGCACATTCTATCTCCAGACTTCACCATTTTTTTTACGTGTAAATCAATCTACTCGAGCTCTGCTTCAAAGAAATAAGTGTTTAGCTGTTGCCCTCCCATTCCTGTGCCTCATTCTTCCCCTTACGGAGAGGCATCTGCTCTGTGGCTTGGGCACATCCATCCTGCCATCCCAGGCCTTCGCGCGGGCCTGCCCAAACCACCACCCAACTTACTGAATGTGACCCTCAAAGTATTTAAGAGCCTGACTTCAGTGGCTGCTGGCCCTCACCATGCAGTAGTGGGTGATCACTGGGCCGTCTTAGTGAGCTAGCTAAGCCTCCTTTTGTCCAGCATTCAAGGCCGGAATTATAGTGCAGTAAAATACCAGCACAGGCTAGAGGGTGGTGGCTTGAAAACCACTCTGGACACGTATGTATGTGTGTCCAAAATCCTGAGAGGAGAATGGAGGAGACGGGACTGCGCATAGCCATTTTCCCTGGGGGGATGGTTTCTCTCTCTCTCTCTCTCCCTGCAAGCATGCATGCCCTCTGGCAAATTAAAGAACAAAACCAAACACACACACTAGCACAAGATAGACCCTCCCACCCCTTTTTCCAAAATTCATCTCTCTATCCCATGAGTGAGGGAGAGGGAGAGGGAGTGGGGCTGAGATAAGGACTTCTGACAGGGCCTGACGCTGTGATCTACCTCCAGCCTCAGCCAGGCTGAATCACAGGCACACGCCGGTCCTGGCATACTCAGCGTGCTCTTTAGACGTGGACGGGCAACCTCCCGATCTGGGTCTGCTTCACAGAGCACAGTGTTTTACACAGTGCCGCTCAGCTCCAAGGCAGACCCTGCGGAAGCACTATTTACTAAATTAATTAGTCCACAGAACAAATAATATTGATCACCTACTTAATGCATAGGGATTGTGCTATGTGCTGAGATCTGGTGTCATAGACAGACAAATGGAAATCAAAATGACTGTCCTACCAAAGTTTCTCCTAGGGAAGGGACAATCCTGGCTTAGGAACATTCCACCATCAGCTATGACCTTGAGGCTATGGGGAGTAGGTGTTGAGACAACTGAGCTGGGCAGGATCATGGGGTGCAGGAGAGAGATGTGAGGAGGGAGAAGAGAGAACTAAGTAGGAATCTTAGTGTAAAACAGAGAGAAGAGAGGCCAGCAGGTGGTGTGGTGGTGAAGGCACTAGACTCCCAAATGGCTGACCATGGTTCAAGCCCCAGATCTGGCAGCTTGAAAATAAGACTCTGTGTGTGTGTGTGTGTGTGTGTGTGTGTGTGTGTGTGGGTATGCCCAAAATCTTGAGAGGAGACTGGAGGAGGAGGGACTGCAGCATGGCCATCCCCTCTGGGGAGGGGGTGATTTCTCACCTTCCCTCTCTCTATTTCTGCTGTGCACATGTACCTTATGGCAAAAACCTAAACAAAGAACAGGAAAAAAAAATAGAGAGAAGACTGATGGGAGAGGAAAAGAGGACAAAGGTGGAAGACAAGAAGCACGTGGAAAACAATCTATGACAGTCCTTACAGTTGTTAAAGTTCTCCAGCCACTGGAGAACTCTAACAACGAGGTCCCAGGGGACCAATTTGAAGTAGTTCACGTTTCAGTGAAAGAAATCCATTGTCTGCTAGTCATCCTCTTCTTCCCTTCCCAGTAAAACGCTCGGTGAAACAGATACTTTTAAACAACGAAGGCAATGATTTCATCGATATATGGTCATATACATACATACACAAATATGACATGCACACACACACACCTATCTATAAAAGACATCTGACCAACCACAAAAAATAGGTAAAAAGCAGTGCCAGAGATGGCCATGAAAATACAACCCTGGGTGGCATGTCTAACACCTTCACCACCACACCACCTGCTGACCTCTCTTCTCTCTTGTTTACACTAAGACTCCTACTTAGTTCATGCACACAAACCTAGGGCTCCCAGAAATCCTGGTGGGGTCTTGGCTGTCCACACGGCCTGGGAAAGCACTGAGGGACAGCTCAAAGGAGAAAGAGAGCTGATTTGACGCCAGCGTGCAGGGCAGAGCTTATTATTTCAGTGTTACTCTGGAGGCTACAGGGAACATAATTTAAATATGGGGGTGGATCCTGATATTAAAATGTATGAAATCTCTACTACAGCTGTCCAAATGATCATGTTCCTCTTGTTTCTAACTAGCAAACGTCTACTCATCTTATTAGGTTCTACTTAAATGTCACCTTACTTCCGCAGCCTTCCCTGACCCCCTACGGAGGGTCACTTTCCCCTTTTGAAGCTCCAGGGTTCTCTCAATGTCCATCTCTATCATAGCATGCATCACGGATAGTACATGGGGTGGGTCCCTAGAACAACAAGGGAGACGTCTCCCTTGAGTCCTGGTGCCCAGTGAGACACACATCACCTTTGCTCAGTAAGAGCCAGGTATGTGAGCACTAGAGAGAAACGTAGAAATGGGCCCACTGCTTCAAAGAGCAGAACTCCAAGCACCAGAATGGAGGCCTCACCCTCCTCCAGTAACACTGTGTTTTGCCCCTTGCTCTTATTTTGAATAAGAACCCATTGCTCGCCAGAAGTAAAGGCAATGTAATAGCCGATGTTTGTTTATCACTCCACGCGCCAAGACCCAGGGTGACAACACTGGATTGCACATGGGCGTGGGCATCTGAAACTGGAAAAGTCTCACCCTGCTCGGCCTGTCGGGCTCGTATGCTTGGGCAAGTCACATAGCTCCTGAGAGGACTCCATTTCCTCACCCAGTGGTAATGACCGGCCTCACGGGGTGGCTGCAGAGCTTAACTAAGGACTGAGAAGGAAACAGAAAATACGAGTGCAGCAAACACGCCAAGGTGTTTCTTCCCATATTTATTTCTGGGCTCAGTAGCCTGTGTAGGGAGTGCTTATGCTCTGGAGGAAGAGTCCAGGAAGACATGTAACTAACTAGCTATTCTCATTTCAAATGGGCCACTTGGTATTGAGTGGGAAATGAATTTGTTCTAGAACATTCTGTGTCTCTTGCATCTGACTTTCTGTGTATGGCTTGCTAACTCCAGGCCTCAGTTTCCTTGACTGTAAGGACCTTCTGGAGGGACCTTCTATAAGGACTGTCATGCTCAGGTATGCTATGATGGTTGAAACTTTTTCCTCTGTTCCTGTACTCTCAAACCACACTCAGCTACAGGGTAAATGGGAGTGAGCCCAGAGGGTGGTCCCCTAAGCTAGATCAGAGACTTGTGAAGCCCTGTTTAGATGATACCCCAACTCTGCCTGGCTTCACAAATCCCCACTTGTCTTCTGAACACTTGAAGGACCTTGGTGGACTCAGTGTTTTGAACACAGGCGGAGGTCATTGTTGCTAAATGAACTGAGCAAAAAGACAACTGGTCCTGAGGCAAGCATGGGAAGGTGAGAAAGAGAGAGAGACAGAAAAACAAACCGACACAGTGGGATGAGTTACAGCCTCAGAAAATCTATTATTACTATTACATTTTTGTCTTTAGATCACTGAGACTGTCCCTGCATTAGAGATATTCAAGGATTAAAACTTTTGGAAAGAGGAAGACCTTACACCCAGGAGGTACTCAATAAGGTCATGTGAAATGTTTATTGTTGACAGAGGAATCTATGCCAGCGGACGTCCATTAATAAAATAGACTCTCCACTGTACCCTTAATGGACGCAACCAAGAAGTCACCTTCAACCAGCATCAGCTGACTTTGGAATCCTTGAGATGATTCCACAGAGACAGTTGGGTCATCCACAGGGGTGGCATGAGTGGGAGAAAGAGTAGGACAGCTGTTTACAAGGTGCCAGACCAGGTGGCCGTGGATCAGTGTGGGGCCACCAAGTCTTATATAAGGAGGATGGAGAACACAGGCCAAAGGGGAAGATGTCATGCTGACTTGGATTGGCTAACCTACCATGTGGCAAACGGAGGGAGGAGGAGGGGAGCAGAAGAGAACAGAGCTGAGAAAGGGTGACAGAGTCTCCTTAGTATGCAAGTGAGCAAATAGTGCCTTCCAAACAGTGTCCTGAAGATGGTGTGGACAAATGGAAAATTTAATATGCAATAGCCACATGCTTCTTTAAATAGATACGAACAAATTAAAGAGGGTTGGTGATAGTAGACTATGATGCATATTCTAATTAGATCAGAATTATATGTTAGTACCATTTCTCAATTCATTTACAAATTACTAAGAAAATGTACAAATAACTTGGGTTTTTTGTTTTTTAGATTTTTCTCATAGAGTACATGCTTTTGCCAGAGACAGACAGACATACAGAGAGGGAGAGAGAACATTAGAAATAACCCTCCAGGGGAGATGACCATGCCATAATACCTTCTCCTCCACTCTCTTCTTGGGATTTTGGGCACACACACATGTGTTCAATGTAATTTTCAAACAGCAAAGTCCAGGACTCAAACTGCAGAGTCGGTCACGTGGGATCCAACTCCTTAACCATCATGCCACCTGCTGGTCCTAATAACTTGGGAATTTTCACCTTGGGTGCCCATAGATCACTTTCTTAGCAACTTTGGCAGTTGGAAATATAGGACAGATTTATTTTTTTCAAACCACAGCTTTATAGCTGGTTTCCTGCATGCCTACGATAAAACATTCTGTACAAGCACTACTATAGAAAAATACCACACGCTATGGATTAAACACAGAAGCCAGCTAATCACAACAAATAACAGCAAATGTAGCATGCTCTGAGGAGCGCAAATATGTTGAAACACGTTCTATTATGAAATCTGATCTTAATAGTCCTCTGAAAAATGGCCTTGTTGCAAAGAGAACTTACCATTATTATACCTCATGGGAATTCTCAACTTCTAATGAAGTTTTTTTTTTTTTTACCTGTTTGATGATGGAAATGAAAGATACTATGGTAACGTTCTCTTTTTAAGTTTTCTTCAGTTTTTTTGCTATGGGGTGCATGCTCTTACCAGAGAGACAGAGATAGAGAGACAGAAAGAGAAAGTGAGAAGTCACTCCCCCACAGGGAGAATGGTCACACTGCAGTCCTTTCTCCTCTAGTCTTCTGTCTAGATTTTGAACACATACGCACATGTGCATGGTATGACTTTCAAGCCGCCAAGTCAGGAATCAAACCATGCAGCTGGCCATGTGGGATCCAGTGCCTTAACATCCACACCACCTGCTGACCCTAGAATCCTCCTTTTAATTATCTCTTTCTTTCTTTTTTTTTTTTTTAGAGAGATTTTTGTTATAGGGCATGTGCTGTCTTTCTTTTTTTTTTTTTTTTTTTTTTTTTAGAGAGATTTTTGTTATAGGGCATGTGTGCTCACCAGAGAGACAGAGACAGAGACACAGAGACAGAAAGTGAGAAATCACCCCCTGGGGGAAGGGGCACACCACAATCCCTTCTCCTCCATTCTCCTCTCAGGATTTTGGGCACGCACACAAAGGTGCCTGGTGTGAGTTTTAAGCCTCTGGGTCTGAAATTTGAACCATGGTTGACTACATGGGAGTCCAGAGATATAACCATTTCGCCATCTACTGGTCCTGTATGTCCTTTTCATTCTAAGTAGACACCCAACCCCTGTCTTTTTTGGTGGAGAAAGAAGAAAGCTTTCAGTGATTCCCTGCATATGTATTTTTATCTTTTTGATGATAGAAACAAAATATATCATAGTAATGTTCTCTTTTTAAATTTTCTTTTTTCTTTTTGCTTTGGAGTACATGCTCTTACCAGGGAGACAGAGATAGACAGAAAGAGAAAGTGAGAAGTCACTCCCCCACGGGGGGAATGGCCCCACTGCAATCCTTTCTCCTCTGGTCTCCTCTCTGGATTTTGGACACATATGCGTACATGTGTATGGTGTGGAGGATGGAAACATGGCCCTGGGTCATTCCAACACTTAAACAGCTACTTAACTATCAGCTGTAAAAGGAGTTCAAATGTATCGTTAGCTATGAAAGGGAGGTTTCTCCATTCATATCTCACTCTGAGGTCAACTGGATTGCAGATGCACTTGGCCATGGAGCTCTTGTAATCTCAGAAGCAGACATGGCTGCCAGTGTCTAGTTGCCATGACTGAACATAGTATAATATTCCTGTCCCATGCCAGAGCCCTTAACTCCTGCGGCTGTTCAGATGAGGGCCCTTCTTGGTACCACTCTGACTCACACATACTGGCGTGTCCTGTAGCAGGTGAAGGACTTAAGTGTCACTTAGTTGGTTTCCAGTTGCTTCCAGGAAAAAAAAAAAAACCCAACCAACCAAACAACAACAGAGAAAACAACCCATGGCATAGAAGACTCTTGCTTCTGACACCTGGCACTTTCCTCCCATGGTCACAGGCTGCAGAGAAGAAATCTAACCGTTGCTATCTTGGCCTTAAGTGCTGTCCCCTGTATTTTGAGGGTCTCAGAGACAAACAGAAACTGAGAGAAGTTGGCATCTTGGAGACGGGTAGAGGTAAAACACGCCGTGTGGATCTGAAAACTTTGCCAAGCACCTCAGCCCTGACATGCCATCTCTAAGCTCTTCCAACTTTAGAACATTCTGTTTCAGGAGTTGTCAATCAGCCCGACCTCATAGGCTGGTTTTTATGCCGTTGATACACATCTACCAGAAAGGGGGCCAAAGGGAAGGGCTCACCTCCATTGCTATCTTCTGCAAGAGATCTGCTCCCTCGTGACCGCAGCACCCGCCCCCGCCCCCTCCCCGCTTTGCCTCGAGGTGTGTCCTTCCTTGTGCTGTTCTTGGACCATCTAATTTGGATTAGGCATCCATGGAGCTGGGTAAACACTGAAGTTCCATGAATGTTAAAATAATAAACAATAGCGCTGATTACCAATCGGCCCCTCAAGAAGCAAGAGAAGAGCCAACTCACCTTAGCTTGGCCCTCGTATCTCTGGCAACTGAAAGCTCAAAATGCGATTCTGTCATTTCTGCATAGTCATTAATGCTGACATGCCCCTCCACCACCACCCCCCATGGGAGCAACTCTCCAATGTCAACATAAATCTAGAAAGTTTCTGTTCACACGTTTTTAGGTATGTGCACCAAATGACACTCTCCGGGAGGGAAGCTCGAGTCATGGTAACCGGCCACATCCTTTATCTCATGGGTCCTCAGAGTTAGCAGACCTTTATCTTTATGATGAAATGGCCTTTAGAAGTGGGTATCGCGGAGTTCAGAACGCGAACATCATTACTGAGAAAGAGCATTTTCCTTTTCAACAGAGAAACCAACAGCCATGCCCTAAAAGGCCTGGAAAAAAAAAAAAAAGTTGAGCTACCACAAAACAAACAAATATTCAGCTCAGTTTCAGGAAGCTTAGAGAGGATCAAACAAGCCTTTCTCCATTGAAGTTGTTCGAGAACATTTATGCCTACTTCAGCTTCAGTTCCTATTTATGCCGCGAGCTTTTATATACCGACCTCAGGAGGGCATTCCAACTTCAGGTTACTCACAAAGTGACTTCAGGAAAGATGGCCTGAAAATCCCACCCCCGGAGCAGGGGAGGGGAAAGCACTCACATTTGAATTTGTTTCCAAACACCGTTCAAACCACTGCTTTGCCCTTGAGGGGAGGAGGTCTCAAAAACTGGGGGGAGAAATTCCACAGAGAGAGGGTGAGAAAGCTTGCTCATGGTGTGAACATCCCTGCGAGGAGAATGTCTCTTCTTATGGGATGGAAGCAGGAGAAGAGCGAGCTGATTTGTGGAGCCCCAGTGAAAGTGTCCGCTCAGAAAAAGTTGGCAATGTTCTGTGCATTCCCGGGGAGGAAGATTTGGTATATGGGTACATGAATTTTTAAGCAGATCCTCTTCCAGAATAAAGGAGGAGCTATGCCAACCTCTTACAAAATAATAGTCTTCTTTAACACACTTGCTTTTCAATTCTTAGTATCATTCATCCTTATACCAATGTTTTCATTGGTATTTAAAATAATATTTATTTCATTTTGTTTATCATTAATATTTTTTAATTTGCTACAGGGAACATGCTCTCACGAGAGAGAGAGAGAGAGAGAGAGAGAGAGCGAGCGTGTGCGCGAAGGCAAGCCACTAGGTCTGGGACTTGAACAGCAGTTGGTCGTGTGCGAGTCCAGTGCCTTAACACCACACCACCTTATCCTCATTTTATGGATATGAAAATTGATGGCATAGTGGTTATGTAGCTGGACTCCCGCATGGCTGACTGTGGTTCCAGTCCTTGACCCAGTGGCTTGAAGTCACACCAGGTGCATGAGTGTACATGCCCAAGATCTGGAAGAATGGAGGAAAAGGGATTGCAATTCCCCAATCCCTCTTGGGGTGTGATTTCGCTCTTACTATCTCTTTCTCTCTCTCTGGAGAGTGCATGCACCCTAAACCAAAAATCTTTTAAAAAGAGAAGATAAGAAAATTGAGGTTCAGAGGCCAATCGCAGTGAAGCAGTGGTAATGTGGCGCTATGGGATGCTGAAGCCACGCGAGAAGGTCCCAGGTTTGAAAGGTCTCCCTGTACATGACAGATGTGCATACACATGCATGGTGGTCCCGGCTGGCTGAGGCTGGGGATGGATGGTGGCATGAAGACGCTGTTGGGGATCTCTCATTCTGTCTCTCTCATGAAATAAATAAGCTTAAAAAAGAAAATCAAGGCTTAGAGATGAAATTGTAAGCCCAAAGTTACACAAAAACGTACAGAGAGAAACGACGATTCAAATCTGAGTCTGTCTGGAAGGCCTGAGCTCTTCCTAACACACCGCGGCATTTCCTGACTGCATTCTTGCTAACGATCCGTACTATCTCGGTGGGCTGGAGGAGAGCCTTCTGGAGAATACTAATGACTTGGGGTTGGGAAGCGGATATGAGACACAGGGATGATCACGTTGGTTGTTGCTACCATGTCCCCCTCTTTTCATGGAAATGTACAGAGGTTTTCTCTTTCACCGACAGGTCGGAACTTGCTGGTGAAATTTCGGTCACACCCTGTGTATGGTGCAAGTTCACCTCTGAGAAGCAGAAGATGAGACAACCGCTGTGTGCAGAAGTGTCACATCTGGAGGATGTACGTACCTAAGCTGACGTCAACACCACACGTGGCTTGCCTCTGGGGGTCTCAGTGAGGGGTATCTCTACTTTGCCAGTAACCACCTTCCACAAGCATGATATTCCTACTTAGCTATCTCCCACCACATACACGCCTAGCTAGGTCAGCATCCACTCAGCTCATTTTGGAACTGAGCACGCATTGCCTGCCTGTGCCCAACAACCTCCTTTCTCAGCTAGTTTGCAAACCTACAGGCTTTTCTCATGGTGATAGACTAGAGTTTGGTTACACAACATATGAGCTGTTCTATGCTACAATATCAATCTCTCCCTGCCACCTCCCTACCCCGTAACATCAACTCCCTCAAGTGCACGAGCCGGCTTCCACTCTGGGAGGCTCTGGGAGTGTTCTTCCCATAAACGGCAGAAGCTTTCTGCACCCTCCTCCCACCCTGATCTTTTTTAAAGTTGGTACAACATGTCCATAAAGTCGACTTTCCCTTCCAGGGTTTTGAAACAGTCATTTTAGTCACCTAAATCTGAGAGAGAGAAATTTACAATCCACTTTAGGTTTATGTGGGGAACCATAAATATCAGGCTTGAGCCCTGAGGGCTAGAATTTCATGGGCCATTAAGCATGTCACCAGGTGGAAAGCTGTCAATAGCTGCATGTGAGTTACACTGAGATAACGCAGTCGGGCCCTGATCAGAGAGGGGTGTTCTTTTACCTCGCCCCATCATTCCACTCCCCAAGTCTCCCCTCCCTTCTCCAAATCGACTGTGTCCTTCATTTCTTTACAGTGTGTCCCCTGTGCTAGATCGCAGACTGCCGTTGTCTCCCCTGGTGGGAAAGGCCGGGTGACACACAGAAAATGAGACGTGCAGTGAGACAGACCTGGATTTAAATTCTTGTGCAGCTATTTAATAGCTATGCAATAATGTGCAAATTACGTAGCCTACCTTAGCTCCAGTGTTTTGTTTTTTTTCAGCTGAAAAATTATTACAGCATAGGACCAGCAGTTAGCATAATGGCTATGTCGCTGGACTCCCACGTAGTCGACCGTGGTTCAAGTCTCGGACCTGGTGGCTTAAAACTCACGCCGGGCGTGTGTGCGTGCGTGCCCAAGATCCCGAGAGGAGAATGGAGGAGAAGGGATTACGGTGTGGTCATCCCCCCTGGGGGGTGATTTCTCGCTTTCTGTCTCTCTGTCTCTCTCGGTCTGTCTGGCAAGCGTACGCGGCCTATAGCAAAAACCTCTCCAAAAAAAAAAAAATTATTAGAGCTTGTTGACACTGTAAGAACGACATAACTGAGACGCTAGATAGACGTTGCAGGGGGAGAGACTTCCTACTTAGTAGATAGAAGACATTTCTACAAGCTAGATTGGCTGAAAAATAGACTGGGTGCTTTGAAAAGAAATGAAGTTGTGAAACCCTCTGCTGCGGATTCTGTGTATAAGCTGGAAGGACGGTGGGGAGCCTGGGAAGAGCTGGGAGTTTAGATTGGCCGTGCAAACTTCCCTACTAGTCTTGAAATGCCGTGATCTATGGTTTGCACATGCGTCTTTCCAGAAAGGTCATGATCAATCTTTGCAAAATCCTTTATGGAAAAGAAAAGTAAAACGGTATTGTGTTTCCTTATTTTCCTCTCCCTTTTAGAAAACGAATTCCTTCCGTGCTTTTTTTCCCTCCCCTCAGTAACTTGGTCAAGAATCGCATCTCCATGGAGTATGCAGAACACATTCAGCCATTTTGGAATACTTAACATTCAGCACAAACCACACGCATATGTTTTAATTACTTCCCGTGACACAAATAAGCCTATTTTTAGAAAAATCAAAATGTTCTATGCTGCCTCATACTCTCCCTCTCTCCATTGTTTCGATTTGACAGGATCAGGAGTAGTTTGTCATCCTGCCTCCGGCTGCCTGAGCCCATGGCACCTGCCAAAAAAAAGTGATGGTGAACTCTGATGCTCGCACGGGTTTCCAACAACAGAGTCCAGCCAGTAAGACTGAGTCGAGAGACACTGGATTTTCTTCCCCTGAGATGTAACCCGGTGGGCTTTCGTTTCTACAGGTTATGGACCCCTTTGATAGTGAAGATTTTAGCTGGCTGGGGGAAATGATCCATGAGTTTACAGAGAAATCGCAACTCACTGGGCAAACCCCAACCCTTGTTAAGGTTCTCAAATTTGCTTGGAAAATGTGCTACCATGTACGAGCCACAGATACAGGGTCATCCTTTGGGATAGTGTGTGCATGAGCCTGTGTGTGTATTTAACTGTGTGTGTGTGTGTGTGTGTGTGTGTGTGTGTGTGTATTTGAACATGCTCAAGATGGAAACAAATCAGAAGCATACCTTACAAAACAGTGTCTTCTGTCTGGTCAAAGTGAACACCAAGGGCAGTCTTAGATGAGGAGGGCTGCAGAAGATGGTAGGCCACAGGGAGTCTGGGGAGGGCTGAGACCAGAGGTGCCATGCTCACCCTCATCCCAGAGTGAGTGTCACACAGATGGCACATGGCTAGGCCAGGCACTGAAGAAGCACATGCTTGTACCCATCTGATCTTATTTATTCCACTACGTACCATTATCCTCATTTTATAGATGAGGCTCAAAAAGCTTCAATGACCTACATTAGTTCTAGATGGTAGAAGCAGAAGTTTAGCCTATGATAATGTTTGTGAAGCCTCTGAGTTTTTAGTTTTTCTCAAGTTGGCTTTGGGGTGCATGTGCTTGCCAGAGAAAGAGAGAGACAGAGAAGGAAAGTGAGAGAGGGCCCCCAGGATGGGTGGTAATGCTGCAATATCTTTTCCTCCACTCGTGTCTCAGGATTTTGGGCATGCACGCACATGTGCCTGGTGTAGCCTTCAAGCTGCCAAGTCTGGGACTTGAACCACGCCGTCAGTCATGTAGGATGCCGTGCCTTAACTATCAGGCCACTGGCTGGCGCAAAGCCTCTGGACTTTCAATGGCACTGACTTCCTGCAGTGTCTGGAGTTAGACTGTATGTGCCTTTCAGGCCTCGTTTTAACTACCCTGTCTCTTTTTTGCCTGTGATATCCTATTTCCTGCCAGTTGTGGCCAAATTCTCCCTCCTCCAAGGTGGTCCCCTTCGTTGCCATGTGTTATAATTTACTATTTCAGATCTCATAGGATATCATTTTTCATTTTGGAATTTTCAAAACTACAAAAAGCCTTAGGGATGATTAGAATCTCAGTAAGAGCATGAGTTCTAGTTGGAGACTGTCACCTGTATGGCCCATACTTGAGATGAAGTGGTTTCTCTTCTTCCTCTGCTATGAAAACTGCCCCTTTGGATAGTTGAGGCTTAGAATGTCTCTCTCTCTCTCTCTCTTTTCTTTTTTTTTTTTTGAGAGGTTTTTGCTATAGAGTGTGTGCACTCACCAGAGAGACAGAGAGTCAGAAAGTGAGAAATCACCCCCTAGGGGGGATGGCCATGCCACAACCCCTTCTCTTCCATTCTCCTCTCGGGATCTGGGGTATGCATTCACACGCGCCCGGCATGAGTTTAAGCCACCAGGTCCGGGACTCGAACTTCAGTCGACTACATGGGAGTCCAGCAACATAGCCAGTCACAGCCATTAAGCCAAGCACTGGTCCTGTGTCTCATTTTAATCAAAGGGGCTACTGAATAAAGACTTGCTGACCAAAGTTTCTCACAGGTGAAGGACAGAGAAATCTTGTATCTTCCCTTTGCAAATAAAGATTCTAAAATTTTCCTCTTGAAATAGGGATAAGGCCACCATTTAGATTTATACCCTAAGATGTTCTATTAAATTTGTTTTCAAAATGGAGTTTTCTAAGAGGAACATTTTTAACTTTGACATAATTTGAACGTAGCAGACACTTTAATCCTACTTTATGTTACAGATTTATTTCCACTAAAATGATCTAACTGGAATAAAGCATCAAAAACGAACAAGCAGGATCTGCCAGTGGTATGGTAGTTAAGGTGGCTGAGGCTCATGCGGCCACCTGTGTGGTTTGAATCCTGGTCCCGGTGGCTTGAGAACTATTCCAGATGCAGTGTGTGCGTGCCCAAATCCCGAAAGGAGAGATGGAGGAGAAGGGATTCCAGAGTGACCGTTTTCCATAGGAGGGGCTTTCTCGCATTCTCTCTTTTTCTGTTTCTCTCCAGTGACTACATGCACCTCTGGTAAGTTAAAAAAAACAACAAACAAGCAAAAGAATAAAAAACATACCCCATTTTTTCATTGCTATGTAACTACAACCTAGGCTCTCTGAGTTTAAAAATCATGCTATGTAGGCTCCCCCACCACACCCACCCCTGCCAAGATGTCTACATCATAATTCTCAGAACATGTGACTATGCTATTTTAGGCAAAAGGGACTCTGCGGGTATGATTGAGGTAAGGAACCTGAGATGGGAGATCATGCTGGATTATTTGAGTGGGTTCTGTGCAGTCATAGGGTCCTTACAAGACGTAGGCAAGAGAGAGAATGACACAGAAGGTGATGTGACCATGGAAGCAGAAAGACAGACAAGACAATGCTGTGTTGCTGGCTTTGAAGATGGAGGAAGGGGCCGTGGGGAGAAGAATACAAGTAGCCCCTGAAGCTAGAAAAGTCAGAAGCAGATTTCTCCCTAGAGTCTCTGGAAGGAACCATCTCTGCTGATACCCTGATTTTAGCCCAGTTGGACTTTTAACCTCCAGAACTTGAAGAGAATAACCTTGTGTTAAGTCTCAAGTCTGTGGTAACTTGTTACATAACGAAGACACAGGGAACTAGTCTCCTTAATGCACCTCCGGTGTCTAGCACAGTGCTTGGCATCTAATATGAACTCACAAATGAATACGCACTGAATAACTAAAATATAAAGGCAGGAAATCGTGAGGTGGACTGTACCAAATTCACAGGGACATTTCCTGGCTTAGAGAATTCCCGGTTTCCGTGGATGAGAAGAACATTTCTGCAAGGCTCAGAAGGGTGTACACTCACCCAGATGTCTATGGCAAGATACTAGTTTTAGGCAGGTCTAGAAAGCTCTTTGCTGGAAGCAGATGCAAGAGACCACCAGACAAGATAAACAGCACTTAGAGACCAGTTGCTTTAAGAATACCCATTTAGCTTCCAGGGACTCAAAGCTTGAAGGAGACAGGGAGGAAGAAGAGACTGTACCAGTACCGGCCAGTACGACTAGCCCACTCTAGCACCTTAAAGAATTCCTGTTATGCACGAGGCACTCAACAAGTACCCAGGAGGAGGAATGACATTCAGCACCAACATACGCATGTCATGTGACTCATCTCTCCCAAAGCTCTCCACGGTAGAACTCAGTCTCCTGCTTCCTCTACCTTCTCTGCCTCACTAGACAGGAAATTTTTAAAGAAAAGAATGATTTAATTTTATTTGTCTTTATTATTATTTTTTGAAGAATTATTTTATTTAACTTTATTTATTTATTTATTTATTTATTTGACCAGAGAGGGACAGAGAGAGAGAGAGAGAGCAAGAGAGAGGGAAAGTGAGAAAGCAAGCCACCAGGCTCGTGACTTGAACAGCAGTCAGCCATGTGAGAGTCCAGTGCTTTAACCACCGTGCCCCCTGCTGGCCCTGCATTATTATTATTTTTAAAATTTGCTACAGAGCACACCTGCTCACCAGTGACAGAGAGAGAGAGAGAGAGAGAGAGAGAGAGAGAGAGAACACAAGTGAAGGCAAGAGTGAGAAAGTGAGAAAGTTATCTTCCAGGTCTGGGACTAGAACCACGAGCAGTCTTGTGGAGATCCAGCACCTTCACCCCCACACCAGCTGCTGGCCCAGTAGTTATTCATTTTAATCAAATTTTACTAAAAGAAACCAAACGGAAGCAAACTAGAGCACCCTTCTACCTAGAACACAGGCACATGTGTCTGTCAACATACCGCACAAACTTTGGGCACAGGAAGTACAAACTACAGCAATATACTCTGGGCCCCTCTCCCTTGTTTAATTTTTGCAAGTCTTTAAAAAAAATAAATTAAGCCATTCTGGCTGATTGAAGAATAATTTCCCTATGGAACATAACACATTTTAATGTTATGATTTACAGTAACTTCCCATTCAAGATTCTTTAAGATGTATTATAGAGGTAAAAGTCAATGTATTTTTTACTAAACTGAAGAAATTTAGATGATGCATTTTTGAGATGGAGGAACAGCAATTGGTGGACGATGAAGACTGACATATCTCCTACATCAGGATCTGGTTGGCGTTTTTCAGCAATGTTTAGGAAGTAAGAGGCCTTGGGGTTCAGCCAGTCCTGCTACCTCCCTTTGCTGATGAAAAGAACAGGTTCAGCTGGAGTTTCCAGGACCTCAGAGTCAGGAAACAGCAGACTAGGATGAGGGCCCAGGCCTTCAGAATCCCTGCTCTGTACCCCTCTGGGTTCATGAGATGATGGTATGAAATATTTGCTGGTACACAAAGACACAGAAATGCCAGTCTTGCCTTCCAGGTGTTTATAATCTAGCGGAGAAATAACTCATGTCTAAAAAATTACAAGGAAAAGTAAACAGAGATCGATTCTTCCCAAAAGGTCCAGATTAGAAAGAAATCTTTAGAGACAGCAGGTGGTATGGTGGTTGAGGTGCTGGATTCTACAGGGCCAACTCTGCAGTTGGAGTCCTGGACCAGGTGGATTAAAAAATCATGCTAGGTGTGCGTGCATGCATGCCCAAAATTCTGAGAGGACCGTGAAGAAGAAAGGCTCGAGGCGTGGCCACTCCTGTGTGTGATTTCTCACTTTCTCTCTCTCTCTGTCTCTCTCTGGAGGGCACCTGTGCCGTAAGGCAAAAACAAAACAAAACAAAACAATAAAGAAGAACAAAAGCCATCTTGAAATCATTGATCCCTGAGATTGTTAAAAAAAAAAAAAAAAGTTTAACAAGAATACTCAAATCTTAAAATGGTAAGCTCCCTCCTTTCTGTAAAATTCTTTGAAGCCAAGTACTTGGAATACCACGCAGTTAAGGACTGAACAACACACACTTTTTCGGTATCCGACTTGAAGAGGTAAGTCACAGAGCCAGACCACACAAGGCACGTGGGGTGGAATTCGCTGGGCAGGTATCTCCCTGTCCATCCAGGCAAGCCAAACAAACCAAGTCAGGCAGTGCATCCAAAAGGAAGGAAAGTAAAGGCTAAATCCATGGACCACCACCCCAGGAGGAGGCCAAGAGCCTCTCCTCCTGATCAGGGATGGCTTGCTCTGAAATGAGAAGACCACGGTCTGGCTGAGAGAGGAAAGCCCTTGGTCTGGGACCCAGCTACAGAGTATTGGCAAAGAGAGACCAGTGCCCATGAGAGACCTCCTCTTGCTGCAACTGGAAGACCAGAAAGACCATCGAAGAGTGGGGTTTGGGAGAGACAGGGGCCGTGTGTCTGCAGGACTGGTTGCTCGCAGAATTGGCTCTGTGGCTTGGCACACAGCACCGTGAATATTAGAAACCGCAAATCTCCAGGGTTTCCTTAACAAAGTAAAAAGGCCCTGTCTTTGGACTGCCAGGTGGGAGGCTGGCTCAGGAAAGCCATGCCTGGGTGAGCTCCAAAGCTACCTCTGCATTTCCTCCTTCTCTGCTTGCTCCTCCTCCTCACTTTCCCTTCCCTTTGAATACGGGTATGTCGGGTATGTCGGGTCTGCCGTTTAAGGGCTCCAGCCAAAGCCCTGGGGGAACTCGGCCTTCTCCATGACAACCGCCAACCAGGAATCCACACTCAGCTCTGGACAATGGCACAAACCATATTTCCATAAACAAAATGAAGGGAAGCAGATTCTTTTGCCCCTGGAGGACGAGAGGAGTCACTCCCCAGTCAGATTATGCTGCATTTGGGGGCCCGGAAAAGGAAGAAACCTCTGTACAGTCAGCAAAGCCAATTCTCAAGAAGCCAACCCAGTGTGGGAGACTCTTTAAAAACTTCTTGGGAGCCTGAAATAAAAACAAAGTACTTCCTATTTTCTGTCCAGTCATTGAATCCTCTACAGGATTATTAACCTGGGTCTTGAAAAAAACTTTCGTTTAATTGAATTTAGTATTAATTTTTAAATCTTTGTTACAGGGCATGTGTGTTCACCTGAGACAGAGAGTAAGGAGAAGGGAGAAAGCAAGCCACCAGGTCCCGGACTCAAACAGCTGTCGGTCCTCCATGTGAGAGTCCAGCACCTTGACCATCGTGTCACCTCCTGGCCCCAACCTCGGTCTTAAATAAATTAAATAGATGTTTTTAAAAGGTAGCACTTCAATTAGCACTTCAATACATACACACACACACACACACACACACACACAAGAAATGAAGTTCTGTCTTTTTTTTTTTTTGGTGAGAGGCCGCATGCCTTTTTGAAGAAAGATAGAAGAGAGAGGGACGGTGAGGAAGCACCCCCCTCATGGGCATAGCCACACTTCCTTCTCTCCACCTCTTCCTCCTTTTGAGACTTTGGGTACACACACATGTGCGCCTGGCGTGTTTTTAAACTGCCAGGCCCAGGCATGTGGGATCCAGCTGCCTTAGCCATGACGTCGTCAGCTGGCCTGAAAGTTCATTCTGTAACTCCTCAGGATTAAGTATACCACGCACGCAGACCACAAGCCACCTCCTCCCAGGGCACTTGCCTTGACCTCCGCCCAAACGCTC
>NW_006159521.1:5419228-5419952 GCF_000334495.1 Tupaia belangeri chinensis | reverse complement strand
GCTCTTCCTGTACCTCGTCATGCTTGGAATTACTACGTAGTCATCTTCATCTACGGTGATCCAGGAGGCCCCCATGGGGAGTGGGGCCCAGGTCACCTTTTCCCTTAGCCCCTGGCCTCCTCCAGCAAAAGAAACAGGGTAGGGCTGGGGACCCGTCCTTTCTCATAGTAGGAGGATAGCGCAGAGGGGCGGGAGGTGTGGGGATTCCTGAATGAATGGATGGGATCTGTTCTGCTTGGGCAGCCAGCAGACCCGAGCATCCAGGGTTGTGAGCAGTGAGAAGAGGGGGGCCAAGGTCTGGGCCCGTCTCCCACTGACCAACCGTGCCAACAGGGCAAAGCCCTTCTGTATGTGTTCCCATGTTCTCATCTACCGTGCAACCGTGTTCTCAGGAAGCCGGGGCTGCTCTTTGTAAAATGCTCCAAGACAGCAATCACGAATTGTCAGAACTACTTTACACATGCCAACTCGGCCCTCTACTTTATCTCAGGGTCCTACTAAGTGCAAAGACAGTAACAGTCTAGCAGGTAAGTTCCTGCTTGAAGCGTTTGGGCCACAAACACTGAGCAGAATCTATCTTTCTATCTGAAGAAAAATACCTTCATTTTATCTTTCATTTTCTTTAACGTTTCATTTATTTTTTTAAATCTAAAGAAAGGTGTTTGTTGTTCTTTCTTTGTTTTAAGGTCTCTGCCACAGGTCGAGTACTAGCCGGAGAAAGACA
>NW_006159521.1:5418493-5419192 GCF_000334495.1 Tupaia belangeri chinensis | reverse complement strand
GGTGGGGGAATGGCCACACCACAATCCCTTCTCTTCCATTCTCCTCTTCGGATTTTGAGCATGCTCATGTACACCCAGTGTGAGTTTCAAGCCTCTGGGTCCAGGACTTGAACTGAGGTTGGCCATGTGGGAGTCCAGCACCTTAACCACCATACAACCTAACGGTCCCAACATTTTATTTTTCAGAAAACTGTACTTATTTCCTGAGAGTGAGAAAGAGGAAAGGAAGAGGGAGAGAAAGAAAAACAGGGTCCCATGCTGCTCCTGTGTCTAAGCCCTCCCAGCCAGTCAGCATCACCAGCTTGTATGCAGGATGTGTGGGCCAGCTGGGAACCCGACCTGTGAGCTTCCAGGGCACCCACACTGACTGAGCAGTGCAGTACTGCAGTGCCGCCCCGCCGGCTGCCTGTCCCTATTTTAACTGCTCTGCTTAGAATTTCAGCTTATACTATAAAAACCATTTTGGAAAAGCACTGCAGAAGTGGCCGATGGTCCTTACGGACTTGCACTGTCACAAAGAGCCAAGTGCTTTCTCTTGGCAGCCTAGGTCATCACGCGAGTATCCAACCTGTCCCTGACACAGGGGCCATGAAAGCCAGAAGAGGAAGAACACGCCGCAGCCCCACGGCACAGCGCTAACAAGAACAGAATTAAAAACGATCACTTCTGGGACTCTGCGCGCATGACTTGGACGTGACG
>NW_006159521.1:5399277-5418462 GCF_000334495.1 Tupaia belangeri chinensis | reverse complement strand
GGAAAGAGCATCTGGGGCCAACTACCTGGCATGAACATCTGACACGCAGTCCCTGGTCTGGATTCGGAAAACTGCTCCGATCCCCAGAGGGCGAGTTGTTAATGAATATTTTAGAGGGCGAGATTGAGGCAGCATGATAAAAGTCAAAAGTGCTGCTTTGGAAGGGTTCTAGTCTTGCTTCCGCTTCGTAAGCAAGTGGAACTGGCTTTGACCGAGACTCTGAGCACCTCCCTGAGAATATATGCATTACTAATATGAGGGAACTACACAAAGTTTGTGGAAACATGGGATTAAAGTATGAATTTATTTTGGCACTTAAAAAAAATCCCCATGCACGGTTTTTACATAATATACACTCCATTAAAGTCTTTTTCAAAGACTCCTTGTCTGGGAGGACAACCAGACAAGCAAGGGTTAACTGGATTAACCCTTGGGTGCACTCAACACTCGACTATAGTAACATTGGAAAGGCTTAAAAATCAAAACAATTAATGCTTACACCCTTTTGCCACCTGAAAAGGTCAGATGACCTTATGAAAGGTAATTGTATTTGCTAGTATGTTAATAATCAACACACGATTGATATGGCAATGTATGCAGTTATGTTGTTTAAGGATCACTGCAGATTTCTGAAATTTGATATCATTATCCATTTTTAAAACTGCAGTCAATAAGGAGGTGAAAAAGTTCATCCAAAAATGTCAGGCTCCTACAGACACTGAAATAGGATAATCTGCCCCCACATTTCCATCCTCAGTCATCAATAAAATACCATTCTGTCACGTGGCTTCACCTCGTCCTCGTTTCCCCAAAACATACTTTTTTTTTTCCTAAAGCATTTTAAAGTAAAATTCAGATAGCTGTCATTTCATCCATAACTACTTTAGTCTTTATCTCTGATAAACATTTTTTAAAGGAGCTTTAATTTGATTTATGATTATTTTTAAATTTGCTATAGGCCATGTGTGTGTGTAAGAGAGAGGAGGAAAGTAAAAAAGCAAGCCCTCAGGTCCAGGGCTCGAACTACAGTCAGTCATGTGGCAGTCCAGCATCCCAGTCACCATGCCACCTGCTGGCCCTGGTTAAAAATATTAAAAAAAAAACAAACAAACATTTTATTTGCACTTATTTCATGGGGAAGTGGGGCTAAACCTCATGCTTGAATCCCATGTTTCCACAAACTTTGTGCAGTTCCTCATATTAGTGATGCAGATATTCTCAGGGAGGTGCTCAGAGTCTCGTCTTCACACCATAATGCTCCCCCATGCCCTGCAGTCAGCCAGGACTGCAGCTGTACCCGAGGGCATACCTGCAAATGTGGGCACACAGAGATGAATGAAAAGCCTTCCCACATCCCCACCTGTCCGCCAGCACCCCCACTGCCTGGGCCACTGTGACTGGGCCCTGATAAACCTTTTTTAGGTGTTCGCCATTGGGCATGTGTGCTCTCTACAGAAAGACACAGAGAAACCTTGAGAGGGAAAGTGAAAAATCTGCTCCTCCAAGGGGAATGGCCACACTGCCATCCCTTCTCTTGCGTTCTCCTCCACGGATTCTAGACACACGTGCCAGTGTGATTTCCAAGCTGTCAGGTCTGGGACTTGAACCACGGTCGGACATGTGGGAATCCAGCACCTTAATCACCATGCCACCTGCTGGCTCTACATAAAGCTTTTTGAAAAAGTTACTGTGGCATTCTTACACTTGAATACATTTAAAACAAACAAACAAACAAACACAAAAAAACAAAACCCCAACAATCATCTAAAATACCAGACCTGATTCAAAAGTTCATCCGTATCTACATTTTTCTTTCAGTTTTTGCCTTAAATCAGCATCTAAACAAGGGAAAAGGCAAAACTAACTCGACTTTCACAACCTTTGTCTTTTAAATTTTTCTTTTAGATGTTAGCATCAGACACAGTACGTCTGGAGCACAGCTAATGCGGAGGCTGGCTGTACCATGATTAAACACTTCGTTATTTGCAATGTCTGACTCTATGAATTGGAGTTAAATGTAGTTAAAAGCTCAGAACTGGAAAATACCACTAATTTTTAAAGTTTTCCCAAATGCATAAATGTTTAGGCAATCTGAACTGAATGCTTTAAAATTTTTTCGTTCAACTTGACAACATTTATGGGAAGAAGACATCTGACAAATTCTTAGCAGTTTTTTTAAGTTTTTTTTTTTTTCCCCCTATAGGGTGTATATGGACACCAACGAGAGACAGAGAGAAAGAAAGTGAGAAATCACCCCCACGGAGATGGCCACACCACAGTGCCTTCTCCATTCTCCTCTTGGGATTTTGGGCCTCGGTGTGTATGTGCCTAGTATGATGTTCAAGCTGCCATGTCTGGGACTCAAACCATGGTCCACCATGTTGGAGTCCAGTGCATTAGCCACCATGCCAGCTGCTGGCTCCCAGCAGCCTCTATTTTAGCCACATAAAATCTGGACTCCCTAGACCATAGGACAGCTAATCAGCAAAAGTCACATTTTCAGTTACAGGTTGACTGGCACTTCAACTGACTGAATGGGGTGACGAGGAGACCATCTTTGGAAAGAGAGCTAAGAGTCCGAAACTGTCTTTGACTCCCACTTTTGGGAAGGAGGGAGGTGAGCAGTTTCTCTGCTCAGCTTCCACAAGGCCTCCCTGCTAAGACGCAGACTCTGCTGTGACTCATAGCTAGAAATACTGTTTTATAACACTAGTCTGTGTTTTGTAACACACACTGAAAGACCAAAAAAAAAAAAAAAAAAAAAGAGAGAGAGACTATTTAGAAACCAAAACCAAACCTTGCATCTGGGCACTGCTATCAAGATTTCGAGATGTCAGAGTAGCTATTCAATCCAGATAAAGTAGGCAAGGCCTCTTCCCTTTCCTTGGCAAGAAAGGGGAGGCCTTCTGCTTGCTGTACATGCCCACAGGAGGAGCTACCATGAATTTAATTTTCTTAAAACAGAAGCATTTTCAGACTTGTGTTTTCCTGGACAGCTGCCTAGTGGCTGTAATCCATAATAAGGGTGTGTAATTGACAGGAATGTGAATCACTCACTGAAATTCTAGCAAAATTTTTATTTTTTTCTTTTTGGAAAAATTAAAGAGCAGATTCAGCCTGTCCATTGAAAATAGCAATTACTTTACATGTCAGCTCATTAGCTACCTTTATGTAAATATAATGTAAAAAAATCAGTGTCGTCCGCACTATCAGCCTGTGTTGTAAGTGGCTGTAATCCATAATAAGGGTGTGTAATTGACAGGAATGTGAATCACTCACTGAAATTCTAGCAAAATTTTTATTTTTTTCTTTTTGGAAAAATTAAAGAGCAGATTCAGCCTGTCCATTGAAAATAGCAATTACTTTACATGTCAGCTCATTAGCTACCTTTATGTAAATATAATGTAAAAAATCAGTGTCGTCCGCACTATCAGCCTGTGTTGTAAAGAAGTGGCCCAGTTGCACAATGTGTGTAATCGGATGGGCTGGCTCAGACATTATCTGTGAAATGGCAAATTTAGATGGGTTACTTGATATAGCATACATGGGATTCCTCTCCCAAGGGTGGGTTACAGGGGACTGTCCTGCCAGCATTTTTTTTTTTTCACCTGAAAAGCTACTCTCTGCCAGGGACCTTGTAATTATTATGGTAATACCCAGGGCAGATTGATCAAACTGCCATTGACATCCAGGGTGGCTTCAGAATCCCTTTCACAGGGACTCAGACACAGGGATCGCTGAAAGAATGGCTGAGGATTTTCCCAGGTAGAAGCTGTGTGCCATGGAAGCTTTTAGGCTATGGAAAGGGTTTGTCCGATCTATTAATTCCCTTTGAATACAGGAGAGAATCATCTGAATTAACTGCTCTATCAGCCTGAAAAGGCCCCCTCTTCTCCAAGGCAGAGATACAGAAACCGAACACTAGAAAGCCATGGAAGATTTAATTCCATTTAGATAAACACGGACTCCACCTGAACCCTAGGGGTTCACCTTTGTCTGAAACATCGATGTCCAGGAAACTGGAAGCCTCTGCCCGATCTGTAAGGCATCTCGTGCTTCTGGTCCCGGAGGGAACAGGGGTATGTTGAACTGTGAAAATCCCAGGAACACATCAAGAAAAATGTGGGGCTTTAGAATGGTGGGATTGGTGATGGGAAGATATAATATTTTGAATTAAGGTGGAAAGAACGGAACGCTTCGCTCTTTCCCCCGATAGATAATACGCTACGAAAAGAGCTTGAATTTATTTTTCTCTTACTGGGATCTCCCATTCTTTGAAATAAAACAGAAGTCAACTTCACTAAATCAGAGGCGATTTTGATTTTGATTTTGATTCTGAGGAATGAAACTAAAATTCATTCTGTGCTTTATTCCTAATTATTATACAGAAGCTTTTTCTTCGATGGCAACAGTTGGGGGATGGGATTATTTGTGCCTGATGGCTCCCATCCTTGACAGCCACTGTTAATCTCCTAATTCAGGCTTTATTTGCAAGTACTCTCTACCAGGAACAATAAGGTGGAGTCTCGTAAACAGCCAGTTAAGACTTACTGTGCACCCAAATAGGCCCCACGAAAATATTTTCAACGCTGTATCTCCATTATAGGACTGTCAAAATCTGAAAAGTAACACATACAATGTATCACCAGTTCTTTACAGGTCTTCTCTTTGTTCCTGTGTGAATGAGCCCAAATAGCTAGAAATGTGTAATTTATTTTTATAATTGAGAAAAATGTGCTAATGCTCCGGAATGTCATGTGTGGAAAATGAAACATACAGACTTGCACACGCATATCATTTATAATGTACATATCCAGGACCAGAAATCCTAACGAAGAACCTTATTCAACAGAACTTATTTTTCTTTAGCATTTCAATTCTGGTATATTGCAATGCTGAGGGCCAAGTATTTATTTTATTAGTTTAAATCCTAAATAAGCAATAAAATGTGTGTCATTTTAAATACAGAAAACATGTGTCTCACTGAAGTTCAATGGAATATACATTTTTGTCCCCTCTAGTGGATGCTGGTGTGTACCACCCACATCCTGCCCTTCAGGACTGGGGCCCTTATTCCCCCCGGGGCCCACAATGCTGACTGCAAATGGTTCACACCCCAAGACTGATTTGCCCTTAGCCAAAGGGACCTGTTCTGCCTGAGGTTAATGAGGAAACTGGAAGCCTCTGCCCGATCTGTAAGGCATCTCGTGCTTCTGGTCCCGGAGGGAACAGGGGTATGTTGAACTGTGAAAATCCCAGGAACACATCAAGAAAAATGTGGGGCTTTAGAATGGTGGGATTGGTGATGGGAAGATATAATATTTTGAATTAAGGTGGAAAGAACGGAACGCTTCGCTCTTTCCCCCGATAGATAATACGCTACGAAAAGAGCTTGAATTTATTTTTCTCTTACTGGGATCTCCCATTCTTTGAAATAAAACAGAAGTCAACTTCACTAAATCAGAGGCGATTTTGATTTTGATTTTGATTCTGAGGAATGAAACTAAAATTCATTCTGTGCTTTATTCCTAATTATTATACAGAAGCTTTTTCTTCGATGGCAACAGTTGGGGGATGGGATTATTTGTGCCTGATGGCTCCCATCCTTGACAGCCACTGTTAATCTCCTAATTCAGGCTTTATTTGCAAGTACTCTCTACCAGGAACAATAAGGTGGAGTCTCGTAAACAGCCAGTTAAGACTTACTGTGCACCCAAATAGGCCCCACGAAAATATTTTCAACGCTGTATCTCCATTATAGGACTGTCGAAATCTGAAAAGTAACACATACAATGTATCACCAGTTCTTTACAGGTCTTCTCTTTGTTCCTGTGTGAATGAGCCCAAATAGCTAGAAATGTGTAATTTATTTTTATAATTGAGAAAAATGTGCTAATGCTCCGGAATGTCATGTGTGGAAAATGAAACATACAGACTTGCACACGCATATCATTTATAATGTACATATCCAGGACCAGAAATCCTAACGAAGAACCTTATTCAACAGAACTTATTTTTCTTTAGCATTTCAATTCTGGTATATTGCAATGCTGAGGGCCAAGTATTTATTTTATTAGTTTAAATCCTAAATAAGCAATAAAATGTGTGTCATTTTAAATACAGAAAACATGTGTCTCACTGAAGTTCAATGGAATATACATTTTTGTCCCCTCTAGTGGATGCTGGTGTGTACCACCCACATCCTGCCCTTCAGGACTGGGGCCCTTATTCCCCCCGGGGCCCACAATGCTGACTGCAAATGGTTCACACCCCAAGACTGATTTGCCCTTAGCCAAAGGGACCTGTTCTGCCTGAGGTTAATGTTTTTTTTTTTTTTAAGAGAGATTTTTGCTATAGGGCATGTGCTCTCACTGGTGAGACAGAGAGAGACAGACAGTAAGCGAGAAATCAATCCCTTCTCCTCCATTCTCCTCATGCATACACATGTGCCCAGTGTGAGATTTAAGCGCAGGGTCCAGGACTTGAACTGTGGCCCACTACATGGGAGTCCAGAAACGTAACCATTATGCTATCTACTGGTCCCAAGGGTTAATGTCTTTCATTGGGTGCAGCTGTTTGATGCAGGGTAAAAAATCCCACCCCTTTGCCTCAATGTGGGACCTCACTGAAGAGTCATCCTTGCTTCTGATGTCCCTGCAGCATTGCTGACGCCTGGACTGCAACAGTTAAAGTTCTCCCATCCATGTCAGCTTCCCTATTCCTTAGAGCTGTTATTTTAAAAGCACTCACCAATAAACTTTCTATTATACAAATGTCAGAGTCTGATAGGCTATCCTCTGGGAAACCCAATCTAAGATAGATCCATTTATTTAAAGATACTTTAGTTCAGTGACTAGTTGGGAATAATGATAACTTTTAGATGAGAATAGGGTAGAATGTCACTTTATTCAGGACAAGGTCGACTCAGTCTTTATGCTAAAAGGACTGCTTCCAAAAGTTCCCAAGTTTTCTAAGTCTTGCATTACAAGATGAGCTCAAGAAATGGTGACCATACAGAGAAAATTGACAGGAGGTTTTACTATTTATTAAATTAATATAGATGAATCACGGGCATTTTACCATATGCAGCCCATGAGAAGTTCCAGGGGCTTATTAACTCAGTCCTCTAGAACTCTTCGTTGAAAGCGACACTCCGCATCAGAATGAGAAGAGCTCACCGACCATTAAAGAATAGCTTAAGCACTAAGAGAATTGGTGAGAATGGGGCCCATATTGGTCATTTCGTTCATTAGACATCTAATCTAAGTGAAACACATCAATGGAATCTCAGGTAAAGCAATTTAGGGCAATAAAAACATATTCTTCTAAGTGATACTGTCCCTGAGTGGCTCCCATAATGAAAATGAGAACATCATCTCGTCTCTCAAATCACCCCAATTATATACAGGGTTAGGTAACTTCCACAAATCAGGCCATGGAAAGTTCTCTGGTTTCGAGCTATCAGGCAGAACTCTTTCGGGGGGATGGAGGGAGGAAGAGGGACAGTGGTGTAGCGCGTGTAGGTTGAGCTGCCTTCTGGAACAGTTTCCACTTGGACTGAGCTTTGCTGTGAGAAACGGCAGCGCCCACGAGCACAGCGCCTGGACTGTGTTAGTCGAGACTCCCGTCGGAGAAAGGAACGGGGTGGAAGAAGCAAGATGAGATGGCATTTCTGTCCCAAATCCACTTTGGAAGCCCAAAAGACCTTCTCACGTCAGCCTGTGGTCATTTAGCTTGCTCATCCGTGCCTAGTGAGAGAATTGTCAGGAAGCTGAAAAAAAACTAGGATTTAAATTTCCTATCAAAGAGATGGGCCTCACGTGACAGGCACAGAACATGTTTTTTTTTCCTCCTCTTACAATAATTCCAAAGTGCTTTTTGACCTTGGAAGGAAAAAAAAAATCAGTGTTAAGAGAGAATTGGTTAGGTCATCGCCTAAGGAGGCATAAAAGGCCACCAGGAAATAAATTAAAATGAAAATAGATTCTTTTATTGGGTCACATCTCATCCTCTCATTTATAAGCGAGGTTTCCACTCAAGAAATTGATACTGCAGGGGATAATTTTGCTCCTTGTGTTTGGACCCAAGAAAAAGTTACAAACAAAAGTAGGAAGGAATCGACGTGTGAAGCGTAAAAGACGGTTTGAAAAGCATCTAAGGAAAGGAGCAGGGGAACCACGGGGTGCTTAGCCACTCCTGAGCTGGACATCCGTCTGCAAGGCCGTGGTCCCCAGGACATACCTACATTCCACAACAGACACAGTGATGCCACGTGCTCTGGCCTTCAGCACATCAATGTCACTGGCTTCTAAAACTTACCTTAAGTTTCAATGAGCAACCTGGGGTTATCAGAACATCTACAGCAGAAACTGTGGCATCTGGTTGTTGGTTGGTTGGTTGGTTTAGACTTTTGCCATAGGGCATGTGTGCTTGCTGGAGAGAGGAGAGGGAAAGTGAGAGATCATCCTTCACGGGGGATGCCTCACTGCAATCCCTTCTCCATTCTACTCTTGGGATGGTGGGCATGCATGCACATGCACCTGGCATGATTTTCAAGTTGCAGGTCCGAGACTCAAACTGTGGTCAGCCACGTGGGAGTCCAGCGCCTTAGCCACCATGGTACTTGCTGGTACCAGAAATTGATCGGCAGCTTAAGATCACTTTTCCCTTTCTTAGCTGGACAAGTATAGGCTAGTTCCCTTGATAGAATATAGCCTCCATTCTTGGAAAGGTCAATGAATTTGCTTCTGTAGCAAATAGTTTTCTACTTTGTATTTATATCTATACCAATGGTAACTGAAAATGTCCATTTATTTTACTATTTTATTTAAGTATATTTGGCTAGAGGTGAATTTACATGCAATGGGTAGAGGGAGAGAGAGAAAGAGAGAGAAAGAGAGAGAAAGTGAGAGAGCAGCCCTAGTGGGGCACTGTCATGCCATAATCCTTTTTCCTTCATTTGTTCATCCTGTCAGGATTCTGGAAATGCATCCATACATGTCCAGTGTGTTTTTCAAACTTCCAGGTCTGGGACTCGAACTGCAATTGACCATCTGCTCCCCATGCCCAGGGCTTTAACTATTATGCTACAGAGCCAGTCCTACCTTTTACTCTGTGGGTTGATCATCTGGCATAGAGAACTCTTTTCTGATAATGCAAATGAGTGGTGCTTACTAAGGCGCTCATAGAGTGATACACTGCTTATCTTTAACCTCCCAATGAGATTCTGATTTAAATTTTACGAACTGCTGAAAGAAACGTTAAAGCAATCAGCCCTAACACTGAGACGCAAAGTGCACATGGTAAATTGCCAAACTGTCAGACATCAAGAAGCCCTTTGAATTGTAGTATCAGTTCTCCAAATAATATGATACAAATCTCACGATGGTTTCCAATGTAAACACCTATCCTTTCTCATACTGTTAACGATGAAAAGATTAGTATTTCCCCCCAAACCAAAAAGTCCAAGAACAGCCGCTGGTTATAAAATTGTGTTACACACACACACACAGACACACACACTGAAAATCTGCAGATTCTGATTGAACATAGAATAGATGTCAATCACTGAACCAACTGCTAAACTAAGTGGCCTTAAAGACAGAGTAATCCAGTCTGGGACGAAGCTTCATCCACACCCACACTAAGGCATATGATTTTACTCTAACCTGAACAGTGTACTGTGAGGGGACAGGAGCTGCAGCAATTAGCTTAATAAGGTGGGCTTAGAAGACTTTGCAGAATAGCTGCTGTTTTTGGTGGCCTTTGGTGGAGCAGGAGTTGATGAAGGACATTCCAGGACGAACAACTACATCACACACAAGGCACCCTGGCACGTCTGTGTGTGGCATCTCCTAGAACTGACCACTGAGGGTGGGAAACCCCTTGCACGGCAGAAACTACGAAAAGAACAGCGGACAGATTATGACCAGAGTATGAAGGGGCCTGAGTGCTGTACTAGGAAGTTTAGATTGCTCAGGAACTGGAAAGCCCTCGAAGGTCGTTAAGGAGGTAGAATAAAATGATCAAGTGACAGACGAATTCCAGGGAAGCCCACAGTTATTCTCTTTCCTCTCTCTCTCTCTTTTTAAAAGAATTATTTTTAATTTTTAACTTTATTCATTTTCAATTTGACCAGAGAAGGACAGAGAAAGAGTGAGTGAGAGAGAGAGAGACAGACAGAAAGCTACCAGGTCTGGGACTCGAACCATGGTCAGCTATGTGGGAGTCCAGTGTCCTTGACCACCATACCACCTGCTAGCCTCTCTCTCTTTTGAGGGGGAGAGACAGGGAGGAAGAGAAGGAATGGCTGGATACGAGGCTGGTGTGTTCTAACACATCCGGTGTTCTAACATGTTCTAACATGTTCTCTGGACAACGGTAGCTCCCAGTAATTCCCAGTCCTAGACAAGACTCCGATCTCTCCATGCAAAGGGAGTGCCAAGCCACAGCTCAAGCACTCCGCTCTGCAGATTTACTGCATGACAAGCCTTAAAGTTAGAGAAATATTTCAAGCTGAATCTGTCACTAACAACTTTATATGGTTTGTTGTTTCCTGAGTGGTTTGTTGGGAATGCTTGGCCACTGGGAGACAGAGTCTGAGTCAGGTGTTTCTGAGGGCAAGGCTTCGTGACAACCGCTCTACCATGTGTGAGCTTAAAGACATCGGCCTCCATGTTTCCTCTGGAGCCAAGAAGCCAGGGCGAGGACGTGGGCAGCCAAATACCGAGGGTTCACCTAATTGCTTGTATTTCCTAGTCTGTGAACATCTACGGCACACCAATAGCAAAATGCAATACTTTTTTTTTTTCCTTTGTTCTTTTTTTTATGATTTGATTCCTCTTCATGACAGTCCCTGGTGGCAGGAAAGTGGTTAGTTTACAGATAGGAGAAATCTTGGACCAAAGAGATAAGGTAATTGGAAATCACTGTTTTGATGGAGTCCCGGGCAGAGTTAGCAGCGTTCTCTGGCTGTTGTTCTCCTGGGGGAACCCGACAGCCCTGTTCCCACTGTAGACTTAAATGTCCTCCGTCCATGTAGATCAATTCGATTCCTGAGCCCGGATGACAAGCTAAACGGCCAAGAATACCTGGCACAGTGTTGTAAGCAACATAATCAACTGGAGAGGGACTCGTGTCAGTTAGACTTTGTCTCCTTAAAAATCAAGAGTAACCGTGGTACAAGAGAAGTTTTTAACAAGGAGGAAAACCCTAGATAGTTGTCTCTAAGATTCTTTACCACAGCTTCAAGGACAACCAGGAAAAGAGCTGCTATTTGAGGCAACTTCATTATAAAATCATTTTTAATAAGCAATCTTAACAAAGAGAGGGAATACTCTTGTGGAGAAACCCTCCAGGGACCCAGAGGCTGCCCAGTTAAGTTATTAGGAAGTTTCACACAAGGGACCAAACAGCTATTTCACTGGCCTCGGGGGACAGAGTTTAGTTTTCACCTGTTCTCTAGAGGCACTGGTGTTATCCTGTCTACTCACAGCAGAGACTGGTAACAATCAATTATCCCGACGCCCCAACTTGGTGAGGGAAAGTGAATTTTCAGTTTTGTCGACACAGAAAGACACAGTGTAAGAAAGACAGATAAATTAACTCGATAGGGTTCATTACACTGCAGGCTTTTGAGAATGCTCAGCCAATGAAGATGCCTCATCGGGGCCTTGGTGTTGAGTGAAACAATAGTGTCCTTTCTCCTCTGAAGTTCATTCTAAAGAAATTAAGAAATAGCAACAACGAGAAAAGGGCATCCAGGTGTCCCCTCACTGTCCTGGCCAGATGAGGGAAGTCCTTCTTGGCGCTGACCAAAACCAAAACCAAATGACGGAAAACCAGTGCACTCTGCCTACGTAAGGAGTGAGCAAGGTTTGGAATGGGAGGTTCAAATGTTTATAAAGCTATTTGTAGCGGAATTAAAAAGGGTTGGAAAGGCAGGGGCTTCCCTGCATCTCTGCAGCCTCTGGCCCATCAGCACAGAAATGGAGGAAAACAGGGAGAACCCTTAGCCATGCAACTCAAAGCGCATCTGTATTTTTCAGGTTTCACTGCTCATTGCATGCCTCTGATTTTAATGAAATGCCAAGGACTGATCTCAAAATTAGACTTAAAACCAAGGAGATAGAGGAAAAGTGAAACACCCTTTTTCCTTTAATAATCGTCTTTTCTGGACTAGCTCTTTCTTGCACAGTCAGCAGTATTCTTCTACCTAGTCGACAAGGAATGCTCGCAAAGAAGCTCCGTCCTTCCCTTTTGCCTGGGCTTAGGGAAGAGAGCGAGGCAGGGAACGTCTGATTTACATCATGAGAATGGAATGACGGTGCAGTGAAATGGCTGGTTAGAGGTGATTTTCTACGCATTTTCTGCACACATTCTGTGGCTTCTCATTGGCTGTGAGAGAAAGCCAAAGCTGCTCTCTGTTTGTGACGTCCTTTCTTTCCCTCGTTAATACCGTCCTCCAGTCAGACAGGTCCAGGCCATCATCCCCTGAGCCTTCCATTGATCTACTGACTGCACCTAATCCGCGCTAGCCTTCCTCATCAAGCTCAGTCCTCGGCCAGTTCCCAGCTCATCCGGCCCTGAAACAGATACTCTGACGTGAGTCACAGCCCAGTGTGTCCCTGCAACGTTCACATTCCTAAACGTTCCTCCAATGGGCATGTCCTTTCTCCTCAGATACTGAATGACCTAGAGAGTGAGGGGTAGAAGATAAACTGCTCTTTACCCCGTGTTTTTACACAGTGTGCGGTTAAAAGATAGTGAAGCTAATAAAACTGTCTGGTTCCCAGGTCTCTGCTTCCATAACGACCTCCAGTCTTTTCACATCCTAATCACATGAAATTGGGATTAACCAACATATAATCTCCTTCTCTTCTTTGCTCAAAACCATTTTTTTTTTTAAATCAAGAATTATTTTTTACTTAACTTTATTTACTTATTTTCATTTGACCAGAGAGGGACAGAGTGGGTAAGTGGGTGAATGAGTGAGTGAGAGAGAGAGAGAGAGAGAAAGTGAGAAAGCAAGCTGTGGGAACCAGCAGTTAGCGTAATGGCTATGTCGCTGGACTCCCACGTAGTCGGCCGCGGTTCGCATCCCAGACCCGGTGGCTTAAAACTCACGCCAGGCGTGTGTGTGTGCATGCCCAAGATCCCGAGAGGAGAATGGAGGAGAAGGGATTGCGGCATGACCATCCCCTCTGGGGGGTGATTTCTCGCTTTCTGTCTCTATGTCTCTCTCCGTCTGCCTGGCGAGCGCACGTGCCCTATAGTGAAAACTTCTCCAAAAAAAAAAAAAAAAAAAAGAAAGCAATCTGCCAGGTTCAGGACTAGAAGTGCAGTTAGCCATGTGGGAGCCTTGCACCCTTAACCACCACGCCACCTGTTGGCCCCTCCTCTCAAAAATCTTTAAAAAAGAATATTTATAGATTAAGTTATTTTTCCTGGATCCAAATCTTTTTTTTAAAATTATTATTATTATTTTTAAGAGGTTTTTGCTATAGGGCACATGCACTCGCCAGACAGACAGAGAGAGAGACAGAGAGACAGAAAACGAGAGATCACCCCCCCCACCCAGGAGAATTGCCATACTGCACATACTGCAATCCCTTCTCCTCCATTCTCCTCTCGGGATCTTGAGCACGCACGCACACGCGCTTGGCTTGAGTTTTAAGCTACTGGGTCTGGGACGCAAACCGCAGTCGACTATGTGGGAGTCCAGAGACATAGCTATTACGCTAACTGCTGGTCCCTCCTGGATCCAAATCTTAATCTAGCACATTCTAGCATTTTCTACCCTTCAATATGCTTTCTATTGAGTTGGTGGAAAAGTCATGACATAGAAAAACAGGAAAAAATACACCACAACTTTTCTGACAACCCAATAATTATTACATTTGGCAGGTAACCATTTAAGACGTTAGGAGCTACAGTCAATGCCTTGGTGATAAACAGAGTAACAGAGGGGAAGAACGATCGCATCTGTATAGGAAAATACACTTGCCCATAGGTGGAAGGGGAGTGGCCAGAGAGTATTCCGCTGAGAGGGATCTTGGGCAGCCAAGGAAAAAAGGTTAATTGAAGAGCTTGCAAATGAAAACCTTACTCGTTATACTGTATACAGATACGGACATCAGTGACTATCAAAAGGGCCATGTGACTGACTACAGATACTCTAACTTCTGGGCCACAAAACTGATAATGAACTTCATGGAAAACATTTCAGATCATTAATAGAGTGAATGTAGAGAAATTGCTTTCTTCACATTTCAGACACGGAGGCATCTCTGCTGCCATATTGTGATCCCTTTACAAGCAGAGCTCACCTGTAAATTTAATCCTAAATCTGGGTATGCTTATACACCCTCAGAAGCTAGATGTGTAATTCTCTTACTTTTATCTTTGACACGAATACTTTGGTTCCCTAGGCATTCTTTTAGCTTTCTGGGTTTTGTTTGTTTTTGGTTAGGTTTCAAGGAAACCACAGTGACTTGAATCATACTATGTCTTAGTAGCAATAAAAGTTATACAAAAGTTATCAAGCTGGTCTGGCAAAATCTACTATAATAGATTTATTTACCAATTTGCCATAATCTAAATGTCAATAGAGGCTTTGTTTTAGTGGCAGATGGGTTCATGCCATAAGAAATACACATTACTCTCAACACAGGGGACACAACTATCCTGGGATCTGTTTGGTTTTTTTTTTTTGCCATAGGGCTTGTGCATTTGCCAGAGAGACAGACAGAGACCAAGAGACAGAAAGCAAGAAATCACCCCAGAGGGAGAATGGTCATCCCGCAATCCCTTCTCCTCCATTCTCCTCCTGGAATCTTGGGCACATATGCTCATGTGCCTGGCATGAGTTTCAAGATACTGGTCTGGGACTCGAACTGTGCTTGACCATGTGGGAGTCTAGTGACATAACCATTACGCCATCTGTTGGTCCCAATCCTAGAATCTTAACTTATCACTAGGAATAGTTGCTGTCAATGGAATCAGTTATGTTGTATTAATAGGGACATTAAGTGGGTGCCTGTTCCTCAATGAATTATTGAGTCATTGCAAAAGTCATGATGCATTTTTGCATAGAAAAAATTTGTAGGAAGGCAGGTGGTGTAATGGTTACGTTTCTGGACTCCCATGTAGTTGACTGTGATTCAAGTCCCAAACCCGGCAGCTTAAAACTCATGCTGGGCATGTGTGCATGCATGCCCAAGATCCCGAGGGGAGAATGGAGGAGAAGGGATTGCAGTGTGGTCATCCCCTTGGGGGGTGATTTTTCACTTTCTGTCTCTTGTCTCTCACCACACGCACCCTATACAAAAAATCCCCCTAAAAAAAAAAAAAAAAAAAAGGAAAGAAAAGAGAGAAAAACATAGGAAAAATATGTAATGACTCTTCTAACCTAATAGATTGTTAAAAATATAATTAGTGTTCATTTTAAAGAAGACACTATAGATTTCAGTAGACCCTTTCTTTAAATAATTTTTTTTTTATAGTAGGAATGACAATCTCCTTTGTTATAATCTATTGGTTCTTCAAGCTTAGAAGCCTGTATCAGAGGTCAACAGGTGGTATGGTAGTTGAGGCGCTGGACTCCTCTATGGCCAACAGTGGTTTGAGTCCTGGACCTGGTGACTTGTTTTCTCACTTTCTTTCTGGTGAGCACAAATGCCCTATAGCAAACTTAAAACTAATTATAAAAAAATTAATAATTTTAAAAAGAAGTCCATATTGGTAAAATAGTTGTAAGGTCAAAGAAAACCTGAGTCAATTGTACGGGTGACCATGTCACATTTGATTCTTCTCTTAAGCGTCAGAGTGGAAGAACCACTCTAAGAATGAAGTTCTTCCTTTTTTTCTTTTGGAGAGGTTTTCGCTATAGGGTGCGTGCGCTCGCCAGACAGACAGAGAGAAACATAGAGACAGAAAGCGAGAAATCACCCCCCAGGGGGGATGGTCATGCCGCAACCCCTTCTCCTCCATTCTCCTCTTGGGATCTTGGGCACGCACGCACACGCGCCTGGCGTGAGTTTTAAGCCACCAGGTCCGGGACGCGAACCACGGTCGACTACGTAGGAGTCCAGCGACATAGCCATTATGCTAACTGCGGGTTCCTGAAGTTCTTCCTTTTAAAAGCATCTAAGATCCGTAGGTTGCCTTTACATTCTGTGTATATGCACTGGTTGTAGGACTCTGCTCTTCAGTTTTCATCTCAAAAGTGAGGACAGGAGCAAAACCTACCTCACAAGGTCACAGTAACAATTAAACCAATGAACACTTAGAAAGGGCTTAGGGAAGCACCTAGCACTAAATGCCCTGTAAGTATTAGCTAATGGTGCCCCTAGACAAAACAGGGTGGAACTGCGGCGCATAGGAGGCGACAATCTGCTCTGCGTGGAGGCCTGGCTTTCCCTAGGACAGCTGGGTCAGTTAGTAACTTGGTTTCACTTTTCTAAGCAAATCACTCATCTCAAAGGCATGGTTTTGGTTTTGGAGTTTAGAATCTGAAATGCAGGAGTAAGCAGTATGAAGCTCAGGAGCTGATGAGAAGATGAAATGAGATGATGCACTGAAGCAGTAATCAAGGCCTGGAATATCGGAATTAATTGGTGGTAGTGTTGGCTGTTGCTGCTACAACTACAGATACTTCTACTATTGCTCTCACCATTATTACTGCTGTTATTGAACCAGAAGTAACACAAACCTCTGTAACAGACCTAGCCCTTAAAGATCAACCCAATCATGTCTAAGAGTTTATTAAATACATGATGCCTATCAGTTTGATAGGTTCATTATTTTTGTTTTCTTCCTAGTAGGAGTCATAGATTTTTAAAGAGCCAAATACCATCTCAATGTACTCTTTGACTATATGTTATCAAACAAGAACTCAAATATTTTTTACCCAAGTTCAGTTCATGAATCTGAGGTCTATTAACCAAGCAAACTTTAATCACCTGGATCTGCTAACGGAAACACTTAGTGAAATAGTCTGCTTCTCTTTTTATTACTTTTTAGGTTTTTGCCATAGGGTGTGTGCACTCATGAGAGAGAGAGACAGAGACAGTGAGAAGCAAAGTAAGAAATAACACACACACCCCCAGGGTGGATGGCCACACCATAATTCCTTCTCCTCCATTCTCCACCTGAGATTTTTGGGTATGAATGCACATGTGCCAGGCATGATGTTCAAGCTGCCAGGTCCAGGACTTGAACCGCAGTTGGCCATATGGGAGTTCAGCATATTAACCACCACGCCACCTGCTGGCCTCAATATTCTGCTTTCTGTGAGATTCACAGAGCCTTACTATGAACTGTGAGTTTTAACGCTATACAAATTGACTACCTTGGAAGACTTGACGGGCAGGGCCAAGTGTAGCCCATTTATTTTTAATATGATGAGACAGAAATCCTGTTAAGCTTAGGAGAGTTTGGCTCCAGCCTCACAGGCTGCCTCTCAGTAAGGCAAATGTTTCCAGAGGGATTTTTACTTCCTTAGACTGGCTGATTGTGGAGGGACTACGTGGGTGTTACTCTGGATGAGGATGGGTGGAGATGAGCAATAAGGTTAGTTCTGAGCACCTGGGGTTAAATCTTTACCATGTGCTTTCTTGCTTGCTTGGACAACAGTGTCAGACTCCTGGATGACTTTACCAGTCTTTTCCTCCTTTCCTACACTTCCAGCTTAGTTTGTTTTCCCAGTTACGAGCTGAGTGTTCTAGAACTGGTTCACCCAGCATTTCAGATTGTTTTCTGTGACTATGTGCTCTGATCCCTCCCCAGACCCTTCCCCCTGGTTCCTACCTACCCCCAAATAGTCTCTCTCTATGGTGAGCACACTCACCCTATGGCAAAAACCTAAAATAAAAAGGTTAGAGTAAATGACTTGTCAGCACATAGTAGGCCCTCAATAAACAGTTGCCTATGAGTCAGTCCTTTAAGAGGCCACCACCTCTATTTCGGTCATGTCCAGTTGTCAGCAAGCGTAACGTGGCATGGCCAGTAGCCTTAGTAAGCTAAGCAAGCAATCCCCAGCAATGGAGTGAGCGCTAGGTTACGCCTTTTCCGGTCTGTACGTCCATGGGTAGGCGGGATCTGGATGAAGGCCTACTAACAGAACTTCAGCGTGGCCTCTTCTCACGTCTGTCCTGATGAAATACCCTGCCAGCAACCGAAATTACAATCGCCGTGACTCACACTGTGAGTCACATGGGTTGTCACGGCAACCTATTAACTATATCACCAAAGCACCTTCCATTAGCTTTGCCAAGCATGGTTTCTGAGTTTTCCTGGACTGTGAAAATAATGTGGGTGAGCCCCAAGTTTGGGGTTGCTAAGTGTCTACAGTCAAAAAGAATGGCCTCAAGGAAAGGAAAAGAAAACGAGAAAATAAGGTTATTCTAGTTCTTGGATCTCCTGAGTAAATGGCAACAACTGTGACAAATTGTTGGGTTCATTTTGCGATATCAACAAATGCCTAAGGAGAGGAGGTTGAGGCCTCAAAACTAATTTTCTCTAAGTCAAATTCAAAGCCAAGTCTCTGGGGTGAGGAGTGAATACATTAACCTATTCCACTTTAAATGATTGCAATAAACCGTTTTTTTTTTTTTAAATGGATGCTAAAGATTATTTCTCAAAGAAATAGTCTGATTTGTGCTAAAATATTTTTACTATCGAGAACAAAAATCCTCTTTCTAAATAATATGGTGCTTTCATTTTATAGTTGAGGTATTAGCCTGCTGCAAATAAACATTGGAAAATGTACTAAATTACCTTTTCATGGCTATTTGTGTTAAAATTAAAATATTTTGGAAGGTTTCGAAGCACATTTATTTTAGTATTTATTGGGGGAAAATGAGCAACTCCAGCTGGGATTAAGCTGACACGTTTTCCTGACTGCTTACCACCAAATAACTTGCGCTTTTTAAACATGTGTCAGTGCCTGTCCCTGAGGCAGGACGGGAATGGCAGGAGGAATAAGGAACAGAGACGAGGATGAGAGCGGAGGACGTGGCACCTCCCCATTTGTCTCCTGCGACGTTAGTGAATCCAGAATCGCCCAAGCAGAATTAGACTCAGAAGTCAGCAGTGAATGACCAGTTGTCCTTGGCCAATAACAAAAACCAAGACAGCGGCTGGTTCCAAAAAAAAGATACTTATCCACCCAGTCCGACTTCAGCA
>NW_006159521.1:5395336-5399258 GCF_000334495.1 Tupaia belangeri chinensis | reverse complement strand
CAGCAGGAAAGAGACCAGAACAAACTCGTGAAACACCAAAGCTAAAGCAGTCTTGACAGTGTCCGACCAAATACATGTGCTCTATAATCACCGTGAAAATTCAACTGAAATTCCACACCACCGCATAAAATTGATCGCAGATGAGTAGGTCCCTATTCCACAAGTTAAAAACTCTCTTTTATGCTCGGACACCAACACCCAACAGCATCATTTCCTATCAGCCATTGAAGAAGCACACGCATGTAAAAATTCCTTGACCAATTTGGGCCTGATGGTACTAGAAGCTCCCGGAAGCTGGTCTTCTGCTACCAGCCACTCAAGTTAGAAGCAAACATTTCTCAGGAATTTAGCAGAATCTGAGTTCTCTGAAGACTACATTCATGGACTTCCCTGAAGTTAACAATCGCATTTCTTTCCATGGGAATTTGGGCTCAACTCACCCAAAACAGAAAGAAAAAAAAAAAAGAAAGAAGCAATAGTTTTGCTTCCCAGGAAAAAAAAAAAAAAAGAAAGAAAGAAGCAATAGCTTTGCTTCCCAGATAACAAGGTGGCCTAAAATATGATCAGCTGTCACATCTGTCCAGGCTCATTTTGTGGTTCTGGCTCCTCAGACTGCTGCACGGAGGAGCTGACACTCTGGTCTGATAATATATTCTGCAACCGTACATATTCATTTGTAAGTTGAACAGTCTCTCCGTGAGGGCAGATAGGAAAGCCAGAAAGAAATCGCTAATGTGGGGTGACTTTAGCTGTCGATAATTATGTAGTCACGTCCTGACCAAGGTTCCCAGGACCCTGGTGAAAAGTGGAAGTTTGGCGACAGTATAAAAATGAATTCATGAGCTCCACTGATAGGGAAACTTCTTGAAGAACAGATGTCAAGATGATTTTTTTGAAAAAGCTGGAATTGAACATTTAACAAAACATAGAGGCAAGATAGGACAGATCTGTTTTCAAGAAAAATTCGACATGCTAAAGAAGTCATTTGGCTGACTGTTATTAGAGAAAGACCTGATTGAATTTTTTTTTTCTTTTTTTGCTATAGGGAGCATGCGGTTGCCAGAAAAACAGAGACAGAAAGCGAGAAATCACCCCCCAGGGGGGATGGTCATGCCACAATCCCTTCTCCATTCTCCTCTTGGGATCTTGGGCATGCACGCACACATGCCTGGTGTGAGTTTAAGCCACCAGGTGTGGGACTCAAACTGCGATCGACTACATGGGAGTCTAGTGACATTGCCATTCCACTAACTGCTGGTCCCAAGACCAGATTGATTTTTTGATTTTTAATTCTTCACAAGTTGTGGACCCTGTGGAGATGCTGAGATCAGAAATATGATGGGCTGTCTGCAAAGCTGGGTGACAAAAATCATCTCCACGTTTAAGTGGTATGGAGGACTTTCACTAACAAGCAACTTAGTGCAATTTCTTCTCAGCCTGTGCAAAGTTCTGTGTCAACTGTCTATTCAGGTACTAGTCTTTGAAACTTGCTGTTGGGCACATTTTATCCTGGGCTCTTGCCCCTAAAAATCAATGAAAGTGAACATTAACCCCCCAAAAAAAAATCAATATGATTTCTGATCTCTATCAATTACAGAAGGAGAGCTTCAAGTCTCTCAACATTTACTTTATGCTTAGTGCTTAAGGATTTTCCAGCTGATTTTCACTCTGCGGGTAGATAGCTGATGGGATTCCTTAAGCCTTTGTTGAAAGGCCCAGCCAGTTAAACTGCCTAGTACTGGAACACAAATTTTCCCTCCCTCACCACCACTCTCGTGATGTCACCGAAATTCTCCCATGACTTTAAATTCAACCATGGGCATTGTTTCTGCATGAGACCAATGAAAACATTCTCAGAGATGACAATTCCTCCAATATCATAGATGGAACATCTGTGTACTAGCTACCATTTCTGTCTTAGCTTATGTTATTAATAGAGGTACACACTGTGTGTCCAGTGGAGTTGAACTAGTGGTTTCTCTAAGAGCCAAGTCACAATGAGAATACTCAGTAGCTTTCTGTATATTGCCAGGTGGCCAGGAGTGCATACCCCAGACCACCATTAACAGAAGGCATGATCACCAGCCCCTATTCGGGAGAGGCCCAGGACTGAGCTAGCAGAAAGACTGAATTACTTACCACCTCTATTGTGGGTCCCTCCAGGCCAGGGACGAGCTCATGGGCAAGGCTGTGCAAGGAAGCGCTCTGTGCCATGCCTGCCCTGCGGATATACAGAGGACTTCAGTCTCCTGCACTGTCAATCTCTCAGTCATCATGAGCTCAATTATGCACCGACAACAGCAACAACAACAACAACAACAACGACAAAACAATCCCCAGAAAGCTAAGGGTCACAGACTACCCTGATGGACGGACAGCCAACTGGAACTGGGCACTGACAGATGGAGGTGCCATCCTGATCACGTGCCCAGTACGGACCTGACCTTTCATCGTTCCTCAACCAACATTTGATTGAAGCCCATGAGAGAGTCACGTGGAGAGACTGCAGGACTGGGCCCTAAAAGTCAGGCAACTTCTCCTCGAGTTGGATATTAGTTGTTTTTGTTTGTTTGTTTTTTGTTTTTCTTTGCATTTTTTATTTTCTGCAAATACAAATAGACAGACAAAGCCAAGAGCAGATTTCAAGGATCAACTGAGGCACAAACTAAACTACTTTGAGGTTACACGGAATTTTTTTCTTCAAATGTTTCACATGAAATAAAGAAAATTTTTTTAAAGTATAATTAGGAAACATTTGGGGATATACCTTGTCATCCCAACAGTGTGCCATAAATATCTCCACTTCTTTCCCAAACGCATCTCACAGGTAGCACATATCTGTGGTCTCAAGTAGCCATCGATTTCTAATGATACCATGAATTCAAAGCCTAAATAATACGCTGGTCAAGTACAGTGCAAGTTGACTGCCTGCATCAATGATGGATGGTTTCATCCTGAGGTTCAAGGCACAGTCAAACATCAGAGCTCGGATTGCAAATCACAACACCTTACATTGACGTGAGTTTGTAAACTGATGGTGTGGTTCGAATGAAGGCAACTGATGAAAGCAGCTGAACCTGAGGAGTGGGATGCATACAGAGCATAAACCCAGCACACACGTCTACATCCAACTACCCACGCCATTCCCCAGGGCCCTCGGAGGCCATGCCCACGGGTGAGCCACAGTGCCTGTGTTCCCAGTCAGCATCTCTGCCCCACAGACATAAGTACAAAATGGCCTGATGTATGAGCTAGTCATGAGGAAAAGGAGACCAAAGTTGAAATGAAATCAAGGTGGTGTTTCCTAGAAACATACCAACTCCTCTAAGAAGGATCCAGAGTAAGAGTGATCTCTACGTAACTGATCCTCCTGGCTAGAGTTTCCAAAGATTCATGGCTCGCAACACGAGAATTCACCAGACTGTGCCTAGCCTCCCCCTTCAACACACACTCAGTACGAACAGGTGAAGATGTGCCACTTCTGACCACTACAGGTTGAGAAATATGACCTCTGTTGACCATGGATCACAGCTGAAACATTAGTTTATACTCGAAGGGTCACAGCAGCCAGACATAGGTGAATTCCAACTCTTCAGAAAAGTTTGGACAGAAAACCAAAATGCATTACTTACATGTATGCGTCTTCTTCGTCACTGAGATACCTAGAAGGGAAGACAAAATGACAAAGGTAAGAAAGTGTCCCATGTGTGCTCCTTGGAATGCAAATATTCACAGTGTACTTGGAGACACATTTTGATCCGAGGGTGATACAGAGGCAAGATGAGTCTTTATTTTATTGTGTTTTGTTTTTAGGTTTTTGTCATAGTATGTTTGTGCTCACCGAAGAGACAGAGAGAGGTAAAGTGAGAAATCACCCTCGGGGGGGGGGGGCGGCGCAGGAAGGGCCACCCCCCACACCCCT
>NW_006159521.1:5379726-5394836 GCF_000334495.1 Tupaia belangeri chinensis | reverse complement strand
GGGGGGGGGCGGCGCAGGAATGGCCACACCACAATCCCTTTTCTCCTCCACTCTTCTCTCGGGATTTTGGGCACACATGCACACGAGCCCAGAGTGATTTTCAAGTCTATGGGTCTGGGACTTGAACCACAGTTGACTGTGTGGGAGTCTAGCACCTTAACCACTATACCACCCACTTGCCCCAAGGCAAGATGAGTTTTAATCTTGTGTGGCAGTGTCACTAGACCTCCCCTTAAGTCATGCAATCCTGAGTGGTAGAGAGAGCAAGCATCACCTACCACTGGTGAAAAGAACCAGCACAGATGGAAATTAAACTGGATTAAACAGGGTGACAGAAGACTGTCATTTTTAAAAATTTTAAATGGGGACATGATCATGTTCATAGGCAGCCTGGGAAAGATTTAAGGCTCACGAGAGTGATGCCAGCCTGCTCAGACAAGAGTAAGCTGAGCCGCAGAGCAATTAATTTGCTATGGTCATTGATTTTGTGTTTACTTTTTAATGAAAATGACCCTTCCTGCTCACATGAAGCCTCACTTTTAATGGTGAGGGAAAACATATCCACCAAATGTACCTGTGTGTCTAGACTTGTTAAGGTCAGAAGGGAAATGACTGCTACTTCTCTGAAAATGGCACCAGAATGTACAAAGCACAACGATATGAAACATATGAACACAAACTTATGAATTCATGAGTCAGCAACCTCGATTGTTCTGAGATGATTTAGAGATGACAGGGGACAAAGGGAACCAAATGATATTTGGCACATAGGACCTGATCAAGACAGCCTGAATGCACACTGGGTCCAAACGTGAGATTCTCCATTTTGAATCCTTTATATTTGATCCTTCTTAAGAGACATTTTTGAGACTAGCTAGACTTGAAGTAATAAAACCCTTGAAAACTTTTAGGCTCCGAATAAAAACTGTGATAAATCTTGAATTTTTTTTTTCCTGTCAAGTTATTAAGAGAACGATTTAACCCTCCTTTGGAAAGTGAAAGTTGCTGAAACATTTGGCACCCACATCAGACCTATTACTTAGCTAAGGAACATGTCGTACAGGGAAGAAATCTGTTAGGAAAATCCATGGGAGACATTAAAAAAAAAGTTAGTTCCAAAGTTGAGTGCCAAGACAAAAATCACACATTTGCTTCACCCCTCAACTTTCCAAAGGACTTATTTAGCGAAGCTGAAATTACATAGCACCACTCAAATTCTTTTCCTCTCCTTTTTATTGAGGAAAACTAAGCTATGGTTTTCATCATGTCTGAGTTGGCGTCCCAAAATGAAGTTAGAAGAAGCTTTTGCAAAGATCCTTGAAGGTTTTCTCACATGGGAATTCCAAAAGTGTTCTAAAAGTTTTTTTTTTTTTTTTAATAACCTTTATCATGGGAAGGGAAATTCCTCCAGCTGCCATAGTGAGGGAAGTTTAAAATCTGAATACAATTTGCAACTCCAGCTCATGACACCAGCACCAATAAATTGATACATTAGTGCTCTTTCAGCAGTATGAGAGCTATATGTGTACTTTCCTGAGGAAATAGTGCTTTCTGTAAAATCACTTTGAAGAGAAAGTGCTTAGGCTGTCACTCCTGATTATTCAAAACCTCCACACAATTGGATTTAACACAGCCCAAAACAGACCTATCTATATTCGCTGAGTGTGGAACTATTTTCTCCTGACATCCAAAGGCCTGATGAAAATACCACTGCCTTGACTTTTCTACTTAAATTTATTATACAGCATGATGCAGTGTTCTCATCAAATATTTTCATGATGATTACATTGATAATAGATTTTGAAAATCTTTCCAGGAAAGCTGCCTGCTCTGGAGGTCACAGTAGCAGCCATGGAGCTGAAGCTTCTCATCGCTGTCTCTAGAAGAAAGCGTGCCTTTGGCAACAGCACAAAGGCTTGGACCCTGCACTGGACTGCCAATGACTGAGCAGTGTAAATAAGTGGGAGCTATACTTACATGGGGGTCGCCAGATTTAGAACATAAAACATGGGATGCCCAGTTACATTGGAATTTCGGATACTGTTGTTTATCGTAAATTCACATTTAACTGCATATCTTTAATTTGGATAAGCCCTAACTTCTACAAATAGGATATAAATGATATCTATGATATACAATGAGGTTATACTAATCAATTAATAAACACTGTTTTTTTTTTGTTGTTGTTGTTGTTGTTGTTTTTAGGTTTTGCCATAGGGCACATGTGCTTGTGAGAGAGAGGCAGAGAGAGGGAAAGTGAGATATTGTCTCCCTCCCAGAAGGGATACCCATACCGCCATCACTTCTCCAGTTTCCTCAAAGGATGTTGGGCACACACACACACACACACAGGAGATTCTCAAGTCATCGGTCCAGGACTTGAACCATAGTTGGCCATGTGGGAGTCCAGCGACTTAACCACCACACCATGGAGTGGCCCCAGTAAACACATAAGAGAAAAGCTTAAAAGGACATGGTCCACAAAAGCAATATCAAAGTGGATGACTACTCCTAATTCTGGATATGACTGTATGTTATATATGTATATTTTTCACTTTGCCATTATGGGCAAAATTTTATTTTCCTGGGATTCTATTTCTCTGGGAAAAACATCCCAAACACACACAAAACAAATTCAATGGAACAATCAGAAAACTTATTGGACTTGCCTTGTCATCCTCCCCCGAGAAATAACAACTGCTAGCACACTGACAGCTTAACTCCTTTCTCCATGGAAGCTCTAGTGCTAGTAAACAAACACAAGTGCCAAAGGAACAGAGAAAGAAGGCGGAAAACACCCTTTCCATTTCACAGATGGGGAAACTGAGGTTCAGAGACATTTAGTTAGCATAATTAAAAAGTTCTTGGGACCAGCACTTAGTGTAATGTCGCTGGACTCCCATGTAGTCAACCGCGGTTTGAGTCCTGGACCCAGTGGCTTAAACTCACGTCGGGCGTGTGTGCTTGCGTGCCCAAAATCCCAAGAGGAGAATGGAGAAGGGATTGCAGCGTGGCCAACCCCCTGGGGGATTAGTTCTCGCTTTCTGTCTATCTTTCTCTGTCTTCCTGGCAAGTGCACATGCCCTATAGCAAAAAAAGAAAAACCTCTCAAAAAAAAAAAAAAGTTCTCTGTAGAAGGTTCATCTCAGGGGGAAGTATACCACCACAATCTTTTGAAACCCCTGGTATTAAAGCTGCCTCTTAAAAGACTGAAGACTCAAAGAAATATTTACTCCTCAGAACACGCCACTCTGCAGTCAGCTCCGTAAACCATTTAAACCTATGGGGCTCTGGTCCAGTCTTATTAAAGTCTCACCCCAGACTCTGGTGAAAGATGGACTCAGATATTCATGCAAATCTATCGACACCACAGTCCCTCCAATGAGAGGAACATCCTGGGTTGAATCTAGAATCTAGAATAACCCTGACTATTTTACAAGAAAGCATGTTCTGTCACAATCCTGAGTTTCCAACCCTTGTTCCCCAGCTTGCCCTGGCCTTCACTCTCAGTAGGAGAGTAGGTGTGTGTGGCCTGGTTAGGAATCAGCAGCCATTTTCTCTCCTCTAAATGGGAGGTGGGTCTTCCCTTTGCTCCTGCCTACCCCAACTCCTGCCCATTTTCCCAGAGGTTGCAAGGTTCTTGTCTTTTTCCCCAGGAAGAAAGGTCACCCTCAATGAGATCTCAGCAGTTACACATGGCCAGTTGTTTTTATTTTTTCCTCAAGTGGGAGCAGAAAGGCCTTCATAAGAAATCTTATCTAAACCTAATGCTGCCAGCCAACAACAGCTCTGAATCAAGAATTTTCAGAGAATTAGGAGTGCTGAAGATTTTGGGTCTTCGGAAAAGTCATGATGCATTTTTGCATAGAGGCACAGAACAAATACGTCATGACTTTTCTGACAACTGAATACATTACAGTATTAAAGAGGCTCTCATTCTACTCAGGGATAGATAAGAATCGTTATTTCTTTCTTTCTTTTTTTTTCTTTTTACATTTAATCAAGCGATAAACTTTGAAAGTCATCCCTAAGCCATCTGGACCTGGAGATGAGCTGCCCTGAGCTGGGGTTCTCAGCCCATCTACTTCCTACTGTTGGCTGGGAGACCTTGCCGGCTTCCTTATTTGGGCCTAAGTTTATTGGTCTTTAAAATGACATATATTCATAATAATACCAGAAAGATTGTTATGAACTTGTGATATAAGGATGTGTAAAGAGCTTTACACACTGGGAAGTGTGACATAAATGTTAATTATTTACTCTGGCACAGGGCGCGTGGCCCACACCGTATAGCTTAACAAAACTGAACTACAACGAGTTCTGCCACAGCTACTCTTCATGTTCCTGGGCTTCGCAGTGACCGACGGCTTAGGACTCTGGTCTGTAGACCAATCCTCTGGCCAGAAAACCTCCTTGTACTTTTTTTTTTAAACTTTATTTATTTATTTAAATTTAACTAGAGAGGGATAGAGTGAGAGAGAAAGAGGGAAAGTGAGAAAGCAAGTTGCCAGGTTTGGGACTTGAACTACAGTCAGCCCTATGGGAGTCCAATACCTTCAACTACCATGCCACCTGCCAGGCCCCCTTCCCCCTCATATTTTATGGACGAGTGTATATGACGCAAGTGCCTGAAAGGAAGCATACACTGTTCTAGACTCTGAACTCCATTTAGACTGGATTCTCAAGTCGAGAGACGATACCTACTCACTAGCAGGTGCCGCGTTCTCCATTGGGCTGCCCGTCGGCATGGGCCCCGGACTTTGATCACCACCACGAGAGGGTGTCGGACCAAGTCCAGCTCTGTGAAGACTTTGGTTCCCTTCCAAATGACTGGGAAGAACACCAAGATCCTTCCCAGCGATTCACAAACAAGCCACAGAGCAGAGCAATGTGCTCTGCAGGGAGAGGGACTTTATAGAGCTGTGGTGAATGGGGGTGGGGGGGTGAGACCAAGTTTCTACATGCAAAGTGCACATGCCCCTGAGTCCAAAGGGAACTCAGTGGATGTCTTGGGCAAATCATTGACCTTCTCTGGACCTTAGTTTTCTCATCTGTAGAATGAGGGAGTTGACTTCTTAACTTCCCTTCCAGGGCATCAGGCAACTGCTCCTCGCCTCCCTTCTAAGTTATCAAACCAAACCACCTTTTTCTAAGCAACAGGCTGGCAGATCCATTCCTCACTGTAAAAAAATCCAGTGTAGCTCATAATCAATGGTAACCCCCTGAAACTTTTTTCGCTTTGCCTTTAAAAACCAAAGAAAGAAGGTAGTACCCGCAAAAGGTTATATAAGTTAAAGGTACTTCTCATGGGTGATCTTTTAAAATTATCTTGGGCTAGAGAAAAATGGTACCTTTTGATAAAGTTCTAAGACTCCTTATATTTCATACACACACACACACACACACATGCATAGTGAGGTATTTTCAGGTAATGCTATAATTTCTTTTTTTTTAAGAATTATCTGTTCAACTTTATTATTATTATTATTATTATTATTATTATTTTAAAATTTGACCAGAGAGAGACAGAGAAGGAGAGAGAAAGTGACAAAGCAAGCCACCAGGTCCAGGACTTGAACCATGGTCAACCATGTGGGAGTCTAGTGCCTTTACCACTACGCCACCTGCCAGACCCAGTAATGCATCATTTCTAAGTTAACAATATAACAGCAGTTTTACATCATTAGTTAATACCTCTATAACTAACAGGGGAAAGTCCTCACAGATACTATCCCCAAAGCAAATATGGGTTTCGAATATGGAAGATTGCCCAACTCTGTTTAGCTGACCATGTTGCAAAGTAAAGCAAAAAAAAAAGGTCAGGAAAATACCACAAATTTATCACTGTCATGGTTATCAGTAAGGAAAAGTTTCAGAGTTTCAGTTGTCCCAAAGCAGAGCGCTTTAGGAATGTAATCTGGTATTTTCAATCTGTGCCAGATCTTGGCTCAATTAACTTCCTCGATTGTCTCTTAGTTTCTAGGCAATCATCAGAGTGCCAAATTAATTTTATCTTTTTTTTTTTTTTTTGGTAACAGATGGGATCTCCTTCCTCATCCCCAGAACCAGAAGTGGCAATTGCTAAACTAGCATTTCCAGAGGCCTTGCATACCGGACAAATCTTCAGCTACGAAGAAGCCCCTTTACTTCACTGCCAGAAAGAGATACTATAAACAGGATAAATTCTGTTTTAGTAGTGAGATTAAGCAAACAAACAAAACAAAACAAAAACAATGTAAAACATGCAAGGAAAAGGGGCCAGCAGGTGTCATGGTGGTGAAGGGTGCTGGATTCCCACATGGCTAAGCACGGATTGAATCCTGGACCTGGTTGACTTGCTTTCTTTCTCTGTCTCTGATCAAATTAAAATAATAATAATAATAATAGCAACAACAACAACAACAACAAATGGAATTAAATAAATAAATTTTTTTTTAAAAAAAGGGAAGGAACCAGCCAATGGCATGGTGGTTATGGTGGCTGGATATCACATGGCTGACTACAGGTTCGAGTTCTGGAACTGGTGGCTTGAAAATCATGCTGGGCACTTGTGCATGCATGCCAAAAATCTCAAGAGGGGAATGGAGGAGAAGGGACTGTAGCATGGCCATCCCCCCTCTGGGGTGATTCCTCACTTTCCCTCTTTCTCTCTGTCTCTCTTTCTCTCTGGCAAGAGCATGTGCCCTATGGCAAAACTAAAAAAAACACTTAAAAAAGCAGGAAAGTTGTTCTTTTCTCCTTTTTTCTGTATGTCAATATTCCTGCATTTTCAGGTGAGTGTGGCAGGAGGAAGAAAGGCGGTGAATGATGAGCAACGTCCTCACTGGTCCTGCTAATGACATCACACTAGCCTTGCTCATTGACTCCTCATGGAACTCCTAGAAAAGAAGGACTGCACATTTCAAGGCCTTCCCCAGACACATCCTCCCTCCTCACGCAATATCCATGTTCAGTAAGATGCCTACTACTGTGTACGCTGTGAGAGAGCTGGGGCAAACAGCTTAACCTGCCTGAGCACCTGTGTTTTGATGCATAAAATGAAGATCACTTCTCAGTGCTAGCTTTATAGTAAGACTGAAGACTGTGTGCATGGGACACAGGACAGAGTGCCCCTTTCCTTCTACGGCATACTTGTGAAGAATGCAGTTTGCACGACAAAAGCAGAGAGCTAGCCCTTGGAGGGACATGGGTGCACCCACAGGGCACTGTTAACTAGGCAGATAATCAGGGAAGTTGTGTTTGAGAGCCGAAGTTAGAGTGGTTGGAGGATGACCTGGGATGATGAACCTCCCTGCCATAATCCACCAGCACAGCGCAAAGGCTGCAGTCTCCTGGGTCCACTCAACTCCCTCATTACTTGCTTTGACTTCATCACTGTAATAAAGAGCTAGTAGTTAAAAATGGTAACCTAGGGGCCAGCAGGTGATGTGGTTAAAGTGCTGGACTTCCACATGGCTAACCACGGTTCAAGTCCCGGACCTGGCTGCTTGCTTTCTCACTGCCCCCATCTTTCTCTTTCTCTCTCTGGTAATTGTGAGTGCCTTATAACAAATTAACATAATAATAACAATAATTATAATAATAAATAAAATTAAATCGTTCTTTTTTAAAAATGGCAACTTCTTGGGACCAGCAGATGGCATAATGGGTATGTCACAGGACTCCCATGATGGCTATTGTGGTTCAAGTCCCGGACCTGGTGGCTTAAACTTACACCTGGGGGACGTGCGCGTGTGCATACGTGCCCAAGATCCCGAGAGGAGAATGGAGGAGAAGGGATTGTGGCATGGCCATCTCCCCTGGGAGGTGATTTCTTGTGTTCTATCTCTCTGTCTCTCTCTCTATCTTTCTGGCAAGCTCATGTGCTCTATAGCAAAAACCTCTTCCAAAAAAAAAAAAGAAAAATGGCAACTTCTGTGCAGCATGCGAACACTAGCTAAGGGATGAGACCCTTACTTCTAGGCTATTTTTCCCCCTACATGGCTGAAAATTGTTCCATAAAAAATTCGTTATCACTTTGTGCAGGCCCTAGGTCCTTCTGGTCCTCGGTCCCGAGCTGTCCCGTGCACTCGCTCCATTCTAATGCATAATCAAGGAGAAAATCTACGTAGGAGACGGGTCAGGAACACAGTCTGAGCAGGGCCTCGCCAAAGAAAATGATGTTACAAAACAATGTCCTTGTCTAGGACAAAAGAACTATTAATGATAATCAGTACATATTACTGAAAGTGCTCCAAGTAATCTCTGGACTTTGTTTCAAAAATTCTTAATGGACACTAATGCTTAGAGTTCACTCAAAAGAGAAATAAATGACGTGCCAGGGTTGCAGAGACCAAGGACAACATGCAGAAGGCATCAGAGCATTAGCAATGTTACGACAATCAAACATTTTGTAATTGCATAAAAAGCCTTTAAAAATCATTTAGCAATACTAATTACGAACATTAATAATACTTTCATGTGGGATTTCTATCCTGTTAGAGCTGAGCCTAGGTTGAGCTATTCTGGTGATGATATTTCAGCTCCTTCACCAACCAAGGTGCTTTAAATGCCATGAAAAAATAAAAATCCAATTTTGTTAGAAAATGGTGATGGAATAGATAAGAGGAATTTTTTTTTTCTGAATTAATTTTTTTGTGTGATTGTCCTCCATCTCTATGTCATATTTCCTGACATTTATGCCCAGAAATATCTTTTAATTTTGGACAGGCAGGCCAGAGGTATGCCCTCTTTCAAGTCCTGCCTTTATCGTTAACAAAACACTTCCAAGGACGAAGCCCCATTCCAGGTCTCCCAGCAAAGGAACATAAAGAGACCATCAATCTGAGAAAGAAATCTTGAGACTAAACTAATTTGTGAAATATTCATCTCTCCCTCAAAAAAAAAGTTCAACAAAAAGTTTCTTTTTCTATGAGAGACAGACAGAGACAGAGACAGATGTATAGTACTCTCAACAGGGTCTTGACCATCTGATCCACTCCCAGTCTCTACCCAGGCCTGGATCAACGGCAAAGCACCTACCCAGTGTACTCAGGGAGGTCTCTGGACTTGAACTTGGAACCTTTCCACGTGGACTGGCCTCACAGAGTTGTGTTTTACTGCCTGCCACTGTCTGGCCTCTGTTGTCTCTCTTAGAGATTACTACCCAAAGCATATGAAAAGTCCATACCTAAGAAGGGTAGTTCCTCGTTATTGCTTGCTGGTGCCAAGAGCACTAGTACCAAGCTACAAGAAGAATCCTAAGAATCTTTGTCTTTTCAAACTGATTTCCTTTTCTTGAGTCTCTATAATAAAAACCACGGAACTACCATGGTTGAGTAGTTATCACTTGGCCCATTTAACTTTGATCTTGGAGCTCTGGGCAGAGGTGTGAACTGATGACTGTCAGCACTTTCATCCTAGCCATGTGGAACTGAGTAGTTTTATCTATTTTTTTTTTTTTGAGAGATTTTTGCTATAGGGCATGTGCACTCGCTAGAGGGACAGAGAAAAAGAGAGAAATCACCCCCTGGGGGAATGGCCACGCCACAATCCCCTTCTCCTCCATTCTCCTTTCAGAATTTTGGGCATGCACACACATGCACCTGGTTTGAGTTTCAAGTTGCTGGGTTCAGGACCCAAACTGCGGTCGACCACGTGGGAGTCCAGTGTCTTCATCACTATGCCACCTGCTGGTCCAAGTAGTATTATCTTTTAAGTGAATAATTGGACTAAGTAACCATCAACAGTGTTTACCGTGGTTTGATGTGAAATGCTTCACTTTACATACCTCCCAAATCAGCTGATAATGTTTATCTTTGCCATAAAAATGGGCAGGCCCTGAGGGTCAGCGTGTAGTGACTTGTCTGGGTGCCATTAAACACACAGCTACTGCTGCGATCCCCAGTGGCTGGGTTAAGAATGACCCAAAGGTTATGGAGCGGCTGTTACCAAGTGAATCAGACTCTTGGACATTTTTCATAGATTACACCTTTTTCAGACAACCTAAATCGGACCTGACAGAGCACGGACCCTGGGTGGCATACCCAGTCATGGCAAGCAAAGACTGAAGACGTCTCCTGGTCTGCAACCACCCCCAGACCAAAGTTTGCTACTGATGGCAGCAGCATGGGTACCCCCAACGTACCACTAGTTATGACAAAGGAGGAAACGAGTCCATGAGTTCACGTGTGTTCCCGAATCGCCCAAGAAGAGGTGGGAATCTGTTACAGCAGAAATGATGGGAATTGGCTCTAAAGGTGGAATAAACACACTCCTATGTCAGACCAGACGGAAGGTAAAACAGCCCCAGGATTCAAGGCAAAGTAAACAATATTTATATTGCATAATAAAAGTAGTAAAAGCACAGAGACAACTTCAGTTATTCCTGAATGTCCAGGATACCAAATATCATAAAGGATTTCTACAAAATGACAACATCACTCTCTCCTTGAACAACAAAGATGAAAAAGCAGATGAAATCATCCATCATCGGCTAATACATCATTTGTTTGTGGCCTTTCCCTTCTCCTTGGATTACAGAAATTTAGACAGTTTGCTTGGATTGGCCATTGCTGGACAACAGTTCAAGAGAAGTAGTCACCAAAATACTGACTTATTATTTACATGTTTTTATCAAGAATACAATCACTGTTAGATGGAATGTTTAAACTATTTTCTCATATGGAATTTTGAATTAGGAAACCTGGGTTCTAGTCCTTGCTCTGCCACGTATCAGCTATGGAGTTTTGACCAAGACACTTAATCTCTCCAAGTTTCAGTTTCCTCATCTCTAAAACGAGCAGAAAATGATTTCTTGTTTTTACAACCTAAAATTCAACCACTTGGAAATGTAGCCTTAGGAATTAAGCATGGATGTATAGGAGAGTTTTATCACAACACTGTTTATATCAACAAAACATCAAGGGGAAAACCACCTAAATGCCCCCAGTAGAGGATGACTTAAGTAAAACCATGGTAGGTCTGTGCAATGAAATATGCCACCTCCATTAAAATAATGAAAAATGGATTGAAGAGAAAGATAGTCTATCTGGGGCCGGCAGGTGGCGCAGTGGTTAAGCGTGCTGGACTCCCACATGGCTGACTATGGTTCGAGTCCTGGACCTGGCGGCTTGCTTTCTCACTTTCCCTTTCTCTCTCACTCTGTCCCTCTCTGGTCAAATACAAATAAATAAATAAATAAAGTTTTTTTAAAAAAAAGATAGTTTATCTATATTTTAAAAAAAGAAAAAACATACTCTAAGCTCTGAAGCATAATATCATTTTGTGAAAAAAATATAAACATGTATATAAAGAAAATTGAAAATAAACACCAAATCTAGAGTGGATAATTTGTAGGTGGAGAAATTATGGAAAATTTTCCTTGTCTTTGTCTATAGTTCCTAAAATGTCTATAATAAAACTGCAGAAATAAAATTTTAATAATAAGAAAGAAAAGTTAGTATTAAAATATCTACTTCACAGACTATTGTGAGGATAAAAGAATAAATGGCATTGTTGACTAAACATTAGTTTTTATTATAACAAACATCTCCTTGTGACACCAGGAGAGCTAGTTTTCTTAAGGGAACTACTAATTGCATTATACTTTTTTCTTTTTCTTTTCTTTTCCTTTTTTAAAATTATTTTAAGTATAAGAAGAGGAGAAAGGAAGAAGCATTTTTTCCTTTGGGCTGGAACCAAAGAATGGGCCTCCCACATGACATCAGCCATCTTGCAGTGGCACCCCAACCACCCCCCCCCACCCCTTACACCAGCTGTGGTTGGGTCTGTATTACATTTTCTTTATTTCTTTTTTCCTTTTTTTTTTCTTTTTCTTTTTTTTTCTTTTTTCTTTTCTTTTTTTTTTTTTACAACTTATGACCTTTTTTTGACATATGACAATTTACATGGTCCCTGTTTCATTATATATCACATTGAGTAAGAATCGTTTAGTCATCTACATTTATTCCTTTTTTTTGGACAGGTTTTTGCTATAGGGTGCGTGCGCTCGCCAGAAAGACAGAGACAGAGAGACAGAAAGCGAGAAATTGTAATCCCTTCTCCTCCATTTTCCTCTTGGGTTTTTGGGCACACACATACACACACACACACACACACACACACACACACACACACGTCCAGCGTGAGTTTAAGGCACCGGGTCCGGGACTCTAACTGTGGTCGACTACATGGGAGTCAAGCGACATAGCCATTTCATTAACTGCTGGTCCCAATCTACATTTATTCTTTTTGGGTAGTATTTTTTCTTAAATTGTAATTCCCACTGATTTTGTGACAAAGGGAACAATAATAATTACTTAAAGTAGATTGCAATTGGAAAAACATAGCTTGCTTTTAAAATTCCCAGGACATTGAAAGGTATGCCTAACACCCTAAGATCTGAGTCGTGGCCTTCTTAAACAGCATTATTAATCTTTTTTGGAAACATCCTTTGGTTCACTTTTATTTCCCTTTTCTGAATAAAAGGACGTCTACTAATGTAGGTCTTAGAAGAATTGTTTCCTGGAACTTGTGACAGATATCCTTACGAAGAGGAATCACTCAACTTTTCATATGTCATAAAGTATGGAATTAAGTTGTGATTAAAAAAAATACATACAAGTCCAGGCCAGTAGATGGTGTGGTGGTTAAAGGCACTGGACTCCCACATGGCTGACCGCAGTTCGAGTCTCAGATCTGGCAGCTTGCTTTCTCACTCATCCCCCACCCCCGCTCTGTGACTCCCTTCTCAAATTAAAATAAATAAATAAATACGGTTAAATAATTTTAAAAAAAGTTTTAAAAAATACATGTAAGATACTTTTTACATGCTTAGTTCTTGAAAAACAACAACAACAAACCAAAAAAAAACAAAAAAACAAAACCCCAAAACCACCCACCACGACATTTTCTAGAGAATCCAATTTTTAGTCTGAAATAAAAGTGCAATGGCATACCTGGCTACTTTCAAGAAGTCCCCATGCAATGTACAGTCTGATAATTATTGATAAAACAGTCATCATCATCAATATGCTGATAAAGACCTGAAAAATGAGCCTTCTTAGTTCAGTGTGTTTTATATAAATGTGCTAGGGCACAGTGACAGACCTAGACGCTGACGCCGGACCACTCTTGGCTCCTGGGCAAACAACTACACAGTAGCTACCAAACAGAAGTTCGTTGATGCTGATGACTATAGGGTACACGACTATACCGTCTACACGTGCCAGTAAAGAAGCGGACAGAGGGCTGGGGAAAACCTCTGCAGGGCAGGTGCGGCCTCAGAGACTGACTGCAAAGCCCTCAAGGTAAGAGTGAGTTCTCCTGTCAGCACCCCCCCCACCCCCCCGGAAATCCCCTTTGCCATGTACTGTAAAGAACAAGCTCTTTGGAGACAGGAAGACCCAGTTTGGAAGCTGAGCTTCACCACCAAGCAGTCATTTCACTCCAGGCAAGTTACTTAGCCTCAGTCTCAGTTTCAATTTCCATAGGAACCTTTTTCCTGGGGCTGCTGTGATCATCAAGCAGGACAGAGACCATCGAATTCTGTTACCTAAGCCACGGATCTTACAGCAACACACCGGAATATTCCATAGAAAAGGGAAGGCGGGGACCAGCAGGTGGCATAGTGGTTAAGGCACTGGACACTCCCACATGGCCAGCCATGGTTCGAGTCCCAGACCTGGTGGCTTCCTTTCTCACTCACTCCCCACCCCCTCAGTGTCTCTCTCTGGTCAAATTAAAATAAAAATGAATGAATAAATAAAATTTAAAAATAAAAAAGAAAAGGGAAGGGGGAAGGCCCATAAGTTCTTACAGGATTAAGGTGGCACTGAGCTTCAGAATGAGCTATGGGCTCTTTTTTTTTTTTCCCCCTTTTCTTTTTTTGGAGAGGTTTTTGCTATAGGGCGCGTGTGCTCGCCAACCAGACAGAGAGAGACATAGAGTCAGAAAGCGAGAAATCACCCCCCAGGGGGGATGGCCACGCTGCAATCCCTTCTCCTCCATTCTCCTCTCGGGACCTTGGGCACACACGCACAGGTGCCTGGCGTGATTGTTAAGCCACCGGGTCTGGGATGCGAACCGTGGTCGACTACGTGGGAGTCCAGCGACATAGCCATTACGCTAACTGCTGGTCCCTGGGCTCTTTTTTGAGACTGACATAGTTGTTCTAATTTAATTTCAATTGGCACAATTTCAACTAAATTGTTTTCTTCTCTTTTAGTTTTAAGAAGGTTGTAGCAGATTGAACTGTGTCTCCCAAAAAGATACATTCAAACCCTAGCCCCTGGTACCTGGGTATGTTGCTTTACTTAGAAATCATATTTTCATCACGGGATTCAAGATGAGGTCAGACTAGGTAAGGTGGGCCCCCAATTCAATGACTGCTCTTGTTTTAAGAAGAAGGAGATTTGACTTCCGGTACAGAAGACACACAGTGAAGATGGAGGCAGAGAGTGGAGGAATGCAGCTACAAGCCAAGGAATGCCAAGATTTGCCAGCAACTGCCAGAAGCTAAGAGAGAAGCTTCCGGAAGCTTAGAGAGAAGCTTAGAGAAACTTCCGGAAGCTTCTTCTCTGGAGTCTTTAGAGTTCCCTGGCCTGGCTGACACTTTGATTTTAAACTTTTGGTAGCTAGAACTGAAGAGAAAAGACTTCTATTGTTTTAAGCCACCCAGGTTGTGGGAATTTGTCATAGAGGCTCCATGAAGTTAATACGAAGGTCTGAAGCGTTAAAGAGTTCAAGGTATCTGACAAGAATACTTGGGAATCTGTTGAAGACAAGACGCGGGCCAGTTTTCTTGCTGCCCCCCAATCCATTCTCCCATAGCAGCCATGTGTAAGGTGGCACAGCACTTCCCAGCTAGGGTCTGTATTCCACAGGGTCCCTTGGAGCTGGGTACGGCCACGAGACCAGAAATGGAGGCAGAAGGGCATGTGCAACTTCCAAGTCATCTAAAAGGAAATGGTTCGTCCTGGCTGTCCCCTCTCTTCTTCCCATGGAATAGAACTTAGAAAACATAGTATCTGCCCAACCAAGTGGGGCAAGGCCACTTTGGAGACAGAAAACCTTGTGAGCAGAGCTTCCTGGCACCACAGGACAGAGAAGCAAATTTCTACCTTATATAA
>NW_006159521.1:5344466-5379695 GCF_000334495.1 Tupaia belangeri chinensis | reverse complement strand
ATTCCTGAGTCTCCTTGTTATAGCTGTTGTTAACCTTCTCTCCCACCAACGTACAGGGCTAGGAAACAGCTCTAATTTGCAGTTTAGAAATCACACGTCTCCTGAAAAAAGACAGAAAGCCAGGACTGAAAGAGATTCGGTGACTGGTTCCAGGTCAACAAGCCACGCAGGGACCAGGGAGAGAGCAGAGCTGGGCTCTGCAGGCTCTGAGGCCAGGGTGTGCCCGAGTCCCTTGCATTATCGCACAGAAGCCCTCAAAGGGACCGGTGACCAATTTCATCAGCATCATTTAGAAGCTTTTTGAACCATAAATCAGATCATCTCAGCCCCCTGCTCAATAACCTTCCATGGTTCGTAAGGTCCTCCCCAATCCAGCTGGCCTGGTTCTCCAACCTAGCATCCTTCACCTGGGGCCTCACCAATCTCATACTTCATGCTAGCCTTCTGGAATGTTCTCTGAAGCTCTACACTTGCCCTGGCCTCAAGTTCTTTCTATATGTAATTTCCTCTGACGTTTCAATCTTCCCCCGATCTCCCAGGTCTCCACACCCATTGAGATCTCTGCTCCCTCCACAAGAATGCTTCCTGACCAGCTCATCTAGAATCACACTCCCTGCCCCATTCTCCACTCATTTGACTGTTCTTCACAATATTTCTCTACTCCTACCAGTTGTCATCTGTCTTTCCAACAATGTCACCTCTTAAGGCAGGGACTTTCTTTTTTTCTTAGAGAAGTTTTTGCTACAGGGCGCGTGTGCTCACCAGAAAGACAGAGACAGAGAGACAGAAAGTGAGAAATTACCCTCCCAGGACTTTCTGTGGTTGGTTTTTTCCTATACTAGGGATGCTTAGCAGGATTCTGCCTCATGGTAGCTCAATAAAACTTTATTGCAAAAACTCAATGAAGCTCAAAGAATTTGTTGCATGAATAAATGAAGTTGACTCCCAAAAGTCGTATGTCTAGTTGAGTAACTGCGACCTCAAAGCCTAGTGCTCTGGAAAGGCGCAGAGAACATGAGAGGAACATAGGTGGTGAGACAAGTGTTAAACAAAGTGGTCTGGGGACATGTAAGGACAGGTTTGCACAGGTGGAGAAACCAGAAGGCTACACACAGAGAGCGAGAGGGGAGAGAACAGACACTAACCCCAGGACCCGAAGCAGAGGTCAGGCAATCAATAGAAAAGTTAAAATGGCACTTTACACACCTCTGATAAAATTGATCTGGTCATTACCAGGGCTGAGAACACAGGGCACACAAGCTTCATCTGCTCGGAAGATCTTTACGATCTTGTTAACGGATCCCCAACATAAAAGCTACACAGGTTGTAACCCAACTTGTAAAGCTAATCTCATATTGGCTCTGGGATAATAAAGAACCTGCAGACAAATTTCTACCTGACCACATGCTACAGCAAGAAGCAGGGCTTGTGCAACCTCGCATGCATGGCAACATGGAAGAGCCGAAAAACTGTTTTTATTTATTTATTTGTTTGTTTGTTTATTTATTTATTTATTTATTTATTTTTGAGAGAGAGAGAGAGAGAGAAAGTAGGAGGCACCTTTGACCGTGTCATCACACCATGACTGCCTTCTGCAGCCCACCAGTCTGTTAGGATTTGGGGCATGAGTACATGTGCCCAGCCTATTTCAGGTCAGCCTGTCTGGGGAACCAATTCAGCACCACAGTTCAGCCTCAACCTACCCCAAAGGCTGGGCCTACCCCTCCATTTTTGAGATTGAGAAAGCTATTTTGGAAAGAATGAGTTTTGTACTCAGGGTTTTTAGATGTAAGAGTTTAGAGGTTAACTTGGCTTTAGGAATTTCCCTCCTCTTCAGAGTGATTTTAAAATACAGGTCGTGATGTCATTGCCACCGGAAACAATAGGAAATAGCAGTTTGGCAAAACCCTCTTTGCCAAACTTATCTTTAAAAAAATGTTTGCTTATTTTTATTTATTTTCGTTTTTTACTATAGGGCACATGTGTGTGCCAGAGGGAGACAGACAGACAAAGAGGCAAAGTGAGCCATCTCCCCTTGGGGGGGATGATCACTCCGTTCTCCCTTCTCCAGTTTCTGCTCAGGAGTTTGGGCATGAATGCACACACTGCTGGGATGATTTTTAAGCTGTGGGTTCCAGGACTCATGGTGCACAGTCAGCCTTGTGGTTAAGGTTAAGTGCCTTGACCTCCACATCACCTGCTGGCCCATTATTTATTTATTTAATTTTTAAAGAATTCTTGATTTCATTCCATTTGTTATTATTATTTTTAATTTGGCCAGACAGAGACAGAGAGCGAGAGAAAGGGAAAGCAAGAAAGCAAGCCAGCAGGTCTGGGACTCAAACTCTGGTCAACCATGTGGAAACTGAGTGTCTTTAACCACCTGCTGGCCCCCATATTTCTAAAGAAAGCTCTACTTCATATTTATACACCTCCAACTTTAAATCCTTAATTTATTATTATTATTATTTGATATGTGTTTTGAATCATTCTTCTTAAAAACAACAACAACAACAAAGAATAATAAGGCATTCTTGTTTCTTCTGAACCATAGGGGCAGGTCTGCAGGGTTAGTATAGAAACGGAGAATGAGTTTATGAAACACAGCAAGTCCGAAAGCAAAGAAAAGAACCACAAAGCCTCTCTGAGTGGCCTTGAAAAGGAAACAGCAAAGAATGTGAGTGTGCCAGGGAATTAATTTCACCTAGAATTCATACTAAAACATGTAGAGATGAAATAACACGAAGGCTGGGGTTTGCTTTAAACTACTTTAGCAAAAGACAAAGGGATAATTGAGTCCGTGTGGCAAAACTCCGGGCAGCGTGGAAACTGTGTGTTGGGGAGATGGTAATTTATTTCCCTGTTGCCTCTTTTTGTGTCTATGTCTGAGATTTTCACAAAAAAAAATTTCAAGTCAGTAAAAACTGGATGGAGAACTTTAAAAAGAGGTTCAGTGTCTCGTAGATAAAGCATGATTCTGCCTGTAGCTATAAATATGTACCGGTAGTGTTTCCTCAACAGCGGAAGAAGGCTAACTCATTAGAAGAGGTTATAAAGTACTGGAGAGTAGGTACGTCTGGGGCAATGGAGGGTGGGGCTGGGGAGGGTCTTCAAAAAGTGGAAAATGACTATTATCCAAAACACGAGGCATGGAATTCATTTGTTTTTGCATTGAAATAAACTTGTACTTGAATTCTGTCTTGATTATAAGCTTGTCAAAGGGTATGTGTGCTTACATAAGGGGTGTGTGGGCAGAGGGGATGAGTGGGAGAGAAAGCAAGAAAGTATCCCTCCAGCCCCTGCCATAGGGGCTGGTCATGCTACAATCCCTTTCCCATGTCTCCTTTCTTTTTTGGGGGAGAGCTTTTTTGCTATATGGTGCGTGTGCTCACTGGGAAGAAAGGGAGAGACAGAAAGACAGAGAGAGATGGAGTGACAGAAAGCGATCCTTTTGGGATCTTGGGCACACACACACACTCACCGAGTATGAGTTTAAGCCACCAGGTTCAGGACCCGAACCATGGTTAACTACATGAGAGCCCAGCAACATAGCCATCATGCCAACTGCTGGTCCCCTATGTCTCCTTTCTTTTGGAATTTTGGCCACATATACACATACTCCTTGAATGTTTCTCAAGTCACTAAGTTAAGGACTGAACCATCGGTCAAGTGGGATCCAGCTTCTTTAACCACCACTCCATGGGCTGGCCCTAATCATATTTTTCTACAAACTTTGTGAAGTTCCTTTATATAACATATATATACAAACATCTATCTATCTATGTTTTATTGATATGTTATTTGTGAAAACAAATATTTAATACTTTTTATTCCTTGTTTCTTAAATTTGCATTTTCACCAAGGTCTTCATCTTTCTACTCACAATTTTGTCAACTATGACACATTTTAGGCCACAACTTCATTGGTTGGTGAGACACTATTAGAACTTGTCATGTCCCAGCAAAGGAGGCAATGGGTAGAAATCAATCTGAAAACTGATTTGAATCCCATCCTGCCTTTCCCTGGACCTCGGCCACCTTTCTCTTTTGGTTTGGAAAGGTCATCCTCACCCTTCTGTTCAGTCCCCTTCATTCTCAGTAGCCCATGTTTCATTGGTTGGGATTAGGAATTCCATCAGTGGCCTATGGGAAAGACCAGCCATCCTTAAAAACAGACCAGCTTGACGACATGAAAACATAGTCATCAGCAGCCTCCTGGTGAATGGCCCCATACTAGAAACTGAGAAGAAGAACTGAGAGAGAAATCATGGTTCTTCTCTGAAGAGGTTATGTGAAGGCTTTAAAAGCTGTCTCTCATAATTCAGTTAGTTTCAGTTCATCACCCCAACTAACACTCTGATCTCTGTTCAAACAAGATGTAGAATTTGCTCATCACTTTTTTTTTTTCCAGGGAGTGGGGTCCTACGTCGTTTGTTTTGAGAGAGAGATTTTTGCTACAGGGCATGAGCACTCACCTGAGAGACAGTGAGAACATGAGAAATCACCCCCCAGGGGGGATGGCCACATTGCAATCCCTTCTCCTCCGTTCTCTTCCTGGGATCTTGGGCATGCATGCCTATATGCCTTGTGTGAGTTTCAAGCCTCCGGCTCTGAGACTCAAACTGTCGCCAGCCATGTGGGCGGTCCAGTGCTTTAACCACTATGTCACCCGCTAGCCCCTTGAGTCCTACATCTTAAAATGCATTTGAATACTATTCAAGGCCAACTGCACTGAACCATAACAATGTAACCACTGTCACATGGTTGGCAGCATCATTTCAACTCCCATTAGACCCATTTTTCACTGGACAAAATGAGTGTCAAAAAGGTGGAAGGATATGTCGAAGGTCAAGTGGTCCCTGTGTGACAAAACTGGGGCCAGAGCTCAGTCAAGTGATTTTTCAGCCAAGTGGTCATCGAAGCTATTTTTTCATCCTCAGTGACACTTAAAGAACTTTGCTTACACCAAAAGCAAAAAGCTGAACACCCAGATCCTGACTCAGAAATGATGCTTGTGGTCCCCACTCTCTTCCAGTGTTCCCTTGTCCACTGAGAGGCTCCCCTGGCTTTACGTACAGGTTGTCCCTTCTCATTCTGTGCAATTAGGACTTGGTAAACCAAACCAAAGTTTCGATGGTTTGCTGCTGCACAAGGCACTGCCCCTTGGTTCTACGCTGTGTATTTGTGAGCACGGAACATTTTAACTTGGAGGGGACTTGCTCAAGCCTTAGGGACACCCTTGGCTTCCAGGGTAAGAGACAGACTCAGGATAGTAGGTTATCCGAGTGTGTATGGGTCAACACAGACACACAAAGCTATGTGTTCCCCTCCCTGCCCTTTCACCCTACAATAAAATAACACCTTCTGCGCCTTTGTGACTTTGGAAATCAACTTGGGTGACTTCAGTTATCTTTGATTTCAGAGTTGTCACCAATTGGTCCCAGAATCTCTTTAAGTCCTAGTCTACAGAGTCAAAGGGAAGCAGGAACTCTTCGAACGTCTCATTAATGGACAATGTGTGGACAACTTGACTGTGAGCTCCAAGAGAAGAGCGTTCACGTATGAAAACCCACACTCGCCATTGATCCGCCCTGGATAACTGCATCAGCCTGTGTCTCTCCACCCCACGGTACTCAGGTGCCACGTGAGGGGATGGGGATACAGCAGCAACCAAGATAGTAATGATCCCTGGACTTAGGGGACCCTTAGCTACAGCATACGAGTACCAGCTGAAGCCTCCACTACTGACCCCAATTCTTTCTGGCCATATATTCTGCGTCAGCACCACCCATGTTCCTAGAAGCCATCTCTTCTCCTTGGAGACACCCAAATCCAGTTCTCCGGCTCCACCAGCTTCGAAAACAAAACGTCGTACTTCAGGGGCACTGAAAAAAACGCAGGCGATACTGGTTCTTCCCAGTCCTCAACACAGTCCCTTCTCATCCTGGGTCACTTGAGGTCCTGCTGACTTCTTTTGGTATCTGTATCCAACAAGGAGGGCATGTGCCAGTGACCTCTTCCTGCTCACGTATTTCCTCCTACGATCTATCTTGATTTTTTTTTTTTTTACTTTTTTTTTTTTTGAGATTTTTTTTTTTGCTATAGGGCACGTGCACTTGCCAGACAGACAGAGAGAGACATAGAGACAGTGAGAAATCACCCCCCAGGGGGGATGGTCACGCTGCAATCCCTTCTCTTCCATTCTCCTCTCGGGATCTTGGGCACGCACGCACACGCGCCCAGCGTGAGTTTTAAGCCACCGGGTCTGGGACACGAACTGCGGTCGACTACATGGGAGTCCAGTGACATAGCCATTATGCTAACTGCTGGTTCCCTATCTTGATTTTTTCAGTTGCACTTGTAAAGCTCCTGAAACTTGTGGCCACTATAGGATGGAGATAAGTGATCTTTATTATACAGATGAACCTGGGCCTCTGGTTCCAAGGTAACGGAACAAAGAAAACAAGCCACTTCTCTGATGCCAATCCTGGTAAAAATTGCAACACCAGGAATGTTTCAGCCAATTCAACTTTCTCCTGACTTGTTAAATCCCCTCCCATAGTAAACTTTGTATCACTTACCGAGGAACACTTCAAATATTGCTATAAAAAGTACCTGGATGGGGACCAGGAGATGGCATAATGGTTATGTTGCTGGACTCCCACATAGTCAACGGTGGTTCAAGTCCCATATCCATCAGGTTAAAACTTACACTGGGCATGTGTGTGTGTATGTGTTTCCAAAATCCTGAGAGGACAATGGAAGAGAAGGGATTGAGGTGTGGCCATCCCCCTGGGGAAAGGACGAATTTCTTGCTTTCTGTCCCTCTGTCTCTCTGGTGAGCGCATGTACCCTAGCAAAAATCTCTCTCTCTCAAAAAACCAAACCAAACCAAACCAAACAAACAAACAAAAAAACCCCAAAAAACCATGGATGAAACAAGTAAAGCTTCGGGAACTTCATTCCAGCAAATCAAGGCCAAAGCGAGGACGGAGGATGACCAAGACCCAGTCAGGAACGCCAGAGGAGCAGGCTGCAGCCTCAGACGCGCGTCTGGCATAGAGCTCGGCTCCCACGACCGCCGTGAGCCAGGTGAACCACGGAGCTGCAGAGTCCTTCCGTCACTTACCAGGTGACAGAAGTCTGCTTCTTCTATCCTCCGCTGCAGCTCTGAGCCTTCCTGTAAGTCATCATTTTATATAGTTTTAACAATGACAGTAAAATACCGCCACAAGTGGGACTGTCAACTTTTCTGTGAGCACTGCCTTTTCTTCACGGTGACATTCAGAGTACACAGTCTCCTTCATCGGAAGGAGCTCGCTAATGGGAACAATTCATTTAACCCGCATTCCGAGTGCGGCCCAGGAGCGGAGTGCTAGGTACAGGATCCGGTGGGAATCCATCCTCCCAGCTGGCTCCTCCTGCCATTTGATTCATTGAGGAGACTTCCACTTTTTTTCCACTTAGGCTGATTTATAGGGGAAAAAAAAAAAAAGAACATTCCAGAAAAATTAAGTTAACTATTAGCCAAATCCCCTCAAGCAGTTGGCTAGAATTACATAACGGCTCCCTAATTCTAGAAGCTAAGGAACAGGAGGCCAGCATTTTCTGACTTCCTGTAGTTAATGCCCTTCCTCTCTTCTTCCCTCTCTCTTCTCCTGCAACAACCCCCCCACCCCAACTGTGGACCCCTGCTTTGCCTGTGACAATCTAAATAGCTCACTTTGCTGTTATCTCCCTTACTTAGGTGGGGTGCTCCTGCTTATTCTGTGGGTCTCTTGGCTGTGTGAAGTCCTTTCCATGACCCCTGCTTGCGGCCTTTGACCCTCTCATCCTACAGCATGTGTGGAGCCCAAATTCTAGAAACAGCACCTGCAAATACTCATGTATTAAACCGTTGCTCCAAAATGACTGAGCACATTATCCCTGCTGCAGCCGAAATGCCGAGGTGAAGGAAGAGCAAAGGTAAAAGACCTGGTTTTCTGAAAATGGATAGAGCCTTAGAGGCATTCACATTCTCCAAGGACCCAGACCTGATTCTTCTGATCATTTTTCAAATCAACTTAATGAGTGTGAGATGGCCTCTCATTAAACGGATAGAATAGTAAATGCTACCTGCATTTAGGGTGGGCTCTGTAACGAGGAGGCTGCTCCCTGGGACCCCAAAGGATTGGCAAGGAGTGCAAAAGTGGGTGCCTGATTTCGGAAGGAGGCTTGATGTTCTGTTCTCGCCCTTGCCCGGCTGTCACGGTACACAGGGGGACAGGTTTTTTGCTCGGATGAACTCAAAGGCACTCCAATCAGTCTGGCTTGCTTTTTGCAGGATTTTGAATAATTTCTCATTACAAGTTTGACCTCTGCCCTTGACCTCCTTAAGATAGCTAAGTGCGTGACCAGTTGACATAATACACATGTAAAGAGATAGATGCACCCCAAAATACTTTTTCAAAAAATCACAAGCCAGGACCAGCAGTTAGCGTAATGGCTATGTTGCTGGACTCCCACGTAGTCAACCGCGGTTCAAGTCCCGGACCCGGTGGCTTAAACTCACGCCGGGCACACGTGTGTGTGCGTGCCCAAGATCCCAAGAGGAGAATGGAGGAGAAGGGATTGTGGCGTGGCCATCCCCTCTGGGGGGTGATTTCTCACTTTCTATCTCTCTCTCTCTGTCTGGCGAGCGCATGTGCCTTAAAGCAAAAACCTCTCAAAAAAAAAAAAATCACAAGCCCAGGTTAGTGCTATATGAATCCTACACAGTAGCCCAAATGACTCCTCCCCTCCCCTGATCTTCCAAGTACACCCCAAACCTTAAATATGTTGTTTCTAGGGAGCTTCATAAAGTCTTCTTACATGTTAGAAGTTTCTAAACATCTTTAACCATGTTTTCTTACTGCTTTTACCTACTGAGTATCCACATTTACTAGGTCCTTCCAGTAAAGCTGGTCAACTCCCTCTACTGTCTTCTCTCACACACTGGGAACTTCAGAGCCACACACCCCTTGCCACCATCCTGCCTGCACTGGATGAACTAAGACTTACTCTTGGGTTAATGAGGCCACACTGTTATTCGGAAAAATCTGTGGTCTAGGGCGACCCTGAAGAGAAATACATTTCTAATTTTTATACTTCCCTCCGATTTCAGAAGTTATTTTTGTTATTTCACAATGCAGTGCTTTATTATAAATGCATGGGGTGCCTGAGGGATCTCCATTCATATTAGATGGGATCTCATTCCCCGCTCCTCTGGAATAGAAACGTGGAATCAGACCACTCACTCACTCAGGCAGCTCTTCGCCTCGCCCTGCCCCGTGAAGTTCCTGCATAGGAACAACAGAAGAGGCAACAGCGTGGATTCTGCACGCATGTATACAATAACACCCACAGAGAGGAAACCATGCCACTCTGCCCCTAACGCAGGCTGGCCTCTGTAAACTGGAAAGAACGGTTCAGATCTGTGCTCATGAAGTGTCTATGTATTTTATAGGAGACACTGATATAAAGGATCAATTCAAAGGATTTTTTGCATATTCCATACTTAAATTGAGGTGTCACTCCTTCTTCTTTACTGTCTGGAGTGTCTGCAGTCACCCCAAACATCAAGAGAGGAGCCCCGTTGCCCATCACACAGGCAATAATTTAAAAATAATAAAAAGCCTAACTACAAGCTGGTTTGCTTTTGATTATTACCATGTGCTGACAATTTTAAGCAAGGTCATCAATGAAGTATTCCTCCCACAGGGGCTGACCATGCCACCACCCGTCCCTTATTTGATAAGCCCCTGTGAAAGCATTCCAGTATCTTTCTTAAGAAGGATGTATTAGGCGGCATGGTGGTTAAGGGTGCTGGGCTCCCATATGGCTTACGGCAGTTCTCATTCCTAGACCTGGTGGCTTGCCTTCTCACTTTCTCTCTCTCTCTCTCTCACTCTGTCCCTTGCTGATCAAATAAAGTTAAATAATTCTATTTTTAAAAAGTGTAACTTAAAAAAATAAGGATGCCTCATCATCTTTAAAAATTTTAATTATATTTATTCATTCATTTTATTTTAATTTGACCAGAGCGGGAAAGAGAGAGGGAAAGTGAGAAAGCAAGCCACCAGGTCTGGGATTCGAACCATGGTCAGCCATGTGGGAGTGACCAGCATCCCAACCACCATGCCACCTGCTGGTTCCCCCTCATCATTTTAAATAACAAAAGTAATACATATAGATTGTAGAACATCTAGCACAATCTTCTTAATGTTAGGGAAGAATTAAATTCACATTAACTTCAGCACTTATTGAAAATCACAATCCTTTATGCCACTTCTACTAGTTTGGTTATTATCCTTTTTACATGTATCTCTTTTAGCATTTGCAGTTGTTTTCCTTTCTTGGAAGTTTAACTCTGAAAAAGAATTGAATATATATCACCCATGTGTCCTGCAGAAAGGGTTTATCAATTTACAATTTTTAAATTACCCTAAAATTGTACCTTTATTTGGCAGTTCCTGAAAACTAAATCCTGATTACTTAATTGGCTAAAAAGGGTATTTGTTTAAAATGTACCATTTTTTTTCAAATTATGAGGCTGTTTTGTCCAAGTTTTATAAACGTGCATTTCCTTTGTTAAATGCCTGTTCATAATCTTTGTTCACTGTTGTGCTGTGACATTAGTCCTTTAATTTCCAACTTGTAAAAAATCTGTGCAGTTAGTAATGCTGCCTTTTTTCCTAGAATTTTTTTCCTCTTAAATTGTTTCTAGACTGTTTTTATTTCCAGACTTAAAAAATAAATTTTTCCATCTTTATTTTATTTTTTTTAGGTTTTTGACATAGGATGCATGCACTTTTGGAAGAGATACAGTGAGAAACTGAGAAATCAGTCCCTAGAGGAAATGGCCACGCCACAATTCCTTATCCTCCATCCTCCTCCTGAGATTTTGGGTACACACACATGTGCCCAGTGTGATTTTCAAGCCAACAGGTCCAGGATCCAAACTACAGTCAGCCATGTGAGAGTCCAGAGCCTTCACAACTATGCCACCTGCTGGCTTTGTGCCTAGGCTGATTTTTCAAGTATGCAAATTTAAAATATTTGAGGGGGTGGGATCTAATCTTGGTAGTCTTTTATTTATGGTTTGTAGGCCTACAAAGACCCTTGTGTATTTCAAAAACATATTAATCTATATTTAAGAATGTATTTTTATTATTTTATTTTTCATATGTATATATATTTAGTGAGAGAGAGAGGAGGAGAAGGAGGGAGAGTTAGGGAGAGAGCTGATTTGACAGGGTCTTATTTCCATCCTCTGCCCTAGACTCCTATGCCTGGGGTGTTCAGGTTGATCTGGGAATTGAACCCAGGTCTTCCACATGACCCTCACTTTGCACAATGGAGTCATACCACTTGTACCACTGCAGCTGGGCCCTTTTTCATTTTATGTAATTAAAAATCCGAATGGAATTTATCGAGATACTGTTTCTCTGTTTTCTTTCTTTAGCTTGTAGGTAAATTATTCCACTCCACTTCTTGAGATATGAGTCTAAAGAATACCCCAACTGTCTTCTGTCTTCCTTTGTTCTCCAGAGAGAGATGCTGCTGTGTCTATCATGTCAGAGGACTATCAGGAATATCAAGAAAGACTCAGCCAAAATCTAGCCCCCCAAATTTTACATGTAGAATTTGAGCCAACTCACCCCTTCTTTAGAAAATGTGGCTACCCGTCAAGATTTAGAACAACCAGTTCTTAAATTTATTTATTTATTTATTTATTTATTTCAGAATTTAGGACTGTTCTTAAATTTATCTTTACTGAGTAAAGCTGTTCATGCGTCCTGACTTCTCTGTCAAATGTGCTGTCAGTAAGCGGAGCATGGGACTGGAGCACCCATGTGTCACCCTGCCTGTAACAGGTCACTGGCATAAGAGTCAGTTCCAGTTTTATCTCTGGCCCCGTGCAGTATTATCTACAATGAAAATTACTACTGATCATTTAATATTCGCCAATAGCTTTCGAAGTAGGCCCTGTGTAGTATGTACCCCAACCTGTTTGGATGAGAATTATATTCCAGAAGTGCAGAGTGCTCCATTCGCTGATATCAGACAGAGTACACACACAGAAAGCACGTGACACTGCAGATGCAAGTCCACCAGCCGATCTGCTCTTTGTCTTGGAGGGAAGCCAGGGAGGTCAGAGAGACAGGAAGGACCTTGCAAAGAGGGGAACCCTACCCGGATGTGGGAACTGTGCTCATTAGGAGAAGTGGGGGCATAAGAAGCATACAATTAAACACATTTTTTTTAAACTTGGCCATGGAAAAAATACTGTGCACACCTGGCCATAAAACAAGATGAATAAAATAAATTGCTAGAAGGTGCAAGTACCTGTCGGGGGAGGGGAAGAGAAAGCAACCCTATGGGGTATGGTCATGCTGCTATCCCCTCTGGTCCATTTCTCTATCCAATGCATTCTCTGCCTGGGATTTGGGGCACACACACATGCCCCACATATATTTAAGGTGCAGGGGAGGGGATTCAAGCCATGATGAGCCATGTGGGTTCCAGCTCTCTTAACCACTAGGCTACAAGGCTAGTCCTAAACAAGATTTGAGTAACGACTTACCACTCTATTCAAATGTGTCTAAAATAAAACAATCTTTCCTCGCTTCTCCCTTTTGTGTGGACAACGGGCAGAACGTGCGTTTCAGCACCATGCATTCCTTATATGGAAGAAAAAGCCTTACTCTAAGAGAGGAGGGGCCGAGTAGCTGAGCTTGGGTCCTTCTGACAGTACCCCAAACATTTCTCAAATGTTCCACGTCTTTAAAGACCTCTGAGTGTTTTGGTTTTCTGTCCCCTGCACCAGGAAAACTGTTTTTTTTTTTTTTTCCTCCGTCTCCTTCCTTTACTGGGCTAATTTCTGTCATTTATTCCTCAAGATTCAACACAGGGCTTCACGTGTCGTCACCCTTCAGCTGTACTGGTTGTCTGTCCCTAGCACATTCCATGAATTAATCAATTAACTAATTAATTAATTAATTTATGTTTGTGTGTAGGGCACATGCAACAGAGACACTAGAGACAGAAAAAGAGAAATCACCCCCAGAGGGGATGGCCATGCTATAGTCCCTTCTTCTCTCGGGATTTTGGGCACACACCAGGGGTGAATTTCAAGCCACAGGTCTAGGACTCAAACTGCATAGTCGGCCATGTGGGATCCAGCCACCTGAGCCTCTGTGCCACCTGTTGGCTCCCAGCACATTCTTAATCTGGCCTGCCATGGTCTGGGGAGCACATGTCCTGGGGAGTGGCCCGTCACTGACTCGGTTTGCTCTGGCTGCTCCTGGCCTTATCCTTCTGTAGACACACTGTCTCGTGTGACAGAAGGACTGTGACTCCTCTTTCTGAACACGCTCGCCTCCGACCTTGGAATTCTGGGGCCGAGACCTATGAGGCCGAGTGTGGAGCAGGCTGTGAGGTCAGCAGAAACCGCTCCCTCAGCCTCTGCCTCTTCAAAGGCCCAGGACACTGTAAGACAACAGCCACTTCAAAAGGGCGTGCTTCTCTGATCCCCTCAGTGTCCCTCTGAGGAGCCTTTAAGTGAACTCCCACAGAAAGGCTCTAAAAGATAGTCTTTGCAGGCTGGTGGAGGATCAGGAAAGGGCTTTGTGAGGGAGGCTGTTTAGGATTATAGCTCAGAGCACAGGTAGATGATTGAGTTGGAGGCCCAGCCAGTCCTTCCAGCTGTAGACGCTGGACAAGTCACCTCTCAGCACCTCCATTTCTCCTATGAGCCTGGTGTAAGGACAGCACCCTGCTCCTGGGTTACAACTCGGATTCAATGATCTGATACACGCAAACCGTAGGGGCCGTGTGTGACCCCGAGAAACTACACTGTGTAGAAGACAGTGTGAACATTAACCTAGCTTGCAAGATGTTATAGGGACTCACTAAAACACTGCATCTGCAAGTAGTTTGCTATAGCCGGGCCTAAAAGCCTTAAGATTATTGGAGTGAGATTTTTCTAGTGTTATTAGGTTGCTGGAAAAGTCATGCTGCATTTTTGCACAGAATACATACGTCCTGACTTTTCCGACAACCCAATATGTTTGCCATTCATTCTTGAAGACTGACCTTAACTCAGTTCGCTTGGGTTGAAGCCCTTTCCTTCCATAGCCAAGTACGGGATAGGCCTCTTCTCTCTTGTTTCATTCAAAATATCTGTGGCAGTGCTCTGGAATATTCCAGTACGTCCTCTTGACCTCTATCCATAAACAGCCTTTCTCACAATGAGATGTTCCGAGTTTAGGAGCCTTGCTATTTTCAACAAAGAATTAATTGCAAAGTAATTAAGTTTAGAGCAGGGGAATAGATGAACCCTGTCTATCATAAAGGAACAGTGTGGATGGTGACATAATGAAGCAAGGAAACGATGCTTTAGATTAACACACACGCGCGCGCGCACACACACACACACACACACACACACACACACACAATCTCTTTTCTAAAGCACACAAAGAAACCTCCCATCACTTATATTGACAAGATAAATCTAAGCTGCTTAAAGAAGCACTTAATTTTGTTCTCATTAAGTCGCAGGGTTAAGGGCTTTACCCTTAATGTCCATGGAAGTGATGTTAGGTTTTCACCTTGGAAAGTTCTCTGGGGCCCTAAGTCCATTGACAAATATAGCACCAAGATGAGTAACAGAAACACACATCCCATTCATGCTTGGCTCCACTTTCCTTTTTTTTCCTGCTTGGCTCCACTTTCCTCAATGAACACAGGACCTCTGGAGAACACCAGAGGGGCACCGGTGTTCATCCCGTGGCCTCAAAGCATGGAAATTCACAATTAAGCAGCAGTGGAGTTGGGGTGGGGGCAGCTTGGATGGGGACAGTCACAAGCAGGTTTTACCACTGGAGCTAGGAGGCTTAATCTGCTTAATGGCGATTAGGTTGATGTCACCCTCACATTTTCCTGGCTTCAGGGACTGAGGCAGGCCCAGCTCCCACCACCCGGCCTTTCTGGTGAGCCAACAGGGCAGTGGCTGGAAAAGTCTATGGGGGTAATTCAAGGTGTATCCCTAACCTCCCTGTGTTCTGGTAAAGTAATATGTTACCAACGACCACACAATTTGTACCCGGAAACACACTGCACAGGAGTTCAGAAAAATGTGAGCACTTGAAAAAAAAAAAAAAAAAGGAAGAAAGAAAATAGGAAGATTTAGAAGGGGACATATCCAAGTTCAACTGCTTCTCTAGTGTTTTTCTTCCTTTCTATCAACACACGTATGTCTATTCCAATTTTTTTTATGATTATTGTTTTCCTTTTTTAGTGAATATGATAAAGTGAACTCAATTTGAATGGATTGAAACACACTTCTTGAAGCATCGATCCTAATAAAATAGGCTGTCAAGTCGCGCCAACACACGACTGGCTTTCAGATGGCTAAAAGCCATCACTGACCTCAAGGACTTTTACCTCTGAGTCTAGACAACACATCTGTGACAAAAAAGGGCACAAAGCCAAGCTCAGGGGGACACAATAGGAAATCAAGGTTTTTTTTTTTTTTTTCAAAGTGTTTATATTTTGACACTTTTCTGGTGCCTTTTCATGGTTTCGGGTTGGAGGTGAGCTGTGGGAGGGGCCAGATCAGCTGCGGTTGGGAGGGAAGCAGGGTGTTGCCACACTCTCTTCATCACACCCATCCTAAGAGCAAACACACCCACAAACCCTGGTTGTCACACTGCCTGGGTGGCTCCCTGAGGATGCCAGAGGCAAGCTCTTAGAGGGTGGGGCTGAGGAGACCAAGATGCAAAAGCTCAAAACAATCATCATTCTCCCTGGCATTTTCTGCTGTCTTTCTCCCTGCCCCGACTGTCTAGAGAAGTCCATTGGGTTTTGCTTCAATTCCTGAGAGCTGTTACCCTTACTTTAACATCACATAAAATAAGGTGAAAGAAAACGAAATGAAACAAGATAAAAGCTTGACAAAGATGGCCAAGAACCACAGGGAAAGAAGGTGGTGGGACTGAAGTTGCAGGGACCCCCCAAAGCCACGACGCACGCAGGGTGGGTGCTGGTTCACAGGTACTATACGAGACAGCCTTCTGGAAGGTCTGGCTGATGGCAGAATCTGCTCCTGACCTCAGTGACCCTGTGGAACTGTACGCTAGTGGCCGGGAGGCCTGCGCATCAGCACCCCGACTCGCACTGCTCTGCAGGGTGAATGAGTGTGCACGCGGCAGCGTGCGGCTCTCCACGCTGACCTACATTACATTTTCCTGTGAATGAGTTGAATGGATTAAGATCTGATTTGCATGAGCTTCCACATGTGACTGCCAGACTGGCGAGGCCCCGCGTAGCCCACAGAGGCATCGCAGACATTCGTCCTCAGTTCTCATCTCGAAAATTCACTCCGCAACGCACTCGGAGGTCTCAAGTTTTTTGGTTTTGCTTTGTGTTCTGTTTTGCTTTCTTTTTTAGCAAGATCCTCCTTCTTACATGGTATTTTTGTCCCAAAGAGCAAAAAAGCAAAAGAGAAGAGGAAAAAGAACACCAAGCAGTTCCCTAACCACGCAGTGAAGATCCTAGGCAGATGGCACTCGAGTGTACCAAGTAATCCAAGACACAGGGGCATGTTGAACTGGCTTCATTTGAAGATTGGGCTGGTATTAAATGCCAAATTAGGGATTTTGACACAGTCTGGAAAAGGGGGCAAGTATAAAATGAATACCGTTTGGAGTTTTCCCTGAGATTTCTGTGGATTGAAGTTTGGATAGAAAATTTTCCACTCATAACTTATATTATCAATTGGTTTCACCACAAGTATGGGTGTAATGATGACCCTATGATTTCTGTACAGCTACTTAACTACAGTGGAATTTAATCAAAGGATTTAACAACTCTCGGGGCAAAAGGCCACAAAATGAACAAACTTAGAAATGTAGAGCTGTCTTTACCATGTAATTATTATAAAGGTGGCAAGGGCATTTTATAACATTAGAGAGAAAGGGTAATAACATCCATTTTCTTGCTAATAAAGTTCTTAAAAACAAGTTTCTGGGGCCAGTAGGTAGCATGGTGGTTAAGACGCTGAACTCTCACATGGCTGACTGCAGTTCAAGTCCTGGACCTGGCAGCTTGAAAGTCACACCTGGTGTGTATATTGGAGTGCCCCAAAACCCTGAGAGGAGAATGGAGAAGGGATTGTGGCACGGCCATTCCCCTGGGAGGTGATTTCTCACTTTCCCTCTTTCTGACTCTCTCTGGTGAGGGCACATGTCCTATAGCAAAAACCTAAAAAACAAAAACAAAAACAAAAACAAAACAAAACCAAAAAACCAAAACAAGCTTCTGGAATTTTGTTTAGAATTAGAACTCTACCTCACACCCTTTTACTAACCAACCAACCTTCTTTATTATTTAAAAAAGTTTGTAAAGTATATGTTCTCTTCTCTAGACTGTAAAAATTAGGAAAACTGGGATATAATTTCTCTAAAGGGAGGAATAATCCATTTGCTTAATGATCCTGCATGGAGCTAATAAGTATCATCTCTCTTAGAAATAATAGTACTTGGCTTTGATGTAGAATCTTTCTCCAAGGAGCACAAAGTATATTACAGATACCATCTAATTAATCCTCCTTGAGTCCCCAGGTGGAAGGGAGGTGGCGGGTATTCTGAAGGCGCATCAACACTATCAATATGTCTCAGGTGAGGAAATGGAGCTATATAAAGTCTGGTAAAAAGGGTACACGCCTAGTTTATTTAGGCTAGGTCTGTGTGACCTCAAAGCACCTACTCAACTCATTGAAAAGACGAATCAATGCAGTTTGATCCTGCTTGCCAAACAAGGACCCTGTGGTCCTTAGAATGCCGTGCTTTCTCCCTGTTAGGCTCAGGCGGCATGAGCTGTCATGGGCCTGCCAGCGAAAGAACCCACACTTCCTGACTTTCAGCCCGGTGGTCTCTGTAGAAGGCAAACTTGGACAGCAGTGCTGGTATGAACTCATTTTCCACTTGCTGCCTGCCATGGTACCGCCATGTGGCTGTGATTTTGTTTCTCATTGTCCTTTGAAGTTTGGTTGACAGAGCCTGTCCATTGCCCTCTGCAATGTGGGTTCGTGTGTGGTATTTTCTTGGGGTGAGGGGCGAGGTAGTATGGTAGCAAAGGACCAAGGTGCTTGAATAATCCCTTAGCTAATTCTTTAAAAAATATATGTGCACTTTATTATTAATATCTTTTCTTTATTCATGGTGTGTGTGGGTGTGTGTGTGTGTGTGTGTGTGTGTGCATGCGCACCCATGCGAGTGAGAGAGGAATATGACACCTTCTCCAGGGTCTTGTCAGGCCATGATCCCCGACAGTTTGGTGGCTCCTGGACACTCCAGGCATGCTCGGTGTTTTTCAGACTGACTGAGTTGGGGATTTGAACCATAGTCACCATGTGGGATTCAAGTTCTCTTGAGCAGTGTACTACTGCTGAGCTGTGGAGTAGCTCTATTGTACCTATCTATTAAAGCAGTAGGAGACCAACTGCGACTCTCTCTCTCTCTTAAATCAAGAGAGAGCTATGGACCAGCAGGTGGCGTGATGGTTAAGGTGATGGATCCCACATGGCCACCTGTGCAGTTCAAGTCCCAAATTCAGCAGCTTGGGAAACACGCTGGGAAAGTGTGTGTACATGCCCAAAATCCTAAGAGGAGACCTGTGGGGGTGATTTCTCACTCTTCCTCTCTTTGTCTCTCTCCAGCAAGTGCACATGCCCTATGGCAAAACTTTAAAACAAACAAACAAACAAAAAAAGGAAGAACAAAAAAAGAGAGAGATCTAAATCTGGAAGTCTGGAGAGAGGGAAGTATTTGCCTGGCTGCTGCATTTCATTTTTATACATTTCACGGGCAGAATTCAACTTGCCATTGTTGCAAATTGTCTCTAGAGACAGAAGCCTATCCCAGCATCATGATCAATAACTGATGAACAGGAAGAGTGTTCTGCAAAGAGTGAACAGCCTTAAAATAAAAGCTGAAGTAGCACTTTCTAAACTTTCAAACTCCTTCGGTGCCAAGCTCTCCAGGGAATTAGGGATTGGCTAAAATCACTCCCTCCCCTCAAAAAAAAAAAAAAATTCAATCCAATTAATAAACTAGTTGTCTCTGATGTGAACAACCTTTTTTTTTGACACATTGTAAATAAATAATGGTTTCTGTTTCTAACCTATCTACCTCAGAAGAATTTGTCATTTTTCTTACAAAATAAATAAGTAAATAAAACCAAAAAGACACCAATAATGTAATTTGTTTTGAAAATGGAGGAATATAGGGTGCTTTATGGGGACACACTGCTTTTTTTTCCCAACGCTGGAATGGAATAAGTCCATCAGAATCTGTGTGTCTTGGTTTGCCACCAGAAAGGTATGCCCCTCCTGACGGTTTTCACAATGGCAGGCTAGGCACGGAACAAGGGAAGACTCTTGTTCAATTTCCTCAATTAACTCCACCCTGCTCTCTGACTAACTTGTTCCTCACACAAGAAAGAATAATTCTCTTTAAGCATCTGTGATCCTTTTCTCTCCCTTCCCTTCCCTTCCTTCCCCTTCCCTCTATCCTCCCCTCCTTCTTCCTTCCTTCTTTTTTGCCAAAGTACTTGCTTCAGAGAGATGGAGATACAGAGAGAGAGAGAAGAGAGAAAGTACCCCCCCCCCTCATGGGACATAGTCATATCACAATCCCTTCACCACCCTGTTGGGATTTGGGGCACACATGCACATGTGCTCAGCATGTTTCTCAAGCCACTAGGGCTGAGATTTGAACCCATGGTTGACCATGTGAGATCCAGTTCTCTTAACCAATAGTCTGTGGGGATGGTCTGAGCCTCCATTTCTTGTAGTTAGCTATTTGGTCCTAGTGGCACCCCTCTTTCACTCTCACTAAGTCCTTTCATGTTTTCCTTAATTCCTGCCTGGCTCACAGTTCTCTCCTCCCACCAGGTTCCTGTGTGTGCCCAGTTCTTCGCCTGTACATGAACCTCTTCTCACCCTGGAATATCATCCCACCCCTATGAGTTAAGCCCCCCGTTAATATTTTTAAAAATTCTTATTATTTAGGTTTTTGCCATCAAGTGAGTATGCTCACCAGAAAGACAGAGACAGGAAGAGAGAAAGTGAGAAATCACCCCCTGGGGAGGGGATGGCCACACTGCAATCCTTTCTCCTCTATTCTCCTCCTGGGATTTTGGGCACACCCACACACATGCCTGGCATCCTTTTTAAGCTGCCAGGTCCAGGACTTGAACTGTGGCCCACTATGTGGCAGTCCAGCAGCTTAACCACCACGACACCTGCTAGTTCTGAGCCTCCCCCTTTATTTATCCCTGGGGCTCACACTAAGTTCTCCAAGACCTCCCGCGTTCTGATCATCTCAGCAGCACTGCAGAATTGAGAGAGAACTAAATACAGACTTCCACGAGTTCATGTTTATCACCTGTGTGTGCATCTTGGTGGGCGACGCTCAGTATGTTCCTTCCAAAGAAGCCCTTGACTCCTTGGCGCGAGGTTTGGAGCTGAGGCTTGTCGAGGGCTGAGAGCTCGTCTGCTTGGGTTCTGGACACCCCTGTAGCTCTCTGGCCATCGAGGAGCCCCTGTGTTCCTGGTGCTGACTGCCCAGTGGGGACGTTCCCAGGTACCTTTCTTTTTAAAAACAAAATGTCACCAACTTCCCATCCCAGTGGCATTCTGCTGTGGCTCCGAATCAGAAGTCGAGCTTCTCTGTCACTTTATGCCTTTGTGTGCTTCCAGGTGGGTGGGAAAAACACTTAGAAATAGCTTCCAACGCATGAAGAGCCATGGAGGAATTTTCATAATATTTGCACAAAAATTCTTTCACTGAACTCCCCGGATTCTCTCTAGAAATTCCGACACCTCCCCTTCCCTCCCAGGCTCTCTCAAGTCCCTGCACTTTGGCCCTCTCTGTTCCCAGGCTGTGACAGCACGGTGCGGCTAAGTCTGTTTGGTATTAGTGTTAGAATTATTTATATCCCAGAGCGCAGGCTTGTTTTGCAGTAAAACTCTGAGAAGGAAGTGAATCAAGAGATCTATCCCCTAACAGGGCATCCAGGGGTCAGGCTGAAAACAAATACTGATGATAAGGTAAAAACCTCAAGCTCTATAGTCAGCTTTGCTACGAACATCACACGCCAGGCCACACAAGGACAAGGGCTTGCTGCAGTGTCTGCGCGACAGTTACTGAGGAGGTGGACGGTTATTCAGGGCAGCTCCTGTGAGCCCAGAAGCCTGGGAGGACTCACAGAGACCTTCCAGAAACCACTGCGTTTCAGTCCCGTCCTCCAGGCCTACCCACGTAGCACTTACACCATGAAGATCAGCAGAGGGGTTCCGCAATGCAGCATACACTGACATTTCTTCCCCACCTCAATGAACGTCATGGAAACTCATCTTTGAACTGACTATTGGGCTGTCTGAAAAGTCATGACTTTCTTTCTTTTTTTTTTTTTTTTGGAGAGGTTTTTGCTATAGGGTGCATGCGCTCGCCAGAAAGAGAGAGACAGAGAGACAGAAAGCAAGAAACCGCCCCCCCCCGGGGGATGGTTACGCCGCAATCCCTTCTCCTCCATTCTCCTCTCAGGATCTTGGGCACGCACACACACACGTCTGGTGTGAGTGTAAGCCACTGGGTCTGGGACTCGAACCGTGGTCGACTACATGGGAGTTCAGCAATGCAGCCATTACGCCAACTGCTGGTCCCAGTCATGATGTATTTTTACATATAAAAACATAGAAAAATAGGTCATGAGTTTTTGGATGATAATATGGAAAAAATAAGTTTTTTTTTTAAAGCAGTAGTCATCGCTGCTACCATTCGTCAAATTTCTATGACGTAGCTGGTATTTTTTACATTTTAATTTAATTTATTATTATTATTTTAAATTTGCCATAGGGCACGTGCACTCATGAGAGAGAGAAAGAGAGAGAGAGAGAGCGAGAGAGAAGTAAAGAAAGGGAAAAAAGGGAAGAAGTGAGGGAGAGAGGGAAAGTGAGAAAGCAAGCCTCTAGGTCCCAGACTAGAACTGTGGTCAGCCATGTGGGAGTCCAGCACCTTAATCACCACGCCACCTGTTGGCCCATGGCTGGTATGTAAATACAGATCTCATTTAGTTCTACAACACTGAGAAATTGTTAGTATTACTATCATTTTATGATTGAGAAGTTTAAAGAGGCAAAAGTTCCTAGCTAGTAAGTAACAGACGGGATTAAAACTCAGGCTCATTTGATTCGCAGACTTATTGCTTTCCTTTAGACCACCCTGCCTCTGCCTGCAGTTTATGGAACAATGGCCGTGTTTAGGAAGTGGGGGCTGAGAGTTTTGAAGGACAGAACCAAGTACCTTGGCTCCCAAGTGTTTGTTTAGTCAGGAGCTCGGACCTGCATTTCACTGTCTCAGGAACACTCCAGGGACAGGGTCTTGGTAGCGAGATTCTAATCCAAGGTTCTGCATCTCCGGACAAAGCGCTGTCCAGCCTTACACTCAGATTTGAGAAGTCAGATTTCTCCTTATGTTAAGAATTAGCCACATCAAAAAATAGAACAGATAACCCTCCCACTGCGTGTGTTCAAGAAGACCGTAGATAAATAAGCTGTCTAGGATGCGGTACAGAAGCTCAAGGCTCTACCAAGGAAGGACTGAGAGGGGAGCTGGGTGTCTTCACTGGCATGCGTTTATGCACTTTCTTGTTGTGGAAGCCCAGTCTCCCCCCACCACCCCAGGCAGTGGAAAGACCACACTGGGCCTTCTCGATGGCTCATGAAGTGCCTCTGAAAAGCAAGGCTCTTCTGACTGCACTGGTCTCAGGCCACAGAAGAGAAGGGAGGGCCCTGTGGGATGAGTTCAGACTAACTTCCAACTCACCGTGTTCCCACGGACATAGACAGTCAGGACTTGCAGACCTTTCAGCAGAAAGGGGCCGCAGAGCAGATGTCTCCAACTCCATCCCTCAGGAGTGGGAAGCCAGAGCACAGTGAAGGGAGCTCCTTGCTCAGTAGGTGACACTGCTAGAAAACTGTGCACCAAGATTTTAATCCTCCACATCCACGCTCTGCCCCTGCAGCCCAACTGGGCGGACCCCAGAGGAGGCCCTAAGAATGGATCACTCCTTCCTTTCCTGCACAGCTGCGTGGCCTGCTGTGGGTGTATTGCTCCTTTCTCCCGCGTGAGCCACTGAGGGGCACTTTCCACTCCTCCCGCCCTGCGTCCTCCGCAGGCTCAGGACCACAGCCTGCTTTCTTAACTGCCAACCTCTTTTGCCCAGGTGCCTGCCAACAGAGAGCAGGTAATCAATACATATTTATTAAATAAATGAATGTCTAATGAATAAATGTCAAAAAGTTGCCGACAGTGCTCGAGAAGATGGACAGCTTCAGGCAGCAGTTAATTAGAAGTGGCTGCAACAGGGGCCCTGTGAAGCGATGCCGCTTCTCTGCTACTGCATGTCACCTCCCGTGTGCACACATGCCCAGAAGCAGAGGGATCCTCTCTAGAGAGCTATTGGACGGTCGGTGAGGAGGCTGGGTTGAGGGCTGTCCATCTCATGAGAAGCAACCCCTAATGTTTGCTAATTAATCTGTCTCATCTTGTTCTCTCCCTCTGTTTTCTGTCTGCTGTCTTGCTGCCTCACTCAGTCCTGATACCCTGGAGCTCATGGGCTGTGGGGAGATGACACTGTCTTTGGAGCAGATAGTTTAACCTGTTTCTCAAGGGTTTTTAAAAGTGTCCAGCCATACACATTTGTATCCAAGACTTCCTAGAAAGATCCAAAAATGTAAAGCATCTTTACTTAGAGAAATAATAGGCGTCTAAAACAGCCAACTCCTTAGCTTTCCCACGCCCACCCTCAAGATGCTGTCAACTACAATTGTGGTGGTTTCGACTCTTTCTGCAATGTGCAATGAAACTATTTTGTGATCTATAGTGTAACAGTACATCGATTTTTATGGAAAAAAGAAGTGAGATCGGAAATGTCAATGACAGTTGTTTTCTATGAATATGAGAAGGGATATTTATTAACTTAGAAAGAGTGGCTGGTATTTTCGAATGGAAATCACACCCTAAATAGGACACATTGAAAATATGATTGCATTGATTTAAGGATAACGACTTCTTCTGGAGGTGGTACCCCACATGTTCTGTTTGGGTGACAAATGGCAGCATAGTACGTTTTGTAGTAAAAATGGAGGTACAGTCCAACACTTAAGCACTCAGATGTGTCCTTTAAAATATATAGATATCTGTCTTTTCTTGAAAATAGACGCTGTGGAAACACAGGGCTGCGTTCCTGCATTTTACAATTGAACTTGATCTGAAGGCGCAGCAGTGGCTGTCACCTGTAGCCAGGACGCAAAGCCCCCAGCCTACACAGCCCATGCTATTCCCTACCGTCCAGTGGGACTGAGGCCATATGTGCGTTCCGTTTATCACAGCTCTACACCGTGCTTTAGAGTGATTTATTTACCCATTGATTCATTTGTCATTGCCAGAGGACATGTGTACTTGCCAGAGAGAGACAGACAGGTAGAGGGAGGGAACACCCCGAGAAGGGCATGGTCAGGCTGCAATCCCTTCTCTTCCCTTTCTCCATCATGTCAGGATCTGGGGCAAGCACACCTACTCAGTAAGCTTTCCAAGCCACAGGGGCCAGGATTCAAACTCTTGGCCATGTGGGATATGGCTCCCTTAACCACTAGGCAACGGGGCTGGTGTTGGCTTGCCTTTTATTTATTTTTTAGTTTGCTAGAGGAAACATGTGCTTACCCAAGAGAGACAGAGAAAGAGAGAGAGAGAAAGAGGGAGAGAAAGTGAGAAAACACCCCCATGGGGATGACCATGTCCCATCCCTTCTCCTCCACTCTCCTCTCAGGCTTTAGACGCGCACGGGCAAACACCCACGTACCTGGCATAGTTTAAAAGTCGCCAGGTCCAAGACTTGAACTATAGTCAGTCATGTTGATCTAGCTGCCCTAATCACCATGCCACCAGCCAGCCCTTGGCTTATCTCTTTAATATGCACCCAGCCAACTTAAGATAGCCACCCAACCTCAGCAGTCATTTATATTTAAGGACCCCAGGGTATTGCAAGGCATTGTATGAGATACAGGGCCCAATTTAAGCTCTGCCAATGCTTACGGAGGCTAGAAGGCTAGCCTTCCTTCCAAATTGTATGAGGCCAATCTGTGTGGCTTCCAGGAGCCTCCCGTGACTGCTGGTGCCCAGTGACTTCCCTCAAGCAGCCACAGTTACTGACATACCATTCACACTGTCCTTCAGGGTGTACTTCTCTTTCCCGGACAGTGAAAATCTAACTCTGAGACTAGGAAGTCTGAAATCTCACTGCTGAAGGTTCCTGAACTTATACCTCATTCATGGTCACAGTGGATACTTTGAACCTGGGTTAAGCAGGGGAAAAAACAAGAGTTTGGGTTACATCAGTCAGAAAGGGCCAATAGAGGGAACCAGCAGTTAGCGTAATGGCTATGTCGCTGGACTCGCACGTAGTCAACCGCAGTTCGCGTCCCGGACCTGGTGGCTTAAAACTCACGCCGGGCGCGTGTGCGTGTGTGCCCAAGATCCCGAGAGGAGAATGGAGGAGAAGGGATTGCGGCGTGGCCATCTCCCCTGGGGGGTGATTTCTCGCTTTCTGTCTCTAATGTCTCTCTCTGTCTGGCGAGCGCACGTGCCCTATAGCGAAAATCTCCCCAGAAAAAAAAAAAAAAAAAACCCTAAAGGGAAAATCTCCCCAAAAAAAAAAAAAAAAAAAAAGAAAGGGCCAATAGAGTTTTCATTTCCTTTACTGTTTTCATACCTGGCTAGGGCTTTAATGGTGATCAACGATCACATGTAATTGTTCTCCATTATACAGGAAGACGATACTTATTAATATCATTATTTTCCATAAGAAAATGTGATGCGATGAAGCTAGAGCTCCATGCCAGAGGAGTCCAGGAATTGCACCCCCTATTTGGGTGTCTGGACACCCCAGAAGCACCCAAGTATCCCTGAAGAAGTTGTCAGCTTCTCCTATCTCCCCTTGACCCACGAAGAAAACCGCCCCCGAGAAGGGCATGGTCAGGCTGCAATCCCTTCTCTTCCCTTTCTCCATCATGTCAGGATCTGGGGCAAGCACACCTACTCAGTAAGCTTTCCAAGCCACAGGGGCCAGGATTCAAACTCTTGGCCATGTGGGATATGGCTCCCTTAACCACTAGGCAACGGGGCTGGTGTTGGCTTGCCTTTTATTTATTTTTTAGTTTGCTAGAGGAAACATGTGCTTACCCAAGAGAGACAGAGAAAGAGAGAGAGAGAAAGAGGGAGAGAAAGTGAGAAAACACCCCCATGGGGATGACCATGTCCCATCCCTTCTCCTCCACTCTCCTCTCAGGCTTTAGACGCGCACGGGCAAACACCCACGTACCTGGCATAGTTTAAAAGTCGCCAGGTCCAAGACTTGAACTATAGTCAGTCATGTTGATCTAGCTGCCCTAATCACCATGCCACCAGCCAGCCCTTGGCTTATCTCTTTAATATGCACCCAGCCAACTTAAGATAGCCACCCAACCTCAGCAGTCATTTATATTTAAGGACCCCAGGGTATTGCAAGGCATTGTATGAGATACAGGGCCCAATTTAAGCTCTGCCAATGCTTACGGAGGCTAGAAGGCTAGCCTTCCTTCCAAATTGTATGAGGCCAATCTGTGTGGCTTCCAGGAGCCTCCCGTGACTGCTGGTGCCCAGTGACTTCCCTCAAGCAGCCACAGTTACTGACATACCATTCACACTGTCCTTCAGGGTGTACTTCTCTTTCCCGGACAGTGAAAATCTAACTCTGAGACTAGGAAGTCTGAAATCTCACTGCTGAAGGTTCCTGAACTTATACCTCATTCATGGTCACAGTGGATACTTTGAACCTGGGTTAAGCAGGGGAAAAAACAAGAGTTTGGGTTACATCAGTCAGAAAGGGCCAATAGAGGGAACCAGCAGTTAGCGTAATGGCTATGTCGCTGGACTCGCACGTAGTCAACCGCAGTTCGCGTCCCGGACCTGGTGGCTTAAAACTCACGCCGGGCGCGTGTGCGTGTGTGCCCAAGATCCCGAGAGGAGAATGGAGGAGAAGGGATTGCGGCGTGGCCATCTCCCCTGGGGGGTGATTTCTCGCTTTCTGTCTCTAATGTCTCTCTCTGTCTGGCGAGCGCACGTGCCCTATAGCAAAAAAAAAAAAAAAAAAAGAAAGGGCCAATAGAGTTTTCATTTCCTTTACTGTTTTCATACCTGGCTAGGGCTTTAATGGTGATCAACGATCACATGTAATTGTTCTCCATTATACAGGAAGACGATACTTATTAATATCATTATTTTCCATAAGAAAATGTGATGCGATGAAGCTAGAGCTCCATGCCAGAGGAGTCCAGGAATTGCACCCCCTATTTGGGTGTCTGGACACCCCAGAAGCACCCAAGTATCCCTGAAGAAGTTGTCAGCTTCTCCTATCTCCCCTTGACCCACGAAGAAAACCGCCGGTACCTTTTATCAGTTTGGCAAAAAGACAAAGGGAATGTTCAATTCTGTATTTAACATTCTTGGTTGCTGCTGTCAGCATTCCCAGTTCTCAGAGAACACAAAATGGATATTTGAAGAGTTTTTGTGAAACTGAGATTGAACAGCGGCAACACGGAGGAAAAGATCCAAAATTTAAAAAGAACATTTTAATATGCACTCCCCCATACATTCCACTGTCTCTGCTCTTCTCTCCTTCCCAACCAAGTCATACTCAGCCCTCAGGGACACTCCCCCAGGAGGGAGACTGTTCCCCCTTAACCCTGTGTGCGAACTTGGGTACGAAGCTGGACATCTCCTCGCCTCAGTCTCCACAACAGGGAAGTGAAGGTGATCACAGTCCTCAGTCCTGGCACCTGCCTCGTAGGAAGGACCCCATCCATGGGGGCTGCTACTTTCACTTGCAAATTTCAGGAAAGGCACCAGATTGCTAAGACGCAGCCTTATAACAGGACGTACAATACAGTGTAGTGAGTGGCTGCAGCCAGTAGACCCCGACCACCTAGCCTTCTAAGCTAAGATTTCGTGGGGGTGGGGAATGAAGGCCCACCACCGCCAGGTGCTCTCACTTGGCAAAGCTGGGACCTGCAGAATTCAAGAGCAGCTGAACAAACACCTTCCTAATTCTATCTTTTCAAAAAGGGCTCCCCCCAGTATGGGGACTCTGGATGGCAAGATGGGCTTCTGTTTTTTCAGTGGGTAATATACTGATGTGATATGTGACACGACAGAAAAGGAGACCATCTAACGAGACCATCGGTGAGCTAAAAATGTGGTCTTGTTCATTTATCTTCGTTCCCCTTAGGGTGTGAGCACTCACCGGAGATAGATAAGAGAAGGGGAAAGTAATGAATCACCCGTCAGAGGGATCACCATGCTGCGATCTTGTCTCCTCCATTCTCCTCTGGGAATTTTTGGCCACACACCTGCCCCTGGCATGTTTTTCAAGGCACTGGGTCCAGGACTCCAACCACAGAGCCGGTTGTGTGGAATCCAGCCACCTTAACCGCAACACTGCTGTCCCACAGTCTTATTGCTGGGAAGCCCACATAATGGGGCTTTTAAATCTGAAGGCCAGAACAGGCTGTATGAGACCTCTTTTCATAGAAGCGTCACCTCGCCCTTGAAAGCTGAGGAGACATGACTGAAAATGTCCCTAAACTAGTTAGAGACAATGGTGGGACTAGAATTCAAGTCTTTTGACTTCCTGTCCAATGAGGTTTCCACTTTACCAAGCTACTAACTCTGGGAGCTGGGTTGATGGACGATGCTATTGAAATGTGTTGGACTTGCAGGACTTTGCAATCCTCGCTCTTTCTGCAGAATCACATCCATGGGGAGACCAGCAAGGAGCAGGAATCCAACTTACAAGGACACAGTGTGGAGGGAAGGAACAAGAAGGGGGAGAGAGTCTCAGTGGTGACAAGACTGAACACCGAGAACATCTTTCAGCAGAGGCACAGTCAGCTGTAGGACATCTTCCTCCTTTGCTAACTGCCTTGTAAACCTTCCCAGCAAGAGGTGGGTGGTAAACACTCAACCTTCCTCCCAAGACCTCCATGGTGTCTCATGGCAGACGGAAAAAGGCCTCTTTACAGATTGTCTGGGGGAACAGTCGAAGCCTGGGCAAACAAAGCTATACAAACCACAGCCTCATCCATTCCTTAAGGTTTGCATTCACATAAATTGTGCGAGTGCTTCTGCATGTTGAAAAACAATGCCAGAGTTGTATTTTTAGAAAGGGGATATAATGAAAATCCAGTTGGGGTTTCTTGAACCTTTTAAACAGAACCAGCAGCAGCTTCTAATAAAGCCACAGGCCAGCTTTTCTCTAGTGAAGTACACAACTGTGTTTGTGGCCGTGCAATTGTGTGCGTGTTCACAAACACACCCATGGTTCAGTAGTCCAAAAGAAATAGCAATTGTTGAGGGAGGGAAAGATTCATTTCCTAGCTGAATCCACCAATCTTAAGATTCACGGCTGGAAGAAACAGTTACACGTTTTTCTTTTTAAATAAAAAAAATATATATGATTCTTCCTCTCAATCTAATGCAGAAGAATTGCCTCTACCCAGAAATGATCTTCCGCTACACTAGAACTACTCAGTCAGCATCTTTAATTATCGTTTCCCACAAGCCTCTAGGCCAGTGCTTCTCAAAGTTTAATGTGCATATGAATTGCCTGGAGATCTTATTAAAAATGCTAATTCTGATTCAGTAGGTCTGGGGCAGGCCCCGAGATTCCACACTTCTTATAAATTCCCAGGTGATGCCAAAACTTCCAGTGCGTGGACTACACTTTGAGTAGCAAGATATTAGACCAAGCCCACTTAATATTGTTCTCACCAGTCGAGACGTGAGCCGTGGACACTCACGGCTGGGATGGCAGCTTCTGGGAGCTACTAGGTTCCTTGTGGACCTTCCCTCTTCAGAAATCCCTTTCTGCACCATTCTCCTTCCCTCCCTTCTGAATGCACTTACAAAGCTACCACCCTAAAGGAGGCAGCCTGCTGCCCGGGCAGAGGGGAAGAGTATCGAAATCTGGATTAGGGGACCAGCAGTTAACGCAATGGCTATGACACTGGACTCCCGTGTAATTGATTACGGTTCAAGTCCCGGACCCAGTGGTTAAAACTCATACCAGGAGCGTGTGCGTGCGTGCTCAAGATCCTGAGAGGAGAATGGAGGAGAAGGAATTGTAGTGTGGTCATCCCCCCTGGGGGGGGTGATTTCTCATTTTTTTGTCTCTCTGTCTCTCTCTGTCTTTCTGGCGAGTATACTCGCCTTAGAGCAAAAACCATTAAAAAAAAAAAAGGCAAAATCTGGATCGGAATTTCCCCAATGCCACTCTGCCAGGAGATGTTCCTCTCTGAGCAACATCTATAATATGGGGCTAAGGGACCCCCATGAGCTCATTACTTCAATAAATGAGGGACTTGCAGGACTCGCCACAGCCTGTGCAGACCAGATCAGTCAACATTACCCCGCTCTTCTCCTTCCTTAAATCATATTCCCCAGGGCCAGCAGGTGGCATGGAAGCTAAGGCACTGGACTCCCACATGGTCAACTGTAGGTCCAGTCCTGGACCCGGCAGTTTGCTTCCTCACTTGCCCTTGCAACCTCTCTCTCTGGTGAGCACATGTACCCTATGCCAAATTAAATAACAATAATAATGATAATAAATAAAAATAAATAATTCTTAAGAAGAAAGTTATTCCCCTTTTGGCCAGAACCGCCATCTTTCAGTAATTAACCAAAATGAGGAACATTAAGAAGGAAAGAGGAGAGGCACCAAATATATGTTCTCTAGGCCTTTTAGAAACATGGAGTGGTTCCTTGGCCACATACATGTGAATCTACAAGAAAGGTGATATTGTAGACATCAAGGGAAGGGGTACTGTTCAAAAAGGAATGCCCTGTCAATTAATTAATGATTGCATTTTTACTGAGCCCTACTAGGTGCGAGACACCGAGTCAACTGCCCAGATGAAGCCACCAGTTGCAACTAGTTTTTAGATTAGTTCAATTTTAGGTAGAAAAACTCTGGATACCTGATGAAAATGTTGCATTTTCAGCTTCATATCGGGTGTTTTAATATTTAGGTCCTTTATATGAACAAAGTTATGACCATATGGTAGAATCAATACAATGACAATTAGCTGACCTACAGGCAAAATAAGCGGTGGTCCGGATATCACGAGGCAGTTTTAATTTTTCTGTCCATCCATTAGTCTTTGATGTTAGGATCTTTCTAGAATGCTCAGACTTTTCAGCTCATGCTACGATCAAATGCGATCACTACATCTGCCCACTGAAAACACAATCAGGGGTCCTTTAACCTTTCACACAGAACCCAGCAGTGGTTGCTAGTAAAGTCGTAGGCTAGTTTTTATAACTGTACACAGAATTCTGTTTGCTACAATTCAGATGCAACCACTATACCTACTACCTTCCGAGAGGTTTTTATTCTTATGTAATTTAAGGTGAATATGGCAGCTGAGAAGTGAAGAAATACACCTAGAAAAAGATGATCTCTCTATCTTTTTTTCTCTTTTCTTTTTCTTGGACACAGAGCCATGTGTGCTCATGGGAGAAGAGGGAGATAGAGAGACAGTGAGAAGGAAAGTGAGAAATTGCTCCCCACCCTGGGGGGGATGGCCACACTATTAACACTTCTCCATTCTCCTCTTGGAATCGTGGGTACACACACCTGCACACCCACATGCCCGCTGTGATTTTCAAGCCCCAGGTCCAGGACTCGAACTGTGGTTGGCAATGCATTTGGGGGTCCAGGGCCTTAACTACCATACCACCTGCTGACCTTGATTCGCCAGTTTTAAAAACTAGTCTCTGGGACCAGCAGTTAGTGTAATGGCTATGTCACTGGACTCCCATGTAGTCGACTGTGGTTCGCGTCCCAGACCCACTGGCTTAAAACTCATGTTGGGCACATGTGCATGAAGGCCCAAGATCCCGAGAGGAGAATGGAGGAGAAGGGATTGCAGCATGGCCATTCCCCTGGGGGGTGATTTCTCGCTTTCTGTCTCTCTGTCTCTGTCTGTCTGGTGAGCGCACGCGCTCTATAGCAAAAAACCTCTAAAAAAAAATAGTCTCTAAATGAAATCAAATTAGAATTGCAAATTGAATAGGCAAAATCACTCTAAATATGGTTGAATATGAATGAAAGGTATCTGTCTTTGTTTTTAAAAAATGATGATTATTACTTAAATTTGACCAGAGAAAAAGTAAGAAAGCACATTGCTAGGTCTGGGACTTGAACCACAGTTAGCCATGTGAGAGTCCAGCGCCTTAACCACCATGCCACCTGCTGACCTTCTGTCTTTAGTTTAATCACATTCTCATGAATAGTGGTCTTTTGCTAAATTAAATTTTCCCATAAGAATGGTCGCTATGTTGCAGATAGACTGTAAAAAGATAACTAGTAGCCAGAGTGGAACAGTGAGAACTTAATACACAAAGCTGGGTAGCAAGGAGTGCATCTAACCATCCATGTCTTGACCTCTTTCTAACCAAAAACACAGAACTTGGCAGCCAGCAGAAGAGGAAGTCATTAATATGTGGAAAAGGGAGCTCTCAAAGACACACCAAAATTGTGCGCCTTTCACTGATGAAAATCAAAAGGAATTGTACAAATATTTACCTCAAAAAATAGTAAGTTTTGTCTCCAAGCTGAAGAATTTCTACAATGGACAGAGGGTACTATGTCATTACCTAGACAAACTTTCTGTTTAGTACAGACTCCAGATCCATTATGGAAGTGAAGTGCATAGGTCAGAGTTCGAGGACTGACCTTTTATAAGCTTTAAATAAAATGTTTTGTGGGACTACCACTTGGTGGAATGGCTATGTCGCTGGACTCCCATGTAGTTGACCACGGTTTGAGTCCCGGACCCGGTGGCTTAAACTCACGCCGGGCGTGTGTGCGTGCGTGCCCAAGATCCTGGGAGGAGAGTGGAGAAGAAGGGATTGCGGCATGGCCATCCCCCCCCGGGGGGTGATTTCTTGCTTTCTGTCTCTCTGTCTCTTTTCGTCTTTCTGGCAAGCGCACATGCCCTATAGCAAAAACCTCTCCAAAAAAATGTTAGTTTGTGTGTGTGTGTGTGTCTGCGTGTAAGTGATTCCAGGTGATGGTTAACAGTCTAATTAAAGCTGCAAAAACACTTCATGAAGACTGTCCATTATGATTCAGTGGTTTTCTTCCTTACATGGATCTTATTTGATCAAATCAACTCAAATTTGAAAATGGACTCGATATAATACAATATTAAGAAACTATTCAATTTTTTTTGGTTTAATAATGGTACTTGGGCTAGATAAAAGTATTTTTAAGATATGAACACTGAAGTAGTTACTGCTGAGCTATCACGATGTCTGAGATTTCATGTAACTATTCCACAACATTTAAAAAGAGCTGTGTGTGTGTCATGGGGAGGAACAGACGAAACAGCTATGGCCAACTGTGGACGGTCACCGAAGCCGAATGGCAATTCCACTAGAGGATTGCATTTTTCACATCTCTTGAGTATTTTTAGGAATTTTCACAGCAAAAGTTATAAGACTCTAACCCCCAGTAGGTAGGGTTTCTTTAGGAATCACTAAAAATAGTTTACACAACACAGACTTTTACAGTGGAGTGGAGGGAATAGGTGCAAAAGCCCGAGAGCAATAATTAATGGCCAATCTTCTGTGCATTCCATTAAAGCCCCAGCAGCTGTCAGAAACATCTTAATTTAAAGAGTTGGGGTTTGGGGAATCGTGGCACTGCAAAAAGCTCCGTCCTGCTGCTGCTCCACAGAACTGGTACATATCAGACCCGTACATTTTTAAACATGACTTTCATGTTTGGAGAGCTGAAAAATCTTTGAAAAGCCAGCTTGTTAGGAAATTCACTTTGCAGACTCCTACTTCAAGGATTGGTTGAGGTGTTTGGGTACCGGCAAGATTGATCAGGGGGTGGGGTGGGTGTGGGGGTTCACAGGTAAAATAAACGTGTTGCATGCTTCAGTGGCAAAGCCAGCTCTCAATGTTGGGGAGGGGCACAGCTGTGTTACAGTGGTACCTTTCAGTAATGCAAAATACCCCCTCACTAGAGAGGCATTTAGAGTCTGCAAAGCCTCTCCTCTTTATTGTTCCTCTTCCAGTCTCTGCTGAAAGAAAGAAAGAAGAGAGGAGAGGAGAGGAGAGGAGGGGAGAGGAGAGAGGAGAGAAGAAAACCAGAAAGAAAGGCGGCCAGCTGGTGTAATGGTGGCTGGGCCACTGATCCCACAGGGCTGAAAACATGGTTCAACTGCTTGAAAAGCATGCCAGGTGTGTGTTCATGTGTGTCCAAAATCCTGAGAAGAGAATGGAGGAGACGGGATTGCAGCATGGCCATCCCCTAGGGAAGAAGGGGCTTTCTCACTTTCCTCTTCTCTCTCTGTCTCTCTGTTTCTCTCTGGCAAGCACATGTACCCTTTAGCAAACTAAAAAAAATAGAAAAAGAAAAGAAATAAAGGCAGCATTTTGAAGAGGGAAGAAGCACTAAGAAAGAAGCAGGACCTAGCATTTTATCCCTCTTACATCTGTGGTATTGTAAGCCCTAGGCTGGTGACCTGTCTTGGGGTGCTTCTTCTGTGACTTGGGAAGAACGTCCGACACCCAGGAAGGGTTCTCATACCCCTCCTAGCTTGAGTACCTGGGCCGGAATCTGTACAAGAGCTGGTCTGATGTCGACTGTCCTGCTGCCTGTACTTCTCTTCCCTGACTGGATGCCATGTGGGAATCCTATTTGGATTGCAAAGCTTAATGTGAACAGAAAGGGGCAGAAGATTACCAACCCTATCTAAGTCAACAACTTAAATCCAGACTCTCCCATAAGAATATCTGGATGGACTCGACCACCTTTTACCATTGGTAAGTTTAAGTCCCTGTGGGTTGCTGCCTCCATTCACGTGTATTACCCTTTTGGGAACTCGGAAAACAAGAGGAGGTCTTGAGATTCGATGTACTCATGGTTGACATCGAAAACACCTGTATGCAGGCCGAACTTGACAAAAATGAAGCTTGCTGACAGCACAGAGCAGTCTCCTACTAATTTCTTGAATTGATCCTGGCAATATTAT
>NW_006159521.1:5300765-5344435 GCF_000334495.1 Tupaia belangeri chinensis | reverse complement strand
CAGCAAAGAACGGCTCTGCTCAGAGCATCAGATTTGAATTTTCTTAAACAACACTCTTTACTACCCGTAAGAATGACTAATAACCGTCGGCTGTAATTTCCCAGAGTTTTTGGGTATGACTTCTACAGCACTCCTTGCGTTTTGTCTTATTTCATCTGGGGGCTCGCTAGGGCTTCCAAACACAATTGAACCCAAACCCCTGGTCGGTTCTCCATTCAGTAAGAGGACTTCGTGGTACTCTTGAACTTACTGCCTCGCGCCCACACCTGAGAGCCTCCCCGAACGCTGCTTTCCCTGCACCATACACCATCAATCACACAAACAGAAACACAGAAACCTCAGCTCTCAACTGCAGTCAATACAACCACCTTTCCTGGGGTAGCGCTGTCTTTGCTTTGAAGGTCACGAAAGGAGTCAGGGGCAGAAGAAACAAACAGAGGCCGTGGGTTCTGTGACTATGTCTTGGAGACACATTTTCTACCCAGAGAAAGGAGCTCATGGCACTGGACTCATTGCCAAAGACAGGCTAGCCAGAATTTAACCCCCACCCCCCAAATATCTGAATGATCGAAATGCAGTTTTGTCACTTTACAGAGGGTCTTAAGAGCTAAACGAGTCAATGTGCCTGGTTTAAGTTCTGAGTCACCAACAGAGAAGAGGAAAGGAAAACCACAGTAGCCAAGCACTTCTCCGAAGCGAGTGAGGCTGAGCTTCCCTTGCAGCAATGTTAGTATGCATTTGTAAGTCTGAGCTTATTTGCTCGTACAGACTAGACTTGTTCCAGACCACATGTGGAATTTACAGTATGAAGGGCCGAGGGGAAAGCAGTCAGGGTCTGCTCAAAGAACCTGGCAAATAACTATTTCTTTTTCTTTTTTTTGAAAGGTTTTCTCTATAGGGCGTGTGCGCTCACCAGACAGAGAGAGACAGAGAGACAGATAGAAAGAGAGAAATCATCCCCTAGGGGGGATGGTCACGCCGCAATCCCTTCTCCTCCATTCTCCTCTTGGGATCCTGGGCATGCACGCACATGCGCCCGGCGTTTTAAGCCACTGGGTCCGGGACGCGAACCGCGGTCGACTACGTGGGAGCCCAGCGACACAGCCATTACGCCAACTGCTGGTCCCATCAAATAACTATTCCTTAAGTGTGACTAAGCAAAAGCTGTTCTTTTAGTAGGAAAGAATAATTGCCAGGAATCTCATTTACGCTCGGTATACAATGCAACTGTCAACGAGCAAAATATCGGAGATGTTTATATGTGAATCATTTTTAAAACATATAAATCAGGGATCTGTCTTCATTATCAATACAAAAGGGGGAAAAATCCCTTTGCAGCTGGAGCAAAGATTCCTGCAAAGGGCTGTGTCTGAGAAGAAGTACCTGCTTGCCCAGCAGTCTCTGTCTTTGGGGCCATTCCTTACAAATTGGTGATTCATTTTATTGAAGGACTCACCAGAGAGGGTATACAACCAGATCCTTAGAAACACACTGATTGCCTCAACAAACTGTCCTATATTCATTTGCTTAGCAAATAATTTCATCATAAATTTCACCCAGTCAGAATCTCAATGATGATAATTAATTACATTATACCAAGGCCTTTCCTACTCAGCACCTATCAAAGAAATGACATCAGCTCACATTATCATTTAATCTTACTCTTTCCTCCTTTGACTCCATTGTCTCCCCTTTCAGCTTGCTAAATATAAGAAGTCTTCAAAAAGTTCACCGAGCTGTATATATGCCAAAACAATAGCCGGATTTCAATATTTTTGCACCAAAATACAGTCATCCTTTAATTCCATTTCCCTACCTTTTTGAAGTCCATTCATACTATGTACTTAAGTTCTGAATTTGGAGAAAACATCTCTGTGTTATTAACATAAGGTACATCACTAACCTACGTGTATGAAATTATCTACCTTTCCTTAAGGAACTGAGCTTGTGTTCCAGTGAGCAAACCTCAAGAGTAAATAAAATCAAAGATAACTCAGCAAATGCAGTAGCCCCTTGCAACACCCACTGCATTATTTTTTGAAACTTTGTTCTTTGTGTATATATATGCAAAGAACAGAGTGTTTCTGGGCTGCCTATTCATGTAGAGGACTTACCTGCAGCTCTCTGACCTTCTTCTGCCTCTGATTAATTAACCCCTGAGAGGCCTGGGCCACCCGCATGCAATGAGCTGATGACACCAGCAGAAAGCTGCTTTTCTGATGAATCAGGGCTCCTTCTTGCTGCTCTTGTCACCTCTCTGACCTTCTGGACTCTAGGCCCAGCCCACCTAAGGAAATGGTTTCCACTTCTCCTCCCTGATTTCCCTGGACTTGCTTCCTTCCTGGCCTGGACCTGTGCTCCATGGCAGATCCCAAAGCCAGGCTGGACTCTGTTCATTCCTGGCCAGCTTTGTCTTGAAGTCACCTAAAAAGAATGTTGGAAAGGAGGGCCACACCCAAAGTAGACCTTGTCATTCTGATGAGCATTTCCAACATCACACATGAGAGCCCTTCTTTGTGTTCTTGTCCTTTCCTCTCCACGGCTCACACATGAGAACATTTAGCAGAGAAGAGGTCACGGTGCACTGAGAGACGACCAAAGGAACTCTGTATGTGAGCACATCACCACTGACAGGTGCCACCCATTGACTTCAACTTCTCACCAGCTCTCCACAAAGATGGAACAAACCTAGCTTGGAGAAGCCCTGAGCTCGCTGAATGATCAGTCCACAGGCTGTGAAAGTCTTCAAGGGCTTACAGATAAGTGAACTTCACTTTTTTCAATATCCATATTATGATAATGCCTGCAAGTGTCTTACATAAAACACCTTACCTAAGAGAGGAAGCCAAAGATAATGCCAAGGCAAGATTTTATAGAAAGCCTAACACTTACACATAAATGAACAGCTTAAGATGTACAGTTTTAGTTCAGCAACGGCAGTTACCCTTCGCCTAGATGAGCACAGAGGCTGAAGGTTTACTGAACAGTGGGAAACGTTAAGACCGTTTATTATGTCAAAACTGGTAGAGACTGACAAATGTGACCCTACCAAACCACGGCCCTCCACACATGCACATACACGATAGCCATTTCCTTTGAAAATTTGTGGGAAATTCCATTTTCTTCAAAATTTCCTTCCCCCTCAGGTTAGGTCAGGAGGGGAGAAAAATAGCAAAGAAGAAGAAAGTTAGACTGAACACTTTCAGTAAAGTGAGCTGAAAACCAGAATCCCGGAACTAAAATGAAATGAGATTCTCAGCAAACAATTTTTCTTGTAGGTTTCTGTACCCAAACAAACAAGATAACCCTGAGAAGTTATCAGGGTCAGAGCTTCCACTCTAAGCAGGACTATACACAATACACAATTCCAGCCAGCCAGCCATCCAAACAACAAACCAAGAAGTATTTATTTAATACTTACTGGATGCAAGATCTAGCTCTCGGGAATTGGAGCCTACAAGAAACACTAAGGTAACCCCTTAGTCCACAATGAAATTGAGAGGAAAGTCTGGTGTATGTGCAGGCGTGTGGGGCTCTCCTTAGCCACAGCAGAGACCAGATGTGCCTACTTACACAGCACAACTACCTCTGGAGCCCTCGACCTTGACCTAAGAGACGGTGTGCTTGAGGTAAGGGTACTAATTCTCTAAATCTGAGCAAACGTGCCACATCTGATCGCATGCGATTGGTCTACTTTACCTCTGGCTTCCTTTTATTATGTCTACCTTTGTTTTCTTTCCACCCTGTTTTATCCCCTGAACTTTCATCTCGTGTATTCTACATATTATTGTAAGCCACCTTGAATCCTCTTGAGAAATACACAGGTCTAAATTCTTTTTTTTTTTTTTTTTTTTTTTGAGAGGTTTTTCACTATAGGGCGCGTGCGCTCGCCAGAGAGAGACAGAGAGACAGAAAGCGAGAAATCACCCCCCAGGGGGGATGGCCACACCGCAATCCCTTCTCCTCCATTCTCCTCTCGGGATCTTGGGCACGCACGCACACGCACCCAGCGTGGGTTTTAAGCCACCGGATCCGGGACGCGAACTGTGGTCGACTACGTGGGAGTCCAGCGACATAGCCATTACGCTAACTGCTGGTTCCCCACAGGTCTAAATTCTTAAAGAATAAATACAAATTACCTTAGCAGATCCCATAATTATGATACAAGACAGCAATTTTACGATCCCAGGTAACGTTCATTGAGGGCTCATATGTTCCAGACACCATTCCGAGCACTGGACAGGTATTATCTCACTTATTCTTTGCAACGATCTTTGAGATCATTGCGAAGATTATCCCTACAGACAGATGAGGCAAATGAAGCACAGAGTTTATGCAACACGCTAGGAAGTGGTGGAGCCGGAATCTGAATCCTCACACTGTGCCTGTGGAAGGGCTCCAGGTTCTCGAGTTCGGTAGGTGTCCTGGTGGGACAGAATGAGGCCGGCCTGACTTACAGGCTTTCCCTATCCTTTGACTTTAGGATTCTAATAGTGAGCCCTCTCTAGTCTTAGGGACCTTCCGTAATACTGGCTCCATCCTCCCTGTGACTTCTCTGACCCTGTGGCTGGGTACGTGGGCACTCCCATTTCTGAATACTGTATCTCCAGAGAAGGCGCTTCTCAAGGACAGACTGTCCTACCACCTTCAAGCTCAGTGCCTTGACTACGTATGAGCCACAGCAGACGCTTCTTTTTTATGTATATTTTTATCATCATTATTATTTTTATATACATTCAATCGCCATTTAGCTTGTAGAGAGAATTTACCCAACATGAAATACACCTCAAACCAGTCCAGTTAAGAAGACTATACTCATTATCATCCATAAGTAATAAACCATTTTGAGCCATAGCAGATTCTTAATAAAGGTTGGTGTAGGTTGAGTGAATGAGGGCCCCATCATCGTCCAGTGAACACCAACTTGGGATCCACTGGCCACCCTCCCACGGAGACTCATCCGGGTCCTGGCTCTCTGCTCTCCGACCCTACTGGCCCCTCCATTACAGCTCTGCAGCTTCAGCTGCCTGTTTCTGGCTACATCGACTGTCTAGGTGATGCTTCTAAAATTGAACAACCATCAGCCTGTGAGAGGTTAAGCATATGCATTCAGGTTTTATCAAATAGAAAGAAAGCACATTGTGCAAGGAAAAAAGTTTTTCTTGTTCAGTGAGTATAAAAATTGACTTGGTTTCTGTCTAACTTTCCATCTTCAAGAGTGCCATATTTGACACCAGAATGGGCACTTTCAGTTATCTGACGAGTTCAGGCATTTCAATGTCTTCTTTTCTCCCAAATTCAGCTTAGGACTCTGCTGCCCGCACCCAAGTCTTGCCTCTCACTTCTCTTCTGGCATGGTCTCTCTCCTCTTTTATGTCCGACGCCTGCATTACCTGAACTGTGTAACCCACAACTAATCACGTGGAACTTGTGCTACGGAACTCAGTTGTTACTTAACTTTTGCATTGTTAATTCATACTCCCCGTGTGTCTCTCCAGCAAATTTCTTGACAAGAGACCAGTGTGACTTGTGCCTCTTGCCATCCTTCATAAAGTCTAGTAACTCAAGAATTGGTTCCATGGTAGTTTAGGAAAAGTCATAGAATTTCATCGAAGATTACATCCTCCAAATACACCTAATGGGAATGTCCCCCACTGTGCCATTCAGAAGTGGAGCAGAGCAGTCTTCAGGCAGAACTATAGAAGCCCCAGTTAAAAGGGAATGGCAGAAAGCACAGGGAGGAGGGTGGCAGTGGGTAGGGGTGAGTGGTGGTGGTAGCAGCGGAGGACCATGGCATTTCATGAACAGCCACGCGCATCACGCACTGGGCTAAATGATGTACATAACTGATTTTATTCAGTCATCACAACCATGTTCAAATATTGACATACTTCTCCTCTCCTTCTACCCCTGGTTAAAATGAGGCTCAGAGAATTTATGTAATGCACCCAGGTCACCCAGGGAGTCCGTGGTAGGGTGGGAGTATGACTTCGGGGGGATCTGACTCCGAAATGATACTTTTCCTTCCGTACTGCTTCCCGGAGTCACCTTCAATCTTAACTGCACGCGTGGGCCAGAATCCCCCTTTAGGCTCAGAATGAAGGAAATGAAGGTTAATGAGAGACCGAGCGGCAAGTCTAATAAATGAATGGATTCCGAACCAACAGGGAAGGAAAGGTGCAATGTCTAAAAGTTCCTGGTTATCCTGGGACTGCAGAGGCAGAGAAGGCAAATGGTACTAAGCAGGTCAACGGTGGCCTATTCTGAGCACCCACTGTGTGCAAGGCAGGCTGCCATGGCACAGTGCATGAGGAGAATCCAATCCAGGTCAGATCACCCAGGCTCCAACTTACGGGAAAGGCAGCTCAGCCAGGAGGACTCATTTTTCCTTTCATTTCTGCTGGAAAGTAAGCATCCAATCATCTCTTCAAAGACCAAGCCGAGCTAGTCCGTCAGCCTTGCTCGGCATGGGCCCGGCCTGAAGCCTCATCTGCACGTGTCTCCCGTGGGGCTCCAGACGCGCCACTGTGTCTGGGGGCCGGAGGGTGTGCGGGGAGACAGAACCAGACTTGAGGCAAGCAGGGGGTTAATAGCTCATAAAATAAAACCCTCTAACACAAAAATGTTATTTTAATTGTATTACATTGAGGAGCCCTGAGGGTCGTGGGGTAGATAATCAAAAAGGACAAGGAGGAAATTAAAAAAGGGAAGAAGGCAATCAAAAAGGCCATTTAGGAGAGCCCCTTAATCCTCCATAGAAAGAACACTAATTATACTACAGAATCTCCTTATAATTAACCCTGATATAAAGTGTTTTTTGAGCAGTAATAACTTTCACATTCGCAATCGCTGGGATCGCAAACTCCTGTGAACGCTTCACAAACAGTCGCTCTCACAGGTTGGCTGGTCTGTTTCCCCCGTGAGCCTAGAGCTTACACTCCCGCTCACAACCAAACAGACAGACGTTTCTGCCCTCAGCTACTCCCCTGCTCTGTAGAGCGGTCCATGGCTTTTTCCTTTTCTTCTCCTTTCCTTTCCTTTCCTTTCCTTTTTTTCTTTTCTTTTCTTTTCTTTTCTTTTTTCTTTTCTTTTCTTCTCCTTTTCTTTTCTTTTATACTTTTCCTTCCGTACTGCTTCCCGGAGTCACCTTCAATCTTAACTGCACGCGTGGGCCAGAATCCCCCTTTAGGCTCAGAATGAAGGAAATGAAGGTTAATGAGAGACCGAGCGGCAAGTCTAATAAATGAATGGATTCCGAACCAACAGGGAAGGAAAGGTGCAATGTCTAAAAGTTCCTGGTTATCCTGGGACTGCAGAGGCAGAGAAGGCAAATGGTACTAAGCAGGTCAACGGTGGCCTATTCTGAGCACCCACTGTGTGCAAGGCAGGCTGCCATGGCACAGTGCATGAGGAGAATCCAATCCAGGTCAGATCACCCAGGCTCCAACTTACGGGAAAGGCAGCTCAGCCAGGAGGACTCATTTTTCCTTTCATTTCTGCTGGAAAGTAAGCATCCAATCATCTCTTCAAAGACCAAGCCGAGCTAGTCCGTCAGCCTTGCTCGGCATGGGCCCGGCCTGAAGCCTCATCTGCACGTGTCTCCCGTGGGGCTCCAGACGCGCCACTGTGTCTGGGGGCCGGAGGGTGTGCGGGGAGACAGAACCAGACTTGAGGCAAGCAGGGGGTTAATAGCTCATAAAATAAAACCCTCTAACACAAAAATGTTATTTTAATTGTATTACATTGAGGAGCCCTGAGGGTCGTGGGGTAGATAATCAAAAAGGACAAGGAGGAAATTAAAAAAGGGAAGAAGGCAATCAAAAAGGCCATTTAGGAGAGCCCCTTAATCCTCCATAGAAAGAACACTAATTATACTACAGAATCTCCTTATAATTAACCCTGATATAAAGTGTTTTTTGAGCAGTAATAACTTTCACATTCGCAATCGCTGGGATCGCAAACTCCTGTGAACGCTTCACAAACAGTCGCTCTCACAGGTTGGCTGGTCTGTTTCCCCCGTGAGCCTAGAGCTTACACTCCCGCTCACAACCAAACAGACAGACGTTTCTGCCCTCAGCTACTCCCCTGCTCTGTAGAGCGGTCCATGGCTTTTTCCTTTTCTTCTCCTTTCCTTTCCTTTCCTTTCCTTTTTTTCTTTTCTTTTCTTTTCTTTTCTTTTTTCTTTTCTTTTCTTCTCCTTTTCTTTTCTTTTCTTTTCTTCTCCTTTTCTTTTCTTTTCTTTTGGCAAGAACAGCAACTAGAGGCAACTAGAGTGGCGCCTCTTTACCCTCCTTTGTAATTGCTTCCCTATGCTCGTTTTTAACCTTTCCTATGACTGGAATACCCTACGCTTACCAAACCCACCGGATTCCCAACATGCTAAGCTTCCTTAGCGACCGGACCCTCGCTTAGGTTTACCTATGCTCCTAGGCCACTGGGCACACATTGCTGTAATAGTTCTTAGCCTTTCCAGACAAAAGCCAGGATTCAGACAGACGCTGCTCAAATCCCATCCAAAATAAGAGCCTCGCATTCCTCTCGCTGACAGCTGATCCCTTGTGAACCCAAACTCCAAACTGTCGACTAGAAAACTTCAGGCGCAAACAGACAAGGGAAGGAAAGCAGACAGTTTTACATTTCAGGTGTCCAGGGATCACTGGGGAGAGATGCAAGGTAAAATATAAAGCGTCTGGGACTGGTGTGTGAAGGTAGAAAGGTCTGAGAAGTCGTCCGCTACTTTGTTTTTTAACCGCTCAACAGTGAAAAGCATCTGTCCCTGTCCTTACATGAACCGGCCACTGCTCTTCTCCCACTCAGTAAGAGAAGGAGCAGGATCTCGGATCCCATGAGATCCCTGGGGAGATCGTTTCAATGAGGTGCTGCCTGCCAAGTGAAACTGTAGGAGAGGTCTGGGGCACTGCTGACATTCACGCACTCTGAAGGCACTCGTCCCCTCCGAATGCACTCCTGGGCCTGGCTCCGCTGCCTCCCTGCAAGCACACAGCACAAGTCACGCGGTCCCCTGCCCGCTCACAGGGCGACAGCCCCGCTTTAACTCAGACTGGGAAACCAGGCTCTGGGAGACTTTCAGCCCAGCGTTTTTCCTCCATAGCAAAAGAACAAATCCCAAAGAAATGTGTCCTTTTTTTTCTTACATGTGAATGCAACTAAATGCTTACTTTTACTTCCCATCTGGATGATTGTTCTTCATGTAGAATTTAACAAGATAAGAAGCTGCCTTCTTTTCGACTTTTTAAACGGGAATTCATAGCTAAGACTTGAATACGTTCTTATTAAGTATTTGCAATATGCCCACTCTCCGCAGATTGCGGCAATATGGAGTAGGGATTGGGGTGCCCTTGACTGTCACTAGGTTGCTTCTACTACATTATTTATGTGGCTGGATAGCAAGTGATAGTTCATGAACACAAACACAGCATGTTAGTTCAATAACACTTCAAAACGCCACTGCTAGATAACTCATCATCCTCATCCAAAACACCTATTAAGACATACGAATCATGGGACCAGCAGTTAGTTTAATGGCTATGTTGCTGGACTCCCACGTAGTCGACTGCGGTTCAAGTCCTGGACCCAGTGGCTTAAAACTCACGCCGGGCATGTGCGCGTGCGTGCCCAAGATCCTGAGAGGAGAATGGAAAAGAAGGGATTGTGGCGTGACCATCCCCCACCCCCGGGGGGTGATTTCTCGCTTTCTGTCTGTCTCTGTCTTTCTGGTGAGTGCATGCGACTTGTAGCCAAAAAAAACCAAAAAAACAAAAAACAAAAACAAAACACTCTCCAAAAAAAAAAAAAAGTGAGTCTCCCCTTCTCAAATTTTACAAGTACAATACATTTACAAGTATAACATACAAGAGAGAATGAACAAATTCTGTGCAAACATCCCTGACTAATTCATTAATGCAACTAGTGCATCCTGAGTGCTATTTCTTAACTCCTGAAGATGAGGCAAGCACGATCTTGCCCTCAAAAATGTAATTTAGAGGGGCCAGCAGGTGGTGTGGTCGTTGAGGCGCTGGACACCCACAGGGCCAACCGCGGTTTGAGTCCCAGACTTTGAGGCTTGCTTTCTCGCTTTCCTTTTCTCTCCCTGGTCAAATTAATAATAATAATAACCAATAAAAGTAAATAAATAAATAATTCTTTAAAAAAATGTAGTATATAGGGGCTGGCAGGTGGCATGGTGGTTAAGGCACTGGACTCCCACATGGCTTCCCATGTAGTGCGAGTCTCTGGACCTGATGGCTTGCTTTCTCACTTTCTCTGTCTCTCTCTCTAGTAAAAGGAAATAATAATAATAAATAAAATTAAGTAAATTATTTTAAAAAATATATAAAATGTTCAAAAAGAATGGTAAAAGCTGAGCATGGCAGTGCACCTATACTCCCAGCTACTTGGGAGGCTGAGGCGGGGGGGGGGGCGCACAAAATTGTGAGGCTTTGTCCAAAAACAAATAAGCAAAAAGATAAAGTTGTTACATAAATATAAGATATCATTATCTCATCCTCATCTGGCAGAACTCTGTGTTATCCCTGTAGGTGGGAATCTGTAACATTCTTTGGTGGGATTTTCATTCTAGAATTTTTAGCAGAGAAGAGCTGGAAGCCAATAGGAAGAGGTGAAGTTGATGCTGATCCTTCCTCCCATTTCCAGATCTCCTTTGCCTTGAGATGAAGACTCCATGTTGGGCTCCCTCTCAGAGCCCCCCACCCAACCCCACCTCACAGTCAGAATGCCTGTCTCCTCTGCACTGCTCTGTCAAAACCTCATCGCCAGAGAGCCCCATAAATGTCACTGAAGAGGAAAACATATGCACTGGAAATGCACAATCTCTCGATCATTTTCCTTATTTCAGCCTCTAGCAATACATATTTTAACAGGTTTTCTGAGGAGTAGTCCTTAATCAAAAGAAACTCCATATTTGGGAGAGTTGGAGTGAATGAAGTCAGGGGTCTGGAGTTGTGGTTAATAACTCTGGACAAATCTACTTATGTATCTGAGCCTCTATTTTCGTCACTGTTAAAAATCTACAAGGTAGGCCCCTTGGCCTAGTGGTTAAGGGGACTGGATCCCACATGGCTGACCATGCTTTGAATCCTACCCCGTGGTAACTTGAAAAACAAGCTGAGTGCATGTGCATTGTGTCCCAAATCCCAACAGGATGAAGAAATGGAAGAGATGGAATTGTGGTGTGACCACACCCCACTGGGGGTGTTTTCTTCTCCTCCCTCTCTGTCCCTCTCTGACATATGCATGAGCATTCCCCCCCCCAAAAAAAAAGAGAGAGAGAGGGGGAAAAAATCAAGGATAGCAGATCCCCAGTATCATGAATACGTAATACATAGTACAAAGCTGTCATGAGTTACACAAATATATTTTAATACAATCATGGGTGGGAATTCTAGTGAGGCATAAAGGATCTTATCTACAGTAGGGTAGGTTTGTCCCGGGCAAGAACTATAACAACAAATGTTGTCTAATCCAACCCAATTGGATCGTAACAGTTTATGCAGTTGCTAGTTCATTTGTTCCTCTAACGGCATAAAACCTAAAAACCTAAACGTCTAATCCCACTTACACCATATGCAGTCAGAGGTAGGGCTAGCATTTTCTAACATCTTGCCTCTCTGCTTTAAGGCTAGTTGCTGACAACAGATTTAGTTTCCATGATAAAAGTGGCGAGACTCTCTCTTTCCTGGTTCCACCTCTAGAAATAGCCACACTAGTAGCACTGAATCAAAGTGGCCCTTGCTGTGACCTGTTCCTCTTACATGGCTCTCCTGTCAGACTAGAATAAATAAAACCACTCACAAGAGTCAACAGTTAATATCTGGGCAGCGAGTTTAAAGAGTGGACCTTGGTATCGCTTCTAAATCGCCAACACTTGCCTATGAGGTTCTGAGCATCTCGGTTTCCTTCAGTGGACCGTGACCTGAGGAGAGGGCTGGAGTGGGTGAGGCGGGAAGGTCTTCCTCACTAGCAAGGAGAGCGGCTCCTTTTATATCCCACGTGTGCACACAGGGCCCTTGGAGGTGACTTGCAGCTGAGTGTGCTGATGTTACTAAGGTCTGTAAGAAATGCCATCCCTTTCACTCTGATTGACTGAATTTGGACCAATGGTCGTAGACCCTTATAATCAGATTTGTTTTGTTGTCATCTTCTAATTAATATAACCATTCTTTTTTTAAGATTTAATTTTATTTATTTATTATCATTATTAACTTTTTTGTCTTTGGAGAGGTTTTTGCTATAGGGCATGTGCACTCCCCAGAAAGACAGAGAGAGACAGAGAGACAGAAAGTGAGAAATCACCCCACCAGGGTTGATGGCCACACTGTAATCCCTTCTCCTTCATTCTCCTCTTGGGATATTGGGCATGCACACACATGTGCCCGGTGTGAGTTTAAGCCACTGGGACTCAAAACCCAGTCGACTACATGGGAGTCCAGCGATATACCCATTACGCCAACTGCTGGTCCCTATTATTATCTTAATTTCCTATAGGGCACATGTGCTCACCAGAAAGAGCCACAGAGAGACAGAGAGAAAATGAGAAAGCAAGCTCTAGATCTGGGACTCAATCATGGCTGGTCATGTGGGAGTCCAGCGCCTTAACCATCACAGTACCTGCTGTTCCTGCCCATTCTTTCTTTATGCTACAGAAGTAATACACAGTGGTGTACAGGTAGCACCATCCCTTGGGAGGCTGAAAACCACGTTGGGCCTAGGCTGGGTTTCTGGGCCAACCTGAACAATGTTTGTGTGTGCCCAGAGTCCTAGCTAATTGAGAGGCTGGATCACCACATGGTGAGACCCTGCCAGAAATACCTATCTCCCTCTCTCTTCTTCCCCCATTTGTCTCTCCCTCTCTCTCTTTCATATGGGAAAGAAGGAAAAAAAAGAAGTAATACATGCTAACTACACAAAGCTAAAAAATATAGCAGTATGTAAAATAAAAATCAAAAGACCCCATTCACTTCCCTCACATTTGCTAATCTCCCTCCTTTTTTCCAAGGTAAAAAATTTTAATGTAACTTTTTCTAAGCAAGTTATGTGTTTTATATATATGCTTATATATGCATGTATGTGCTCACTTATATTTTTATTTGCATGTTACTGTATGATTTTACTTAATATATCATGGATTGGTTTCTAAGATAATATATGTATATTTGCATCACTCTCTAACTGCTGTATACTATTACACAGAATAAGCAGAAAGGTTTATTACACTATGAAATGTTATGTCTCAGTGAGCCATTCTTGAATAGGAAAGGAATGCTTCTTTGGACAGAAGGAAGAGTATTTTCATTGTGACTTTTTCTTTTCTTTTCCTTTTAATGTGCTATAAGGTGTGTGTGATTGTGGGGGTGGGGGGCAGTGAGAAAGCACCCTTCAGATGGGATGGCCATACTGCAATCCCTTTGCCTCCATTTTTTTATTTTTTGGAATTTTGCACACACATGCACATGTACCTGGCATGTTTTTAAGCCACTGAGTCCAGTCTCAAACTGCATAATTGGCAATGGGGGATCCAGCTTCCTCAACCACTGGGTTACCTCCTATGTCTTGATAATAATCTGCCATATATTGAGGCTGACCTAGTAAGCAAGTGAACAGTCCAGCATTTTTTTTCCATTCATGACAGACTATGTACATGTGCAGGGGGCACTGGGACAGGGCAGAAGGCACCCTGGACAGAGCTTGGTCATGCCACAATCCCCTTTCTTCAGTCCTCTAGCCTGCTGGGATCTTGGGCATGTGCATGCATGCTCAGCACGTTTTCAGGCCACCAGGCCAGGGACTTGAACCACAATCTTCATGTGGCTCCAGCTCCACAATCCTATACATTGCTGACTGCACCACGAGGCTTGGTCAATTCAGCATTGTTTATTTATTTTTAAAATTTTTCTATAGGGTGCATGCACTTACTGGAGAGAGAAAAAGAGAAATAAAGAGAGAAAGTGAGAATGTTCACCTTCTCAGGGGGGATAGCCATATTACAATCCCTTCTCCATTCCCTTTTGGGGATTTTGGACATACATGTACATGTGCTTGGTGTGTTTTTCAAGCCACTGGGTCTAGGACTCAAACCACACAGCCAGCCATGTGGGAGCCAGCTGCCCTAACCTCCATGCTACCAGCTGGTCCCAGCTCAGCATTTTAATTCAAGAAGCTTGAGAACAGTGATGAGCCATATGGTGTAAACAACTGTTGGTGACAGTGAATGTTGTCACACCAGCAGGTATCAAGAAAAGGGCTATGCCTCAAACCTCCGGAGAGCACAGCTCAATTCTGCCAAGAGCAGTCCATTCCTGTGGTCTAAACATGGCCAGCACTAAGCATTACCTTTAGACACGGTACGTTCTAGGAAAAAGCAACAACTTAGTTTGTTGGGTACTTTCTTTCCCATAAAGCATTATTTGACCTAAGAATATTGAGTGTTTCTGTAGGGAGGGAGAATTCTAAAACTGGGGAGGAGGAGATGGAAGATAAAGGAGATGTACTGAAATAAGAAAACAGGGAAAAAATGCAAGGGATTCCACATTAGCAAAGAATCAGTCACCTGCCTAAAGATGGCCCCAACTGCTAAGAGGAAAAGTTAACTTCAGGTGAGTAAAAATAGCTTTCTTTTGTTAACTAGAACAGAGGAGGCAAGTCGCACAAGCACGCTGACACCCCCATTCCGTGTTGATGGCAGACATCACTAATCCATTGTGGCATTCTTTCCCACGGAATCAGGACTCAACCTCAGATTTCTTCTCTACTCAGCACTCTGGGCAGCCGCCACCAATTGACAGCAGTTGGTGCCCTAAATGAAATCCAGTTTGTCACTCAGTCATGAGAATCATCGTCTCCATTATTACCAGCCCTGAGTTTGAATTTCACGAGTAGACATGAACTGCATATGCTTAAAGTTGCTGTTGGGGTTCTTTTTCAGACATGGATCCACAGAGGACGACACATTGCAGGGAAAATGGAAAGCCTCTCTTAGCTAATAAATGAAGATCCTTCCCCATCAGATTGGAAGCTCTGTGTAGACAAAGGCTTTGTCCTCCCAGAGACCAAGAAAGCATCCTGTTGACAGTAGATGCCATGCTGAATGGACGATCATCTAAATCAGTTGCCCAATGGAACAGATCATCTCTCTAGCAGACATTCAGCAGACAATTTTCAAGAGTTAACAAAAAAAAAGACATTTAAAATATTTTGCTTGTTTTGTGCAGTCTCTGTATATGCACTCCCAAATAAAATATATTGAAAAGGGCCTATTATCTAAAAATACAATGCAATGTTTTTGTTTTTGCTAGGGGGTGTGTGTGTTCTCCAGAGAGAGAGAGAGACAAGAAAGAGAGCGAGCGGGAGAGGAGAAAGCACCCCCTCGGGGAATGGTCATGCCATGATTCTGTCTCAATTTCTCCCTCCTGTTGGGATTTTGTGCACACATGAACATGCACCTGGTCTGTTTCTCAAGCCACTGGGTCTGGGACATGAACCGCAGGGTTTGCTTTAATGGGATCTGACTACCTTAACCACCAGGCCATGGAACCGAACCAAAGTGAATGGTTACAGTTTTAAAATGCAGGAAAACAGAGATAGAGTCTAACAGAGAGAGGAGGTGAGTGTCACAAGAATAGGTTTTGTAAGACAGAGAGGTAGGTGAGGGTGAGCCAGCAGATTCGAGGGGTAGCAAAGTTAAGATGCCCATGCAGAGGTCAGGACCAAACTTTTCTCTTTGTGAATAAGTCATCAGCAAGCAGCCAGGTTCCTGAGCCTCAGGTGCACTGAGGAATTCATACCACGTTTCAGAATACTTGCTTAAGAGTTCAACATAGAAGTCGTCCTCATCAAATAAATAAATAAGCCAATTAAAATGAAAAGCCTTAACTTGATTTGGCCAGCTTAGTTCAACTGTGTCAGAGGAAGGTCAAAGAAGCCCTTCCAGCTCATCTGAGAGGTGATCATTAGACTCATTCTCTCTCTCTCTCTCTCACACTCAAAGCCCACCCACCCATTTACACTCACACGCATATGCACCTACCCCCGTATACACTTACATACACTCATAATCACACATAATCACACCCATATACACCATACACTCGTAGTCACACACCCAGACCTCTGCACACTTGCATTCACACACACCCTACACACACATACATACACTGTCCTATTAGCAGTCCCCAGAGAGATAAACTCAAATATCAACCCTCCCCATCATTCTTTTTTCCTTCTTAACAAAAACTCCTCTCTGTTGATAGAAATGTCCTTTTGAAGGGGCATGCTCATAAATACCAGGTCAGGGAAAATGAGCATGTACCTGCTCTGCAGCCAGCCCCTTCATTGCAAGATGGGATTAGCCTGCTCCTCTGCAGAAAATTCTGGCTCAGAACTTTTTTTTTTTTTTTTTTTGAGAGGTTTTTGCTATAGGGCATGTGCACTCGCCAGAGAGACAGAAAGTGAGAAATCACCCCACCAGGGGGGATGGCCACGCCACAATCCCTTCTCCTCCATTCTTCTCTCGGGATCTTGGGCATGCATGTACACGCACCCAGCGTGAGTTTAAGCCACCGGGTCTGGGACTCGAACTGTGGTCAACTACATGGGAGTCCAGTGACATAGCCATTACACTAACTGCTGGTCCCCTGGCTCAGAAATTTTATAAGTAGGAGATTCAATTACACTTCTTATGAGTTCCCTAAGTTTAGAAATGGAGCTAAATAAGAAAATACATTAGTCAATGTCCTTCTCTATTTCCTCCCCTACTTGTTTCTCAAACTTTATTGTCCCCTGCTTTCTTGGGATGATTTCTGTGAATTAGTAAAAGTACTAATGGTAACAGCCACAGTAGGGTGCCATATTGAGATTTTGGGTCAGAAGTTTTTTTTTTTTTTTTTTTGAGAGGTTTTTGCTATAGGGCATGTGCACTCGCCAGAGAGACAGAAAGTGAGAAATCACCCCACCAGGGGGGATGGCCACGCCACAATCCCTTCTCCTCCATTCTTCTCTCGGGATCTTGGGCATGCATGTACACGCACCCAGCGTGAGTTTAAGCCACCGGGTCTGGGACTCGAACTGTGGTCAACTACATGGGAGTCCAGTGACATAGCCATTACACTAACTGCTGGTCCCCTGGCTCAGAAATTTTATAAGTAGGAGATTCAATTACACTTCTTATGAGTTCCCTAAGTTTAGAAATGGAGCTAAATAAGAAAATACATTAGTCAATGTCCTTCTCTATTTCCTCCCCTACTTGTTTCTCAAACTTTATTGTCCCCTGCTTTCTTGGGATGATTTCTGTGAATTAGTAAAAGTACTAATGGTAACAGCCACAGTAGGGTGCCATATTGAGACAGGAAAGAGAACAAGAGAAAACAAGTGGCAAGTTTGGATACCCTGAGTAGATTCAGAATACGGCAAAGGCCGCAGGACAGGTGAGGGTCCTTGTGTAGGCCATGCCCACTTATATAATGCTGAGTCTGACTGAAAAGTGGCCAGTACTCTGGTGACATTCCAAAGAGAGGGCACATTCCAATACAGGAAACCCTTAGATGTGAAGTGAAAATATTGATGTTGACAATATGTGGGGATTACTGATGGTATTTCTCAAGAATGAGTACTAAGGGAGAAAACAAAGGTCATACTTTGCAAGTTAAACTGCATGATCCCCCATGGAGAGTGGTAGCAGAAATATGCCGCTCACCTTATAGAGCCTTCCGGAAGACAAAATGTGACCAGGATTTGCCTGCATTTACAGATATGTCAAAAGAAGGGATGATAAACAAACCTGACTGTGGAAGCAGACAGAATGGAGGGTCCTGGAAATATGCCTGGGTGATGCCCTTGTAGGGATTTTTTTCAGGTGTAAAGACCTCTTCAGTTGTTCCCAGTGGCCAGGAAACTGAGATGCCAACTATCTAGCTAGTTACACACAGGTGAGGTAGACAGAAGGGGGAAAGAGAAAGTGAGGAATGAGATGGGAATGAAAAGAGAGGGAGGAGAGAAAAAAGCATAGGAGGAGAGAGACAGAGAAGTGGAGATAGGAGATGTGACTGTTTATTCTTCTGTCTTAGTTCTTGGGCCTCTCAGAAGATGAGCATCTCACTGTGTTCAGCATGATTTTTAGTGTTTAATTCCAGCCACTATTCAATCAATGTGACCCTTAAACTAGTGTTTTCCAAGTATAATCTTTGAGACAGAAGCATCAGTATTATCTGGGAACTTGTTAGAAATGCAAACTTGTCTTTCTGAATCAGAAACTCTGGGAGGTGGGGCCCAGAGATTTGTTTTAGCAAGCTCTCTCAGTGATTCTGATGCTTGATAAAGTTTAAGAACCACTGCCCTAAACACAAGCCAACTATAGTATCTGGAGCTCCACTGGAAAGAGAGCTTGAAAAATCTCTCTTTGTAAATAAACACAGGAACAGTCTGGTTTTACACATCAGTTTTGGGAACTTGGGGAATTTGTGTCTGTCCTCGCATCTCTGAAAATAGTAAAGATAAGTTTCCAAGTCTGTGGGGCTAAAAGCTGGTTTCTGGTAACAGAGGAGTCACCAAGATAGTGGCCCACTGTCAGGGATCCCTAACCTCTGCATATGCTGAGGTGGAGGTGACATTTTCAGGCACTTAGGGACAAGCAGCTTTCTCAGTTTGAGAGAGACCCACACCTTGGTAAAATGCTGAAGTGTTCCAGTATACTTTTCCAAAAGGCCACTTAGAACTGTATATAATATAGCAGTCATGAAGCCATGTGACATGTGACAAAGGGGCTAGAAATCTCTGATACATATGGTATTATCTAACTAAATTGTTTTCCTGCATTTTTAATGCATCAGCCTGGGGCCTGTCTATATATACTGCTTTATACTGTTTCACTTTCTCTGTTATGTACATTCAGACTTGACTTGCAGATAACTGTGGGCAGCACAGTTGGGTATAAAAGAGTGTTATTTAATGGTGTTATTTAAGGTGTGCACCTTAGCCATGCAGTTTACAAAAGCAAATCTCTGTGAGGTACAAAAGCATCAGAGAGCAAAACAACAGTCACTGACATCTCTTCAGGGGAGAGAAAGGAGCTGAGTCACTGAGACTATGATTCAAGAGAAGGCAAATATATCACAGAACAAAGAATAAACCTCTACCCTGGGTCACAGGACATCTGCCTCAGAGATGTTCACCAACACAGAAAGATTTGTTGCTTATGATAAAAGACATCTGTGACAAGACATAGTGAACAAAGCATCATCTGACCCCTAACTAAACATAGCTTTCTTTATCAAAGGTTGTTTTTATATAATATTGCCAAACACTATTTATGTAGCTCTTTCAAGAAGAGAGAGACCAGCAAGTATTATTAAATATTTGGCAGGCATCATTCTAATCTGTGCCTGGGAAAGCATATGACACCTACACCCTACCTGCCCAATTTGCTACTTAGGAATAGAAACTAATGTTATTTAATTAAAATAAAACCAGTTGTACTGCTGAGAGCCTACTACCTTTAGATCTGTTCTAAGCCTCCTGAAGAAAAAGAAAGAAAAAATAGGTATCAGTGTTGTCACTAGAAGAGATAAACTAAACAGAAACCCATATTGAAAAGTTCATGTACAGAGAAGTCCATGTGAATTAGAATGTGGCAGGAGAAATGTTCATAGAAGAGATGAGCTTCACTCAGTGTGTAAAATTTCACAAGGAAGTTTGACAAGAAACAAAAGCAAAGCAGAAAGCAGCACAACAGATTAAAGCTCCAGAGCTTTTGAAGAGAAAGTTCCACTCTTCACTTCCATTTGGGATAAAGCACTGGGAAGCAGCTAAATTCACCAGCAGGAAGGCTGATTCCCCGTAAGAGACAGGTGAAACGACTTGACCATCCAAGCCCAGTTTAATCCTGCATCTTCTATTCTAAACACAGAGTAGATCATATGTATCCATGCCCTTCACAACAGGGCATTATTTATTACATTTCAGTTGTCACCTCTCCTAATTACCTGGTTTACTTGTCACTTCCAAGAAGTCAGCTAGGGATGAAGCAGCTGCCATCAGAAGCCAGGATTGAGTCTGAAGGAGGGGCTGTACAAGCTTGGGGTTGGGAGATTGTGAATAGGGATTGTGAGTAGCTCACTACTGACTGAGTGCAGTACTAAGAGTCAGTCTTCTGTTTCTTCTCCCTGATTCCAAAGTATCCTAGAATAGTAGTTTCTGGTTGGGCTATGAGTTTTCACAGTGGCAACCTCAGCTGGTCCAGGGATTGGAGGCAGATGGCGAGGTGCTCACAGAATGACAGCAGGTCAGAGTTATTAAGGAAAACATCTCAGAATATGACCCCCTCTGGGCCAGCAGATGGTGTAGTGGTTATGTTGTTAGACTTCTCCATGGTCAACCACGGTTTAAGCCCTGGGCTTGGTGGTTTGAAAATCATGCCGATGTTTGCCCAAAATCCCAGAAAGAGAATGGAGGAGAAGGGATTACAGTGTGGCCAACCCCCCAGGGAGTGATTTCTCACTTTCCCTCTCTCAGTGTCTCTGTCTCTCTTTCTCTGGTGAGTGCACACACCCTAAGGCAAAAACTTTTTTAAAAGAATTATTTTTTATTTCACTTTATTTGTTTGTTTATTTTTATTTGACCTGAGAGGGACAGAGTGCGCGTGTGAGAGCGAGAGCATGTGTGTGCGTGTGCGTGCGTGCGTGAGAGAGAGAGAGAGAGAGAGAAAGTGAGAAAGCAAGCTGCCAGGTCTGGGACTCAAACCATGGTTGGCAATGTGGGGGTCCAATGCCCTTAACCACCATGCCACCTGCTGGCCCCAAAAACTTATTTTAAAGTATATACATACACATACACATACACATACACATACACATACACACACACACACACATAACCCTTTCTGTCTCCTTATTCCAGCTAGCAATTTTCAGAGGAGCTTTTCGGCAGTCAGAAAGAGAAAAAGGACTTTCTGCATTCAGAGGAAAATAACTGCATAGGCCACCATTACGTTTAAGACTTGGCTTCAGTTTTTTTCATGCATGAACTCTGGTTTGATATTCTCCGATTTGAACACACTCTGATCTGATATTCATTCTGTCCCCTTTTGAAAGAAAATCACATCAGAGGTCTAGTGATTTGTGGGAAATCTTTGAGGAAGTGTGAGTCTTGTTTTGTGGCCATGACTTCTGTACATTATAATCATTTATGGTCTTGTCTCCTTCTCCCCCACAAGAGCATCAGCTTCTCTGGATGAATCACCTTAGCATTCTCCACCTCGTCCAGCCTAAACACCGGCACAGGGGAGGCATTCCAGAAACACACCTTGGCAAAAGGAACAAAGTGGTGAGAATTCACTCTTCCCACTGTTCAGAAGACAGAAGACCGAAGTCTTGCTAAATTTTTATAACGTTCCCACGTACTATATTCTTCCTTAGACATCTCCCTCCCCCCGACACACAACTGTGCAGCCATTCGTAAGTGCTTTGGCATCCAAGCCTACTTAAACCTGAAGCCCTGCGGTACCTTTCTCCTGGGCCATCCTACTGCCACCATTTCCAACTACATATCCCTAGAGGGGATGTCAATGGGGTAGCCAGGAAGACATTGATTTGTATGGAACAGGAGCAGGGTACATTCATGTCAATCATGCTGTCATCACTGCAGCATGGCCTTGCAGTCCACTTTCAGACAACACTTCTGGAAGAGCGATGGCTTATCCACTTCAGGTAAGGGATGTTCTAAGGCTTCAGGTGACCCATTCCTATGTCTTGAACTCATTATGTCCCCTACTAATTATAGGATGGTGTTCTCTTCCACCTGTCAGCATTAAAGACCAAAAAGTTTAGTGTCTAGACCAGTGGTTCTCTGAGTGTGGTCCCTGAAACTGGGAAGAAATGCAAATACTCAGGCCCCTCCCAGACTTCCTGACTGAAACTCAGGAGGTGCGCCCAGCAGCCTGCCTTTAATAAACCCTAGAGGAGTCTCATGGGCACTATAGTTTGAGAAGCCCTGATTTCTAGACTGGGGACTCCGAGGTGCATGTGTACACATCGAATACCCATTTAGAACCACCTGTGTATTTGACCTGGGAGTTCTGTTTACCAGGAAGAAAAGCTGTTCACTAGAACTCCATAGTTCGTGTGACCTGTCACCTGGAGAGTGCAGGGTACGATTTTCACAGGCCATAGGGCTCCCGGAAGCTCAAGCGATTTGACTTCGAAGAATAACATACAAGAACCTAATGAATGAATTTGTCAAAAGCTGCTCCCTTTTCTGTGAATTCGAGCAGAGACTTGGGTGACAGCCGTCCACTTTTATGGATTTTAACTGAGTAATTAATAGGATAACAGTTACAAGCGCAAGTTAAGTGCATATTATTTCTACTGGATTGGATCATAAATAAGTAATATAGCTTTCGAACGTGAACGAGAAGAGGCAGTTGAAAAGAAAGCCCTATTGGGAGCTGGATGAGGGAGCTCAGACTTAATTTTAAGCTCTACCTTGTCATTTTAGTGAAGCAAGCAGTTCCGCAGGGATAAGCCGAGACCATGGTGGATTCATTTTTCCCTTAGTGCATTAGCTGTATTCAAACATCGACAACCTACCAAACGGAGACATTCTCAAGACTGTGCTCCTCTCACTGAAATGAAAAGCAAAAACAACTCTTCAATAGGCCAAAGGTAAGGAGGTGATGCTTAGGAAAATTTGCAATGCAGCTGCCCAGACCACTGAAGGCTTTATCTTTTTAGAGCTACCTGGGCTAACTCCTGCCTCAACCACACATTCCAGGACTGCTCTCCACAGGAAGCCTCTCATCTGTTCCAAATCAATTCAAGGCCTCAGGGCCATCACATCAGCTGTGGGCCCTGAACACTTTCCCCTTCACAAAGCCCTTTCTCCAGAAAGAAGTGCACTGCAATAAAAACGGATACAAAGGACATGTTATGGCTATGTTGGTATAAAGACAGAATCCAGGCTGGATTTCAGTATCGAAAGCAGAGAGTCTATGTTATTATTCTATTCATTTTCCTTCTGTTTTAAAAAGAAATTAAAATTGCTCAAAGGATTCCTAAAAGCACAGGGTCTGCAGTGTTTTTGGAGGGCTGCCGCAGTAGGGTAGCAGACACCAGGTGGTTTAAACAACAGAAGTGTATCGTCTCACAGATCTGGAGGCTGGAAGTCCAAGATCGAGCTGCTCACTGAACCATGGTCCCCCAGAAGGTGCTAGGAATGGATCTGTCCCTTGTCTCTGTTTGCCCTTCTTTTTTTTTTGGAGAGGTTTTTGCTATAGGGCACGCGCGCTCATCAGAGAGACAGAGACAGAGAGACAAAAAGTGAGAAATCACCCCCCGGGGGGATGGCCATGCCGCAATCCCTTCTCCTCCATTCTCCTCTCAGGATCCTGGGCACGCACCCACCCACACACGCCCGGCATAAGTTTAAGCCACCGGGTCTAGGGCTCAAACCGTGGTCAACTATGTGGGAGTCCAGCAACATAGCCATTATGCTAACTGCTGGTCCCTGTTCTCCCTTCTTATAGTTCTTTGTCTTGTGGCAGTGAACTCTGATCTTCATGTGGTGTGTCCCCTGTGTGTGTCTCCAAAGTTCCTCTTTTATAAGGCTGCCAGTCATGTTGAATTTGGGGCCCACCCAGCTCCAGTACGGCCTCGTCTGAACTGAACTAACTGCTCTGGGTGCCCTTATGTCCAATAAAGTCACATCTGGAGGTACTGCGGATTCAGATTCCAGCACATGGATTCTGGGGAGTGGGGCATAATTCAACCACTAGTGGACAAGTCACCTCTGCAAGACCTGCTGAAGACCTTGTTTAGGATTTAAAAAACAAAACCAAAAACCATTGCCAAAGAGCATGTGCACTCCTGGGGTGGGGGCCATGGGCAGGTGAGGATCAAGAAAACACTCTTCATAGGGGATGGTCATGCTGCAATCCCTCCTCCTCCATTTCTCCTTCCTTTTGAGAACTTGAACATGCAGGCATAAGTGTCCTGTGTGTTCTTTCCAAGCCACCACATCTGGGATTTGAACCTCACAGCAGGCCATGTGGAATCCAGTAGCCTTAACCACTCCACAACATCACTGGCTGCCCTTTTTTAGGGTTCTCAAGGCAAAATAGAAGTCTGGTATTTTTAGCAGCATTAAAAATGGGAGACAGATCAGGCAAAGAGGCTTCTGTTTTCTGTTTTGTTTTTAAAAGGAAATACTTCAGGATGCAAACACTCTGCAAGGAAGATTGTGTGTGGAGTAGCTCGATGTGGGGAAAGCCTGGCCTCTCTCAATGCCCTGCTCCATTTGGGTGCAGCATGAACCTTAAGCTTGGGCACAGGGACAGCTCAGGCTGAGACTTGGGAGCGAGCTTTCTTGCACGCCAAGGTTTTCATGCTGCACTTTTATGGCTTGTCTCTCACAGCTGAGCCCTCCTAGGAATTGAGGACGGGGACGATTTCTTTCTTTTCTTTTTTTTTTTTTTTTTAACCTGATTTGCACTGAAGCAAGGTACTTCACAGGCTCTTTCCTACATGTGAACATTTTTTCTTCCTCTGCAAGAAACATTCAAATTGCCCCTAGGTCTTAATTGATGATCAAAAACAGTTGGGAAAGACAGGTTCCTTCTAAAGAAAAGGATTTGTCCATCTCCCCTGGACGCCAACCTCTCCTCCCCTCACCTGACTCTTCTCTATTGGAAAAGAAAGAGAGTGAGGGAACCTGGAAGGGACACCTGAGATTATCGCTCCTTTTTTGGCTTCAATTTTTAAAAGTTACTATCAGTTCATTGCAACAAAGGCCTCTGAATTCTTTCTCAGTCTGTGGTTCAATGGTTTAATTCCCAAAGGGTTCTATAAACCTAAACAACGTGTGGGCTACCCTCCTCATCACCCCCCTCCACATTCAGAAGAAAAAGCACCTCACACAAAACAGTCAAATAAAGCAGCCCGGCCCGAGGGGGCCCATAAAGTGTGAGCTGAAACAGTGCATGAACTTTGCCTGTCCATTTCAATCGCAAAAGCTGCAGCTCATTCGCAGACACACAATTGGGTCTGGCGAGACCATCCGCAGTCCTGGATGTGAACTGGAGCTCAGACACCATTAAAGGCTCCAAGGACAATGCCAGTTAGGCTGTGGCAAAAGCCGGACTGCCTCTGAAATGGTTCTTTTGAGCATGCAGAGGTAAAGAACAGTAACTGTTCTGAGGGTATGTATGCCAAAAACAAAAGAGTTTGATGTTTAAGTGAAGGAGTAGATGAAATGACCCCAGGACGGCCTTTCGAAAATTTGAGAAATGTTTGCTATAGGGCACATGTGCTCACTGAAGAGACAGACAAAAAGAGAGGGAAAGGAAAAAAGTTGCGCTAGGGGAATGGCCATGCCACCATTCTTTCTCCTCCATCCTCCTCTTGGGATTTTGGGCACGCACTCACATGCAACTGGAGTGTTTTTCAAGCCACTGGGTCTGGGACTCGAACTGTGCAGTTGGCCACGTGGGATTCAGATGCCTTAGTCATCATGCCGCTGGCTGGCTCAGGAGGACTTTTTCTCTTGCATAAGTTATAATAAAATAATGGCAGTGGTACCCTAGCCATAAGTCTCTTAGGCTTTTGTTAACTTTAAACAAAAGTAGGGCTGGACAGCGGCACAGTGGGAAAAACACAGCGCTCGGTGAGGGCGACCCACATGAAAAGGTTCTGGGTTTGTGTCCAGAGAGCTCCCTGATTCACAGTCTGGGCTGGCTGGGGGTAGACTGTGGCAATAAAGACTCTGTTAGGGATGCTTGTCTCTCTGTCTCTCTCACTCACAAATGAATGAAATGAATGAACTCTAAAAAAGAGTGGAGTTGGGACTAGCAGTTAGCGTAATGGCTATGTCGCTGGACTCCCACGTAGTGGACCGTGGTTTGCGTCCCAGACCCGGTGACTTAAAACTCACGCTGGGTGCGTGCATGGCCAAGATCCCGAGAGGAGAATGGAGGAGAAGGGATTGCAGTGTGGCCATCCCCCCTGGGGGTGATTTCTCACTTTCTGTCTCTCTGTCTCTCTCTGTCTGGCGAGTGCATGCGCCCTATGGTGAAAACCTTCCCCCCCCCAAAGCAAACAAACAAACAAGCAAACAAAAAAAGAGTAGAGTGACCTTGTTAGGTATGTAGGCAGGTCTGGAAAATGTATTTCTTTTCTCATTTTGATAAGGACTTTACATCATAGTTCTGGAGGTTTTAGGGCCATACAAAAGGAGCCAGAAGAATCTCACCAGCTGGATTTTGTTACCAGCAGAGGGTGAACTGCTTTACCTGTCAGAGTCACCCAAAAGGTTGGGCAAATGCCAAGCGGCTGTGGTCCTTTTGAGGCCACACACTCCGTTCACCTACACGTCCTGTGGTGATCGCCAACTGCAAAACAGAAGCTGCAGGCATTCTGCTTGGGCAGTGGGAATGGTTTGGTTCAGAGAATGAGTGGCTGTTCCTTGCTTCAGGTTAAACACCTGTGGTATCCCCAGGTCCTCTCCAAATGCCTTGACTGACTAATCATATGCAACACTGACCATTAGCAAATCGTGCAGGCCAGGAAGAAAAGCCCAGTGAACCAAAGACTTGAGTTCGATTCCCAGCCAGAAATTTCATGTCGCAGAGAGTGTCCTAGGAACAGTGGATTCTGCTTAGCATGACCTTGAGGTTTTCTTTACCTTGGACAAGCTGCAAGCTCCCTGAGTCAGACTGTTCACTCTGTTTCGTAAGATATCTGGCAATATGGGGTTCAACAGGCCATGGGCTTCGGGGGTTCTTTCTTGGTAATAATCAAGATCAGGGGAAGTGAGATGGTTAAAGCCCTCCTTGGGCAGGCGTTTCCAAGCATGGAGTAAGGCAGGAGCTAGTCCTCATAGACACTGCTCACTGGGTTTGTCCCAGGGCAAGGTGTTGCTGGTTCTTCCCTGTCCCGCACCCAGTGTGCTGAGTAAATGGCTCGCCATTCCCTGAAATGGGTCTAGTGCTCTAACTTTACTGCATGGACCTGGGGCCACTGCATCATGGCCTAGTGGACTCCAGGGAGTGGACCACTGAGGGCTAGGGCTCTCTCTTGAATTTCATCTTTCAAGTCTCAGGGACCTTCTCACCATCTTTGTGTCTTCATTATTCACAGGGAGGCCCCAGCAACCTCACTCTTCTTGTCTACACTTCCTGCCTGGCCACTGCTGACCCTTCACTCACTTCAGACCAACCGGGAAATCTCCTTGGGAACTGACATGCCACTCCCTGTCAAATGTCCTCAGGAGGGTGCCTGCAAACTCCTTCCCACACATTCAAACCCAAGTTTCTCTTACTGCATTTCTATAACTTCTGAAACCTGACCTTCTCCAGGAAGCCATTCTAGATTGATTAGAGAGAAATCCAAATGATTCTCATGGCTCTAAATGGAGAGGTATACACACACACACACACACACACACACACACACACATATGACTAATCATATACAACACTGATGTATATGATTATATGTATATAAACACACATATATACATGTATATATAAAATATATGTATGAATGTGATAGTAAAAATATATGTACACATATATATGGATATATATCTAATACACACACATAAAGAAAAAGTTCACAGAAAATGGAATTAAAGAATGAGCTTATTTTGGTGCAAAAAAAGAATTGAAATCCATGCATAGATTTTCAGCAAGTTTCTCAGTTATCTGTCACCCACAGTGAATGCTGTTTCTCATTTAAAATGTGAAACTTTGTTTTACCAATTATAAAAATGCTCAAAGTAAATAGATATGCAAATACAAAAATGTATCCAGAGAGACAGTATCTTTTTTGGGGGATTTTTTTTAACATTTAATTTTTTAAAAGATTATTTATTTAATTTTATTTACTATTATTATTAGTTCTTAAATTTTGCTATAGAGCATATGTGCTCACCAGAGACAGACAGAGAGGGAAAATGAGAAAGCAAGCTGCCAGGTCTGGAACTCAAATCGTGATCAGCCTCGTGGGAGTTCAGCACTTTAACCACCATGCCACCTGCTGGCCCTTAACATTTAATTGTTAAAACTTTTATGTATTTATGGTATACGACAGTAAAACTTGTATATATTTATGATGTATGACAGTAAAACTTGTATGTATTTATGGTATATGACATGATGATTTGATGTATGTTTAGTGGAATCGGCATATCAATCTGTTATCAATTTGTTTAATATACGTGTTACTATCCAGATTTGCTTTTTATTTTTGGTGGTGAGAACTCTTTTTTTTTTTTTTTTTGGAGAGATTTTCACTGTAGGGCGCGTGCGCTCGCCAGACAGACAGAGAGAGACATAGAGACAGAAAGTGAGAAATCACCCCCCAGGGGGGATGGTCACGCCACAATCCCTCCTCCTCCATTCTCCCCTCGGGATCTTGGGCACGCACGCACACGCGCCCGGCGTGAGTTTTAAGCCACCGGGTCCGGGACACGAACCGCGGTCGACCACGTGGGAGTCCAGCGACATAGCCATTACGCTAACTGCTGGTTCCCGGTGGTGAGAACTCTTAAAGTCTACTCTTCTGGCAGTTTTCAAATTTGTGATCTATTGAGTGTGGCTACCATGATGTGCAGTCAATCTCTTGAACATATTCCTCTTATCCAAAGCTTTATGTCCTTTGACCAACACTACCCCAGCCCCCTCATTCTCCGACCTCTGGTGACACCATTTTACTTGGCTTTCACAGCTGATTTCTGTCTGATGTCATATATGAGTGACACCACATCCAACTTTCACTTATCATCACGTCCTCCAGGTCCATTTATGTTGTAGCAAAGACATATTGCCCTTCCTTTTTAAGACTGAATAGTATTCCATTGTGTGTGTATGTACCACATTTTCTTTCTCTATTCATCCACTTAGTTAATGGACACTTATTTAATTTTATTTATTATTATAATTTTTGATCCACTAATGGACCAGTACCTTGGTTATTGTGAATATCATCACAATAAACACGAGAGGGCAGACGCTCAGAGAAAACCTATATGAGACACTGCTTCATGTAAATGCAGTTACTCTTGACTCATATTGGCTCTGTGACACAGAAAAAATAAAACTGAAGCTCATTTCCATAGCAAAAAGTAGCTACTCATTAAATTGGTCCTGTTTACATACGTACCATGAAAGGATCATTTTCACACTTCAGCGGAAACTCTAAGCTTAACTCCCACAAGCAAACAGTGAATAGAAACAGAATACATACTTCAAGTGGCAGATGAACAAAATTCAATTCCATCATTATTTTGCTATAGACACTGATGAGTCTAAGAAACATTAGTTTGAGTAAAAGAGTGACTGAGATTGACAAAAGAAGGGTAAACAAGCCACAGTGAGGCAATCTGCCGATCTTCCTGCCATCTGCAGATGGTGCCTAAGCCCAACAGCACCGTGAGGCTGTCCAGGCACAGCTTGCGATCACCGGTCTTGGTTTCCGGGTGGGAGGCCACTGGCTCTACGTCCTACGCACGTGTAAAATGGAAAACCACTCTTTGCAGTCTGTCCTTCCCTACTGCCCACAGGGGAGAAGGCCGCCTCAGTCTGCTTTGACCCTGGGCCTTGTTGTTGGGGACAGAGGAGACGAATGAAGGAAGCCACAGTTCTGGGACTGTTCACATTGGAGAATCCTGGCTCAAGGAAGGTCTGAAAGGGAAGAGGTGGGTGACAGACAAGGAAGAATCAGGAAGCACTGGGACTGAGAAGAAGTTTAGGAGAACATTGTTTTTTCTTTTTATGAGGGGCATGTTTAAGGCAGTTACATTGTGATTGGTATGGTTTTGAGGAGACATTTTCATAAAATCTTTTTTTTTTTTTTGAGAGGATTTTGCTATAGGGCGTGTGCGCTTGCCAGACAGACAGAGAGAGATATAGAGACAGAAAGTGAGAAATCACCCCCCAGGGGGGATGGTCACACCGCAATCCCTTCTCCTCCATTCTCCTCCTGGGATCTTGGGCACGCACGCACACGCGCCTGGTGTGAGTTTTAAGAGACCAGGTCCAAGACGTGAACCGCGGTCGACTACGTGAGAGTCCAGCAACATAGCCAAGACGCTCAGAGAAAACCTATATGAGACACTGCTTCATGTAAATGCAGTTACTCTTGACTCATATTGGCTCTGTGACACAGAAAAAATAAAACTGAAGCTCATTTCCATAGCAAAAAGTAGCTACTCATTAAATTGGTCCTGTTTACATACGTACCATGAAAGGATCATTTTCACACTTCAGCGGAAACTCTAAGCTTAACTCCCACAAGCAAACAGTGAATAGAAACAGAATACATACTTCAAGTGGCAGATGAACAAAATTCAATTCCATCATTATTTTGCTATAGACACTGATGAGTCTAAGAAACATTAGTTTGAGTAAAAGAGTGACTGAGATTGACAAAAGAAGGGTAAACAAGCCACAGTGAGGCAATCTGCCGATCTTCCTGCCATCTGCAGATGGTGCCTAAGCCCAACAGCACCGTGAGGCTGTCCAGGCACAGCTTGCGATCACCGGTCTTGGTTTCCGGGTGGGAGGCCACTGGCTCTACGTCCTACGCACGTGTAAAATGGAAAACCACTCTTTGCAGTCTGTCCTTCCCTACTGCCCACAGGGGAGAAGGCCGCCTCAGTCTGCTTTGACCCTGGGCCTTGTTGTTGGGGACAGAGGAGACGAATGAAGGAAGCCACAGTTCTGGGACTGTTCACATTGGAGAATCCTGGCTCAAGGAAGGTCTGAAAGGGAAGAGGTGGGTGACAGACAAGGAAGAATCAGGAAGCACTGGGACTGAGAAGAAGTTTAGGAGAACATTGTTTTTTCTTTTTATGAGGGGCATGTTTAAGGCAGTTACATTGTGATTGGTATGGTTTTGAGGAGACATTTTCATAAAATCTTTTTTTTTTTTTTGAGAGGATTTTGCTATAGGGCGTGTGCGCTTGCCAGACAGACAGAGAGAGATATAGAGACAGAAAGTGAGAAATCACCCCCCAGGGGGGATGGTCACACCGCAATCCCTTCTCCTCCATTCTCCTCCTGGGATCTTGGGCACGCACGCACACGCGCCTGGTGTGAGTTTTAAGAGACCAGGTCCAAGACGTGAACCGCGGTCGACTACGTGAGAGTCCAGCAACATAGCCATTATGCTAACTGCTGGTTCCCATAAAATATTCTATAACATACACATATATTTGCTATATAACCCTTCCATATATATACATGTGTATATGCATATATACATACACATGTGATATACTTCCACATATATATACACATATATGAATGCATATATATGGTATATATCCAACCCTTCCATACATACACAAACACACACACACACACACACATTCATATATATGCTATATAACCCTTCCATAGATATACATGTACACACACACACACACACACACACACACACACATATTTGGTTGTCAGGAAGGTCATGGCACGTTTTTGCATGGAAAAATATGTCATGACTTTTCTTTCTTTTTTTTGGAGAGGATTTTGCTATAGGGTGCATGCGCTCGCCAAAGAAAGACAGAGAGACAGAAAGCGAGAAATCACCCTGGGGGCGGGTGGAAGGCCACACCACAATCCCTTCTCCTCCATTCTCCTCTTGGGATCTTGGGCATGCACACACACGTGTCTGGCTTGAGTTTAAGTCACCGGGTCGGGACTTGAACTGCGGTTGACTACATGAGAATCCAGCGACATAGCTATTACGCTAACTGCTGGTCCCTGTCATGATTTTCTGACAACCTGATACATAAATATACTACATAACCCTTCTCTCTCTCTCTCTATATATATATATACATATATACGTATATATGTATATATGTATATATATATATGTATATATATATACACACACACACATATATATGTATACATATAAATACATATATATGCCATATAACCCTTCTTTTAGCAATTTCTGAAAGACTAACAAAGATATAAATTGCCATTAAATTCTTTTTGCAGGTTCATGTGTGCTTCTTTGGAAAGGACACTGTGCTGACACCAGAGACAGGAGGCAGCTCTGCTTTATACAGGTTATGTATAAACATCTCTGTTGTTTGCCTTGGGTTCTCAGTTTCTAAGAGGTGGGATTCCATGTGGCCGATTGGGTCATGCCCACAGAGGCATCTTGTCAGTTATAGATGCTGTAAAGGAAGAACCTAGAGACTTGAATTTGAGTCCTTGTCCTCTCACTTACTGACTGTGTGACCGGGAGCAATGTCACATCCCCTCCCCGACCTGAGCTCTGTGTGCTCACAAGTCACTCGGAGCACTGATGGTCACACCTGCCTGCACCCTGCACTTCTGTAAGGATGAAACGATGTAAGCGTATGTGAGCCTGCTTTGTCAGCTGTAAAGCAGGGGTTCCCCAGTCTGTGGTCTTAGGAACTGGGCTGCACAGCAGGAGGTAAGCAGCGGGCAAGTGAGCAAAGCTTCATCTGTATTTACAGCCGCTCCCCATTGCTTGGACTGCTGCCGAGATCTGGCTCCTCTCAGATCAGGGTGGGAGGGGGGTGCGTTAGATCCTCATAGGAGTGCAGACCCTGTTGTGAACTGTGCGTGTAAGGGATCTGGGCTGCATGCTCTTTTGTAAGAATCTAATGCTGGGACCAGCAGGTGGTATAATGATTATGTTACTGGACTCCCACATAGTCGACCGTGGTTTGATTCCCTGACCTGGGGCCTTCAGAGTCACACTGGGTGCATGTGTGTGGATGCCCAACATCACAAGAGGAGAACAGAGCAGAAGGGATGTGCTGTGGCCATCCCCTCTGGGGGGAAATGGTTTCTTGCCTTCTGTCTCTTTGTCTCTCTGGCAAGCACACATGCCCTATAGTAAAAATCTCTCTAAAACAACAACAACAACCAAAATAAATAAATAAATAAATAAATAACCCAAGACTCTAATGCCTCATGATCTGAGGTGGAGTTGAGGTGATGCTGCTGTATTTGCAGCCACTGGGGAGTGGCTGCAAATACTAACAAAGAGAAAGATTTGACAGAGCCCACAGTAAATCAATTGCTTCCAGACTCATCTCAAAACCCTGTATGACAATGTAATAATAATAGAAATGCAGTACACAATAAATGCAATGAGCTTGAATCATCCCGAAACCATCCATACCCCTTTCACCCCAGGCTGTCTTCCATGAAATGGGTCTCTGGTGTCAGAAAGGTTGGGGCCTGCTGCTGCAAAGAACAATGCAGATCATTATGCTAACTGCTGGTCCCTTCTTTTTTTTTTTGGAGAGGTTTTTGCTATAGGGAACAATGCAGATCATTACGACGTATGGCCTCCTGTACAGCGTGATACTCAGCCACTGACTATCACTGATACCTACGGTGGCTGTGGTGGCTCCAGGCTGCCTCTGCCTAGGGCTATTAGCCAGTCTTCCCTACCCCTTCCTGGTGTCTTCTCCAAGTAGGAAGCCAGGGAGGAATGAACTCAGTCCTAGGAAACCTACCGGGAACTGGACAACTTCCCCACCTCATTTCACCCGGGGCCTCCACCACAGATTAAATGGAAATGCTGCAGGGCGTGATGGGCTCAGGCCAGGATTCTGCTGAATCCAGCCTATGCCTGGCCACCCCACCCTGTGCCGATGGTGACTTCACCCGCTGGCTCCCATCTCAATGGACGGCTTCTCTGAAAGACCATTTTGTGACTTGTCTGGGGTGCACTTCATTCATGCTGGCTGCAGTTCTGTCTCTTTTTGCTCAAAATTAACCCTGTTCTGCCCACAGCAGTTAAAAAGAATCTGAATGACATAGCAGTGAGTAAAGACCTCACACGCTCCCAATCTGTTTCCAGGGGAGTTTTCTCTGCTTTCCAGGATTTCGACCTCGTCTCATCCAACCGCAGAGGCAATCGCTGGGCTGAAGCCAAGTGCTCGCCTTATGGGAAGGTCGCTCCCGATATGCCTTTCCCCCTCGGGAACTGTACCTCCCTGTGGAAAGGAAGGCAGACCAGTGTCTTCCCGCTGTCCCAGAATCAGGTCCCCTCTTTTTATTTTCAGCAACTGAGACCTATTCTCTCTTTGGTCTGAGACAAGAGCCCTTGCAATTGGTTTTCCTAAGAGGCAGCCCAGAGGCTGGTCACCAGGAGCTGGCCTGCTCTCCTTGGCCTTGGCATGGCCAGTTCTGCCTTCACCCTAGCCAGGCCTGCAGAAACCAGGGTCCAACACAGCACCGGGATGTTGAATTAAGACGCAGGCAACTCATTCCACTTTCCTGGCCGCCTCGACACATCTGCCTTGTCGGCTCTGTCTAAACCTCTTGAGTGATTGCAGCTGCTGAGCCATGCCTGTGGACACGGTGACGTTTGGTTTCTGTTAAAGCACAACAGATCCGTGTGTTCACCTGCTTCATTTTTTCCCTCCTGCACAAGCTGGGGGACAGAGGCGGCCAAGACCTGATGCTGCTGATTTGGAGATTTCCCATTTTGTGGCAGTGACTTCATACCTTGGCCTGCTCTCTCCCAAAGCCACTTTATTTCCTGTGTATTTCCAGCACTCAGCCAAAAAGAATGTACAGTATGAAAAAAATGTCTGCTACCCTCAGTTGCAGACCCTCTGGAAAAAAATATCTGGAGGGCTTTTAAAGAAAAGAAATAATTACAACCTGCTGAGTGCCTGACGGACTCTATGAAACTCGACCTTTTCCAAAATATCATAGTATTTCCTGTGGCTTCTGTAAGCTAAGCCCTCATGGATTTATAAGTATGTGTCCGACACAGTCTCGGGGCTCCATTTTTTTTTTTTTTAATCCAAAAGTCAGATTTGAAAAGCACAAATATATCCTCTTGGAAGACAGCATCCCCAAAGGTGTTAAGCTAAAACCCAGCTGGAAAAGTATAGGCTGCCAGCTGTCAGGGGTGGTGGGCCATGTGCATTTTTTTTTTTTTTAAGTGAATGGAGGTTTGATTTTTCCAGCTTGCTGCCCAGTTGTGGCTTTTCAGATGCCAGACAGGCCAGGTATGCCCTGCAGAGCCATGCAGTCGCAGCTTCCAAGGATATGGTGGGTAGAGAGTGCTTTATGAGCCTTGAGATTCATAAATTCTAGTCTTTAGAACTCCCTGTATAAACATGGTTAAAAGCTGGAAAGGGAGAGAGAAAAAAAACACTCTGACCTTAAACTACCCATGATCAATGATCCAGACTCCCGTTAGCCTGTCCCAAGAGAAAACTGAAACCTTTTAAACGAGAAACTCAAGGAGACAGGGGCTTCTAGTAACTTTATAAAAGACATAAAGATTCCAGGCCTAGGTTATCAGGCAAGACTACTGCTTGCTAAATCTATGTGCAGACAGACAAGATAAAATGGAGGGCAGAATAATGAACTGGATACTTAGGCCTATGTAGACCATCTTAAATATATGGTCATAAAAATACCTTCCCTGGGTGGTTTGCAATAAACCCCAACAACTCAGACTATTATTTCAACTTTGTGCTGTAGGTTGCCCACTTTCGTTGAACCAGATGGAATAAGAACTCCATTTCCAGCGAGGAAGAGTCAGATTCCATCTCAGATTACTCTGAATAAAATAGTGAGCATGAACTCCCTGCTTGACTCTGGTTAGTGTCCGCCTCAGGCTGAATGGTGAACGGGTTGCCATTTGCGTTCGTAGCCCACTGTCCCCTGCTTTCATTCCTGTTCACAGCCCCTAATGGTAGAACTTTCCATGAAAACTTGGTACCATCCCAGGATTGCCTTGGTCAAATGAAAACTAACCCGTGGGCTCTCTTCCCTGAGGAACCAAGAAAATGATTGCAGATGTGCGGAGGGCAGCTGAGTACGGCCCAGATAGCGGCAATGTTTCCAGCCCTGAGTGAGAGTTCAGACAGTGAGAATTCTGGGACCAAGGCAAGTTGGAGAGGGAGGTCTATATGTAATGCAGAGGTGGGCATGTTCAACCCTTCCCGTCCACTGGCTTCCAGGGAGGATTTGAACATTCTTTGAGAGATGGGAGTGTGAAGATGAACTTATTTCACTCTGTGGTATAGGGTTTGAGGGACTAGACCTATAACCAAAAAAATATTTTAAGTTATCTCTTTATTTAGCTTTGGCCAGTTATGTCGAGAAATCTGTACAAATCTTTGCATATGGCAAGAACAAGGCTAACTGCCCTGGTGATCGAGTTTGGACTTGCCTTTGCCATTTCAGGACCTCAGACTAGGTGAGTCTTTGCTGCAAGAACCACAAAGAAGGTTGCAGAAGGGTTGCACAAAGGGTTGCAGAAGGAAAGGCAGCTCTCAGACACACTGTATGCAGTTGCTGGAGGACACGGGCAAGGCAGAGGAGAATTTGGAAACAGGCCACGGGAAGCTCTCGGAGGAATTGTCTCGACTCCCAGTTAAGCCACAAATCAAGTAGGTAGAACCTTTCTTGTTTCTACGCCTCTCCTTTAGGGATCTAATTCTTAGCAAAGCAACTCAGGAAGAAAAAAATAATGCTTCTTTGTTTCTAGGACTTGGCCCTTTGTTTTATAATTAATATAGATTCCCACCCAATGCATAAATGTTTAAAGCATCATTTATATTGCATTGCCCACTTGTTAAAGTTTAAAATGTTGCAAATAGCCAAGAGTCTGTGCTTTAGTTACAAGCAAACTTGCTCACCCCATGGTCTTAATCTCTGGCAAAGAATGGCATAAGTGAACCTCTGGGTCAACGTGGTTATTTGCTGCACTTTCTTTGCCATTATAAAAATGAGATAAAAAGGTCTGTTTTTAAATCAAAGCCCAGATTAAAATACTTTAAGTATGTATATACGTACACAGGTCTGAAATATGTGTGTGTGTGTGCATGTGTACATTTATATGATTTTTCAAAAAAATTGCCACAGGGCACATGAACTTCCTGGAGACAAAGACAGAAAGAGATGGAGAGAGAACTAGAGAGTGAAAAAGCACTCCCCAGGATGGGTGGCCATGCTGCAATCTCTTCTCCTCCATTCTCCCGTGGAGATTTTTGGCACGCATGACATATATATGCCTCCGTTTCTCAAGCTGCTGGGTCCATGACTCGAACCACATAGTTGCCCATGTGGGAGCCAAGCCACCTTAACATCTATGCTACAAAAATGGATGAAAAAATGGTTTGAACCCCTTACTGGCAGAGGTAGCAAATAAAAATGTAAGATATAAACTAGCAGCTTTGAATATGTATTTTTAATAAGGGAGTGGACCCAAAGATTAGACAAGCCATCTGCATTCAAAAATCCATGTACAGAGCCCAGCAAGTAGAGTGGTGGTTAAGACACTGGATTCCCACAAGGCCAACCAAAGTTCAAGTTCTGGATCTGGTGGCTTGACTTTTTTGTTTGTTCTAGAGAGGTTTTTGCCATAGGGTGAGTGCGCTCACCGGAAAGACACAGAGAAACAGAGGAAGAAAGCGAGAAATCACCCCCCAGGGGGGATGGCCACGCCGCAATCCCTTCTCCATTCTCCTCTAGGGATCTTGGGCCCGCACGCACACGTGCCTGGCGTGAGTTTAAGCCACCAGATGCCGGATTTGAACCGTGGTCGACTACGTGGTTGGCAACATAGCCATTATGCCAACTGCTGGTCCCAGACCTGGTGGCTTGAAAATCACACCAGAGCATGTGTGTGCATGCCTAAAATCCCAAAAGGGAAATGGAGTGATTTCTCAATTTTCCTCTCTCTGTTTCTGTCTCTCTTCAGTGAGTGCACAAGCCCAAAGGCAAAAATCTAAAAAAAAGAAAGAGCCAGGAGGTAGCATGGTGCTTCTTAAAGTGCTGGATTCCCACATGACAGACAGCGGTCTGAATCACACACTGGCTTGTGTGCATGCCCAAGATCCCCAAAAGAAAATGGAGGAGATGGGATTGTGGTGTGATCACCTTCCACCAAGGGGTGATTTCTCACTTTGCCTGTCTCTGTCTCTCCAGTGAGTGCATATACTGCTCACCTTAGGGCAAACACCTAAAATAAATAAATAACATACACTTTCCTAGACTCCACTCCCAGGAATCCTAACTCAAACACTGTGGGGTGCAGTTTGGAAATTGTGGGCTTTCTCCCCCTCGACTCTCTCAGATGGAATGTATGCTGCCACACATTGTCCCTGAACAACGGCCATACACAAATTACACGTGTTATTTTTATGTAGGTCCTTGTCGCTATAAAAATATTGGCTATCTTTAAAAAGTCTGGTATATCCTCTACAGTCTCATTTGTACCATTGATTTCAGTTCGGTATTTCTATAAAACATAGATGTAAATGTTAACATAGCCTGATCCAGATTGAATTACTGCAAGTTGCTCGAAGGAGGGATGAAATGCCAACAAATATTCTATAGTGGTGAGTTATAATATATAGTCAAATACTGAACTATTCACTATTGTAGGAGGCTAATTTAAAGACTTTTAAAGTGTTATTTTTTCCAGTTTTTTTTTTTTTTTGCCAGAGGGGGTGTGTACTTTCTGGAGAGAGACAGAGAGAGGGAAAGTGAAAAATCACCCTCAGGGGGCGGGAGGAAATGGCCACACCACAAAACCTGATCTTCCATTCTCCTCTGGGGATCTTGGGCATGCACATGTGCCCAGCATGATTTTTTTTAAGAATTAATTAATTAATTTTAATTTGAATAGAGAGGGCCAGAGAGAGAGGGAGAGGGAAAGTGAGAAAGAAGCTGCCAGGTCTGGGACTCGAACCACAATCAGGCCATGGGAGTCCAGTGCCCTTAACCACTACACCCTTAACCACCTACCGGCCCCATGCCCAGCATGATTTTGAGGCCACCAGGTCCAGGACTCGAATTGTGGTCAGCATGTGGGAAGATAGCACCTATACCACCATGCCACCTGCTGGCCCCCATAAAAAGCTGTTCTTATACTCATTAATACATCACTGTGAGTCACCCTTGCCTTGATGGACTAGAATGAGCCAGAACTGTCCAGACAAATGTCGCAGGGTGGCTGTTAGCACATTCAGATAGTGTCTCTTTTTTACCAGGGGACATGACAGAAAGACATTCAGCTCCAGGATTTCTGGCATCTGAAGATGAAAATCTAACAATAGCAATAGCTAATAATAACAACCCCTTTCCATGAGCCAAGTACTTTAAGTTTGTTATTTTATAATGTCTCCATAACATCTCTCTGGTTGGATACAATTATCAAGTCTAGTTTTCAGATGAGAAGACACAGGTTCAGAGAAGATAACTCACTCCCCCAAAATCACAGAGGCTGGACTCACTCTCCACCCTGCCACTGGCGTCTCTCCTTTGTTTTAGGCATAAACTAGGCAGCTAACACATGCAGTTTATAAAGTTCATGCTGACTGAAGTGGTGTTCAGAGAATGGTTGCCTAAATAATTTTGTTTAGAAAAAGAAATGCAATCTTTTTCTAAATTTCAGTTTCCAAATATTTTTGCAAACATATTTTTGACACAGTCTCCACTGAGCTCAAGTTGTCTGAACCTGGAGAATGATGCTCGGTTAGCATTCTGTCCAGGTATTAGTACAACAGCTGCTCTGGACAGCCTAATCTTTAGCTTCTCCCAAACTCTTTAAAGGAAGATATCAATGATTAGGTTAGAGGAACAAGAGTCAAAGATGACCATGGATAGTAATCTATGGCCTTTAGTGATCGGCAATATAGAACATGGCTTTACAAGAACACTTTTCCACCTAAAAATATCTGTAGCCCATTCAGCAAAGGCAAGGAAAAGTAGCATTCAGTGTCCCAGCAGGTGCCTCAGAGAGGAACTTGGGTGACAGTCCAGGTTACCTGGGCCATGCTCCTGCTGTCCATGTGGCACAGACAAAGCCATCTGGTCCATAAACAAAGTCACCCAATGGGTGCAGGGTAGGGGAGGATTCAAGTGTCCTAGCCCCAAGGTTAAGTTCCGTCTCATCACCGCTTGACAAAAGATTCCTTTATTCTGACATGGGCTCTTGTAGGTGGATGGCATTCGAAGCAGGCAGTGATCAAAGCAGAAAAGAAAGGAAGGAGAAGGCTAAACCCAGGACAGGGAAGAGGGTCTTGGAGCCCAAAGGTACAGAGAGAAGCCACTGTCACAGCTCCAAGGAGAATGCCCCCTAGGGTCCCTCTGCTGACTGTCCTTTCCCGCCCCACAATCTGTCCATGTTTCAGACTGCTCCGCGTCCTTCCGCAGTGGTTCCAACCCAGCTGCCATGCCTGGATTACTTATGGCGAGTGGCACAGGCGCAGTCAGCAGTTGTGGGAACATCGGCAGGGGGACTAAGAAGCGGGGCTAGCAGGAAACAGCATCGCCATTTAATTAAGTTTTGCTATTACGGCAATAAATAATAATAATGATGATGATGATAAGCTAACATTTAGTAGGGCAGGCATGATGCCAAGCATTTAGCCCTTCTGATCTTCTGCCCATACTGTCATGAGCCTACTTTACAGATGAGGACGTTGAGATGTAAAGTGGTGAGGCTCATGCCCAAAGTCACCAGGCAGGTGGGTGGCAGTGCCGGGATCCAAATCTAAACGTCTGACTGCAGGCTCCAATGTAGAGCTGTTCTCTTGTTCTTTAAGAGAGATTTTTTTTTTACTTTTTGAGAGGTTTTTGCTATAGGGCACATGTACTGGTCAGAAAGACAGAGAGACAGAGACCGAAAGTGAGAAATCACCCCCCGGGGGGGATAGCCACGCCGCAATCCCTTCTCCTCATTCTCCTCTTGGGATCTTGAGCATACATGCATACACACCTGGCATGAATTTAAGCCACTGGGTCCAGGACTCGAAATGCGGTCAACTACGTGGGAGTCCAGTGACATAGCCATTACGCCAACTGCTGGTCCCGAGAGATTTTTGATACAGGGCATGTGTGCTCACCAGAGACAGAGAGAGACAGAGAGAAATCATCTCCCAGAGGGGTGGCCACGCCACAGTCCCTTCTCCTCCATCCTCCTCTTGGGATTTTAGGCACACACACACTCCCGGCATGAGTTTTAAACCACCGGGCCAGGACATGTAAGTCGACTATGTGAGAGTCCAGCGACGTAACCATGACACCCTCTGCTGGTCCCTGGATCTGTGTTCTCCACTGGCACATCCGCAGCTTTTCAGAGACATTACCTTCCTGCATCCTCAAGTCACGAGCGGGGCTGAGTGTGGCCATCTCTCCTTTCAGATGAGAAAACCGAGGCTCGGAAATGGTAAACAACCTCCCCAGGGAAGAGGAGCTGAGTGGGTCAAAGATTGACTGGAAGCTGCTCTCCCACCATCCCACAGACCACGCTGTGGAGCCCATCGGAAACAAGGCCGGGACTTTGTTTCTCACGACCACCATGCGTGTGCAGCATGCTTTTGGAATTCGAGCAGAGGAACGAGGATAGACCATGAATACTGGAACCCAGGAGCTGCCTGTCCACAGCCAGTGTGTCCCCAGGGTCCCATCGCTCGAGAGAGCATTGCAGAAGGAGCCTCTGAACTAGGCTGAGGTGCTATTTTTTTTTTTTTTTCCCACTTGTTAAAAATACAGGGAGGGAGAAGGCAATTGGACAGTGTGGAGGAGAAGGCGGTAGTGTGGAGGCAGATTTAAAGACAGGATACCGGGCAGAGAGAAACCTCTTAGAACAACATAAACTCCACTACAATTTCAGGCATCAACACAACCTCACGGAGGCTCAGACCCTCCCACTCGCCTCATTTCCTTCCCCAGTGGCACAGCCGGAAGCTCCGAATTCCTCTCGCCTGCCTCTGGTCGACGCGCTGACACCTACAGTGTGTACGACGCAGGGACGTGCGGATGCAGAGGGTGGCGAGGGCTGTTTTCCATCTCCCAATAATAGTGTTTCAATTTGGTACCTAAATAAACAGTCTATTTTAGTGGCTCCCCTTTGATATCTCGAATGTTCCCTTCTGTTATTTCTGGCAGTTCCCAATCCTGTGATGTGATTAGAGAGGATGATTACACTTACATAACAGCATCAAATTAATTTGCCGCCGAGAACAACAGCGGTAGGAAATCATTGGACTTCTCGGATCGCTCCCCCACCCCCACCCGCCTCGAGTTTATTTAAGTGACATCAAGGGATTAGAGCGAAGTCGGTCAGTAGAGCACTGCTGGGAAAACAACCCAAACATCCACTCTGACCTTGTAAACGAAAGAGGAACAGAGCAAATAATGAAATGCACTAGGCCCGGCCTGGTGCAAGGGGCCATCAGATGAATCAGTCTCCCAAACACACATTTCCGCTGCGCGAGAGAAACAAACTGTACCTTCCAGTGAAGATGAGATCCATTCTCTGGGGCTATATTCAGCCAACCACGGACTGTCACAACCGAAGACATTTGAGATTTTGCTTATTTATTTTTTTTCTTTTCTTTTCCGTTTGGCCTCTTAAACACTGTTTTTAAAAGTGTATTTTATTATTATTATTTTTTTACTCTTGGAACACAGACCCAAAATATCCCAAACAAGCAGAGGCAAATACTGCTTCCTCTTTTCTAAAAGTTATGACACAACTGGTTTGGAAAATGTTGCCTGTGAGCCTGTCTAAGGGGCCCATCTATGTAAGTCCCACTCACAGTTCTGACACTAACCTTGGATAGCCATGTAAACTCTCTGAGCCCTGGTTTTCTTCCCCAGGAAAGCAAATATTACCATCTTCCATCTCTATTACAGGGTCAGCGCTTACTCATCCGTTCGTTCTGTTCATCCGTCCATTCAACAAATACTTATTGAACACCAATTCTGTCTTAAGGATTCTGCCGGCCGCTGGGAACACCAGCTAATGCAATCCCAGCCCTGGGGCCTGCATGTTAGCAGAGGGTGGACAGAACAGCTCCTGTGGCCGGAGGGCCTGCATGGGCAGGCTCTGACCTCTCCGTCCTTCATCCCTGATCATACTGAAATCTCACAACCGCTCCGCGTGGGGATCACTAGCCCTTTTTTACAGATGAGGAAATAGGGCTCAACTCTATTAAATAACTACGTCAAATCGCATTCGTGAGTAATAAGATCGGAATTTAAGCCCAGGTTTTCTGAATTTAAAGCTATGCCAGGCCCCTTCATATTTTTTGGAAACTGATACACTTTCAAGTTATCTGCAAAAATACAAGGAATTATTTTAAGTGCTTGAACAAGCTGTTCGTATACTAGACAGACATCACAAATGCATACTTTTTTTAATTGCTTTATTCTAACAGTTATAGCACTTGATTTTTTTTTTTCCTTTTCTTTTTGCCAGAGGATGCAGGTACTTGCCAGAGAGAGGAGTTGGGGGTGGTGGTGAAGAAAGGGAAAGTATCCCCCAGGAAGCATCGTCACACAATACTTTTTCCTCCACTTCTCTATCCGGTCAGGATTTGGGGCATGCACACACGTGTGTCTGCTGTTTTTTTTTTTTTCTGAGAAATTTTCTCTATAGGATGTGTGTGCTTACCAGAAAGACAGAAAGAGACAGAGAGACAGAAAGTGAGAAATCACCCCCCAGGGGGGATGGCCACGACACAATCCCTTCTCCTCCATTCTCCTCTCGGGATCTTGGGCACACCCACACACACACATCCGATGTGAGTTTAAGCCACCGGGTCTGGGACTCGAACTGTGGTCAACTACATGGAAGTCCAGCGACATAGCCATTATGCCAACCACTGGTCCC
>NW_006159521.1:5299345-5300671 GCF_000334495.1 Tupaia belangeri chinensis | reverse complement strand
CCGCGGGCCCCCGTGCGTGGTTTTTTTTTTTTTTTTTTTCAAGCCACCAGGGCTGGGACTTGGAAAGTGTCAGCCTTGTGGTTTCTGACTCTCTCTACACAGGATTTCCCTGGGGCCCTGCAGTGGGGCTGGCCCTTATATTTCTTTTTAAAATAAATGCACTCCCATAGCTGATTTAAGCCTGTAACATCGCTGTCATACATACTGTTATTCCCACTGGACTCAGGAAGAGGCCCACATCCAGCAATGGGCAAGACCCAGCCCTAGAACTGGGACCCATCAGTGACTGCCCCCAGTTGCTCCTACTCTCACCCCCCGCCTCTCAGTGGGTCTGAACAACAGTAGGCTGATGTTCCAAGGTGGGCTCGGACAGGCTTCTGGATGCCACCTGTGCTGTGTTGTCTCTTGAGTCTGGTGTTGCCATCTCCTCTCTCAGATGAGGAAACCAAGACTCAGGGCAGAAGTTCTCCAACAGGACTCTACGCTGTCTCCCAACTGCTGGCTCGCTTCCTGTTCCTCCAACCGTCTCCCTTTCCTTTCAAATCTCTCTGTCTCAGATCCCTCCTCCACTCCACTGCACAGCGCGCGGTCTTCTATGTAAGCTCACTCATTCATCGATGTCTGCTGAATGCCTGTTCTATGCCAGGTACCGTCCCAGGTGCTCAGGATGGCACGGGTGGGGATAGAAATCCATGTTCAAGAATTAGCACGGACCACTTCACTCGTACACACTTTGGCAATGCAGTCTGCTGCTTGGCTCCCTTAAGGGAGCGGGCAGCATTTGCCCACCGCCCTCTGTAGCATCCTCGCCGTCTTTCCTGCCATGCAGGCCTCCCTGCACATACCTCCATGTTTCCTAAGACTGCTCCAAGTGTGCATACATGGAGCTTCCCAAGCGGGTTTGGGAAACAAAGTTTTCTGGTGTGGAATCAGTAATCCACCTACATCGAAACAGACTCATGCCAATCGCAGCCTTGTCACCGAATCTGCCCTACCGCCTCACTCTGCTTGTTCAGACCTCTTTTCTCCTAACTGATTCACAAAATGGACATCAACAAATTGGTACACCACACCACCTGTCAGCCCTGTGATTCTTTTAATTTAAAAAAAGGTTTTAAAGAATTACTTTATTTAACTTATTTATTAATTTTAATTTGACCAGAGAGGGACAGAGAGAGAGAGAGAGAGAGATGGAAAGTGAAAAAGCAGGCCACCAAGTCTGGGACTCGAACTGTGGTCAGCCATGTGGGAGTCCAGCACCCTTAACCACCACGCCACCTGCTGGCTCCAGCCCCGTGATTCTTAGGGCTAGCACTGCTTCTGCTC
>NW_006159521.1:5292496-5299329 GCF_000334495.1 Tupaia belangeri chinensis | reverse complement strand
CTGATGTCTTTGCAATTTGGATAGCGTGTGCACAGCCCAGATGGAATATTCATCTGATGACCCCCTAAACCTCAGCGAGCTTTCTGAAGTTGAGAGCTCAGTGTTTGTTCTCCGAATCTCACAGACTCTTTCACCAGCCCATCACATACAGCTGTTCAAGAAATAGAGGGATACATGATTGGCCTTTATGGAAATGATCTGTCTTTTCATTCTATAAGGTTTGCTGGGCCATCCGCTGGTGGTTCCCTTTCTCATTTCTCCAACGGTTCTCCCCTGACCGCCAATGGCTCCTCCGTCCCATGCCTCGGCGTTTGGCCTGCTCCTTAATCTGCATTCACTCACCTGCTCGTTCCCGTATTTAGGAAATGTCTCTCGTGCCTGCTCTATGCTAGGCACTGCTCTAGGTGCTGAGGGTGCGGTGATGGACAAAATGAAAACCCCGCCTCCACGGAGGTTCTCCTTCCTCGGCATCTCCACCCTCTTCTCTTGAAAAACGCAGGGTTTCGTAAAGTGTTTTGGGAGTGTTTGAGGTGATGATGGCAAGCACTTTAATTTCTATTTAGATAACTGAGTGGAAGAGAAACGTTTAGGATAAGGTACCCACACTTGTGACGTGCTCACTTTCCACTATTGGATGATGAGCTGCATATTTCCAGACACTGTGGTAACTGGACCATCCCACCATTTAAGGTGTTTACTTTGTGCTAACTGTTGAATCAATGAACTTTTCTCATTTTTTACCCAAGACAGATTTTAGTAAAGGCAAATAGTACAGGGTTATGAAATCAAAATTTGAAAAGTTTATGAACAGCATACATATGACAATAAATCTGCAGATATACTTCAAGATATTCTTCACTGGATTTTAGAAGTATGTATACCTTTCACGTAACCTCTCTATAATTTCAAAAACCAATGGTAATAGAAAATCTGGGGTTGTTTACATACAATTTAGCTTTTAGTTATTTGCATAGATTTGTTTTTAATTTTTAATGTTTTTAGAGAGATTTTTGCTGGGGTATGTGTGCTCACCAGCGAGACAGAGACAGAGAGACAGAAAATGAGAAATTACTCCCTGAGGGGGATGACCATGCAGCAATCCCTTCTCCTCTATTCGCTTCTTGGGATCTTGTGCATGCTCACACGTGTACCCAGTGTGAATTTGAAGCTGCTGGGTCTGGGACTTGAACTGCGGTCAACTACATGGGAGTCCAGTGAAGTAACCATTACTCCATCTGTTAGTCCTGAATTATTTCTTAATAGTGGTCGGAAAGCCTTTATTTTTATTTCACTAGTTAGAAATAAAAGAAACAAAGAAAATGGAAACTTGTTCTTTAACCCCCAATGCAAGGTTTTCTACCTTGAGTTGCGAAAGTATATTTTGCCTATTTTTGTTTGTTTTTGATAAGATGAGACATAGTTAAATTCCAACCCACAGTCTAATATTTATTTGATTTCCAAACTAAGCACAGTACTGGATGTCATTTTAATGTATATTTTATAAATTGCTGTTCTTCCATAATTAAAATAAATTAAGCCATGTACATCACTCATTAGATGGAATTCATTCAGAATTTATGAGTCTAACCCAAGAATATTAGTAAATATTGTATTCAATTAATTTTGTAATAAAATCCTAATAATACACTTGCCTAAAATGACAGATATTTTAAAACATTAAATCATTTCATTTTTCATTACACATGAAATGATCAGATGACAACATTTTTTTTTCCAAATAATATCTATTGGTCTGAAATGAGTTCACAAGGTAAAAGATTGCGGAGGAATGCTGTTTGGAACACTGCCAATCTGCCTCCACCTGTAGCATCAGCCTGCCTCGCTAAGACGGACGCCCTTCTCAGCACATCACTCGTCCTGTCTCTCTCCCGCTAGGACAGTCATTTTCTTTCCCTGTTTTTCTTTGCCTCCATTACAAACGTTATCAGGTCTCCTTATTCTAAACTGCCCATCAATCGGCCATAAACGGGATCAGGAAACCTCCTCCTCAGCCCTGGTCTTCCCTCCACCTCACACAAACTTCGAGGAAGGACATTCTGCTGTCTTCTCTGCCCCAGGGCCTTGGCACTAGCTGTTTCTTCTCCCAGTTCTGTGCAAAGCTGTCTAAGTTCTTCTCCTTTCGACACTGTTGCTGCGCTGTGGCTGTCACTGCCAGAATTAAAAAAAAAAAAATTATTCTTTTATTTAACTGTATTTATTACTTTATTTTAATTTGACCAGAGAGGGACAGAGTGAGAGAGAGAGAGAAAGTGAGAAAACAAGCCACCAGGTCCAGGATTTGAACTGCAGTCAGCCAAGTGGGAGTCCAGCATCCTTAACCACCACACCATCTGCTGGCCCCTGTCACTGCCAGAATTCTAACATCCATCTACGTGGAGTGGGCAAATAACAGAACAGGGTCATGCTAGGGCAGATGTTGCTAGCCTATGTCCACTCTCTTTTTCAAGACAATCTAGCCCTAGTCTGCCCAGTGCTCTGGGCAGGATCCTCCAATGAAGAGAGCTGGCACTTGGGAGGAAGGCGTGTTGCCTCCTTTGCCCTACACAGGGGGATCTTCAGAAAGTTCACAGAAAACGCATATTATGAAAAAAATATGCATAGGTTAGAGTTTTTGCACCAAAATTATTTTTGCACCAAAATAAACGTGTACTTTAATTGTCCACAAACCTTTGCAGTCCCTGCCTATGTCAGTGACTTCCCACATTCATGTCTGCTGCACTGGATTTTTCAGAACTTCTTGTGAACTACCTTTTGTATTGTCCCCTTTGTTCACTTATATTCTCCCCCCCCCATTTTTTTAAAAAGTTTTTGCATAGGGTGTGTGCAGGAAAGAGACAAAGAGAGAGACAGTGAGATGGAAAATGAGAAACCACCCCTTGGGAGGGGATGCTGTGCTTCAATCCCTTCTCCTCCATTCTCCTCCTGGGATTTTGGGCATGCGTGCACATGCCCTCAGCATGATTTTCAAGTCACCAGGTCGGGGACTCGAACCATGGTCACCCATGTGGGAGTTCAGCACCCTAACCACCACATCACTTGCTGGTTCCCAATTTCTTCACTTCTACCATCTAGCACAGTTCCTGGGACAGGGAGAATGCCCCACAAATGTCTCGTGCAATGACCAGCATGTATTCAGTGACACTACCCACTCAGATAGTCTCTCCCAGCTTGCCAGATATAAAAACGAGACACACCTATTTGTCCTTCTCTTCTTTCAGAGTTGTGGCGGCAACGTGCCAGGCCTTGAGCACAGTACCCACTTGTAACAAGTTACACATTTTGGCCAACGGTTCCACAATTTCATCCTTGAGTTCCTTCAAAACTCTTGGGTGGATGCCATCAGTTCCAGTGATTTATTTACACCTAGGGTGTCAGTCTAGGACATCCTGTTCACTCTTTACAACTTGTTCCAAAGCTTCCTACGTCTCTGTTTTCAAATACAATTCAGGAGGGGCAATTTTCCTTGGTCGTGTCTACGGTAATAGTTAATGCAAAGAATTGGCCATGATACCTCTCTCAACCAGTTTTTGCTCACCTTTAAAGCGTTGGTGATCAAGTGAGTACAACTGATCTAACTTTTCTTTCTCACTGCCATTGGTATCTAATACAAGAATGCTTTTTGATTGGCATACAAAGTTCCCTGCAAATCCATTCTCACATTATTTCCTGCAACACTATGCCAACTCACTCTATAAAGTTCCAACTGATAACTCAAACAGGTTAGAGAGCTTTCACACCCATCAGCCCATTTCGTCTTTGTGAAAAAGCCCTGAAAGACTGATAAAAGAGGCTAGACAGATATCTTTTTACCAGACAAAGACACTGAGGTTCAGAGCAATCGAGAGGCTTGAATGTCACATAGCAAGTTGGTGTCTGAGCTGAGGCTGGAACTGTTCTTGAGATTTACAATCCAGTGGTTTCTCCTCATGCTATACCTTGATCCAGCTGAACTGCACGAGCCTATCCTAATCCAATCAAATGCTCAATGAACAGTCATTAGGACAACTGGAAAGAACTAACTGACGTCAAAATGGTTGATTCAGTGGCCACATGCAGCTATGGCCTCATGTAACAAAAATGTACTCTACTCAGAAATTCTCCAAGGAAGGCCCGGCCTGCAGAGGCCATCTCGCACTACGGTGGAGAGGGAACACCACAATCGTGCATAAACGCATTCCTAACCCCTGTGCATTTGGAAACTTCAAAGTCCTTGTTGCTGGGTGTTATCTTGAAGTGAATTCTCACCATAGGGCCCGGCCCTCGACAGCAATCCAGGTTAAAGCGAACGTCAAGGCCACCTCTACCATTTTGTACGTCACCAAACAGAGCTCCGGCGGGGGCGGGGGCAACTTTGAGTCAGTAGCAACCACAATTCCCACAAGGGAATAATGAGGAAACTGAGTAGCTGGAAGGATTAAGTACTGGCCTTTCAGTTTTCGGATCACATTTTGCGTGCAACCGCAGCTCCAGACCTGAAAGACTGGCCGTCTCAGCTTTGCCCATAAACATAGAGAAATCTGCCTCTAATGTAATCTGACATCGTTCCTCTTCTGTGATTAACCACTGCTGGTTGGCCTCAGAGGAGACGTTGCCAAATGGTGCCTGTGGATCACAGGGGCTGCCGGTTTCACTGTTCCTTTTACTCCCTCCCCCCCTCCAAATTGCCTCGCCAGGGAAGACAATCTGATCAAATGGAAAGGAGTATTTCACCATCTTTGATACAAAGGTGGGGGCAAAAATACCATTTGCTATCTGATTCCTCCTCATCCAGGAGAACCAAAATACTTGGTTACATTTCATTTCTTTGGTTCAAGGCTCGATCAGAAAATATTTTGGACTTGCTAGTCACTCAATAACTCAGTGTTTTACATTTTTCAAGGTATAACCTTGGCGGTTTAGTTTCAAACTGGAATTCTTTGAGTACTTTATAAAATGTTTGATTTGTATTAAAAAATGGTTTCGTTTTGCTTCATTACCAGCTCTTTGAGCTTTAAAACTTTTTTTTTTTTTTGGTCCTGTTTCTGAGCCTTCTTTTGGAAGAATAAAATGCCCTTCTAAGAAATAGCAATTGATCATTTGGGTTGGGGACTGTGGAGGGATTGAATGTGGCTCCACACTCTGGCACCCAGTTCATCCGCCTCCCACACTAGGAGTATTTGCTAATGAGGGAGCACTGGGATGGGACTGCGAAAGGATTCCCTTGGTCTGTTAATTTACTTGGAATAATTCATTAGCTGACACTTTTAGCTGTGAATTTAGCTGGTAAATCCCAGGTCACCCCAACATTGTGTGTAAAGAGGGTAGTTCAGTTTTTGCGCTAGAACTTCAGTCGGATGGATTAAAGCCCTCTCTCCCATAGTTCCCCTTTCTTAAGGGAGCTTGTTAATAAAGGGCTCTTTGGAGCTTTCCCTTTGTACAGGCACTGTATGAATATTTATGGAATATTCCATCTGTAAACAGCATTAAAGTATAAACAGGGCATACCAAGAAATAGGAAGGCCATTTTCGCCTAATGCACAGCAGTGCTGGGAAAACACTGGGGTTCCATTTCTGGTGAAGAACTAAGGAAAAGCAAAGAAGGAAGTCATTTGCTTCACAAACCAGGGGTGGTAGATCCTGTGGTCTGGGGGAGTTTGGTGTTCTTGTTAGCAAGTCTTGGGGCAAGTGAATGATAGAGGCATATATACTTGTCTACACACACACACACATACACACACCCACACCCATACCTGATCTTGATAATCGCTGAGTGTGGGCATATGAAGTTGCTACTTTTGCAGATAAAACATGGTCAGATATCAGAATTTCTGTCTGGCTCAACCAAATGAGTGCTGCCTCAAGCTTATGACCCTCCTTCTCTGGAAAGCACAGGGAGGGGTGGGAATATGGAACTGTTGTTGACACGTGGGCTCCAACGAGCAAGCTGAGCAAGAAAGGGAGAAGAGGGAGGAGTTCCGTGAAACCTTCGCAGAGGCCAGGTCTGTTGTCTCCATGGGCTGCACTGCCTAGTCAGAGGCCGTGGGATGGAGGACATGAGGCAGCCGCCGGCCAAACACCCAGGAAACTGCCCACTCGCTGGCGTGGCCGTGTGCTCGTGATGGCAAACCTCTGGTACCCAGCATGAGCGTATTAACAATTTTCAAAGGGATTAGTATACAATAAATACACTCAACAAGAAAACCACCCAGAACGCAATGAATCATTCTTTGATGATTCAGAAAGCACTTGGGGCTTCTAGAGCGCCTTAGGCTCAGCATTACAAACACCAATTACTTTATGATAAACGTGTGGAAGAGCTGGTTCACCAGCAGTGCAGGTTGAGAAAGTGCTGGGCAACCCTCTTATACAAGATTTTAAAACTAGAATGTTCTATCTTGGGCCCTTTCTGTCTTCGAACTTTCGCCTAGAGTGTTGCTTCTATTTTTTTTTTTTTTTTTTTTTTGCAAAAATAGCTTTTCCTATCAGTTTGGAGAAGTACCTACTTTGTAGTATGCCTGAGTAGGTAAAACTGAAATTCTGTTGCTTTTCCTATGAGCCACGTTTGGGGGTAGAATTCTGTACTTTCAAACTATTCAGATATGCCTCTAAGTTAAAATCAGTATATAAAATAACTATTAGATGGTTGGGAACATCGTGGCTCATTTCCTATGCAAAAATGCATCATGATTTTCCCAACAACCCAATATATAAGAAGTCTCAGGAAGTTGAGAAAAATTATTTAAAAAAAAAAAAGCCACAAAAACAAAAACAAACAAACAAAAAACCGCCTGAGTCAGGGAGAACATTCATGTTTTGGTCCAACACTCCTAAAC
>NW_006159521.1:5278630-5291798 GCF_000334495.1 Tupaia belangeri chinensis | reverse complement strand
GTGTTGCTTTTTTTTTTTTTTTTTTTTTTTTTTTTTGCAAAAATAGCTTTTCCTATCAGTTTGGAGAAGTACCTACTTTGTAGTATGCCTGAGTAGGTAAAACTGAAATTCTGTTGCTTTTCCTATGAGCCACGTTTGGGGGTAGAATTCTGTACTTTCAAACTATTCAGATATGCCTCTAAGTTAAAATCAGTATATAAAATAACTATTAGATGGTTGGGAACATCGTGGCTCATTTCCTATGCAAAAATGCATCATGATTTTCCCAACAACCCAATATATAAGAAGTCTCAGGAAGTTGAGAAAAATTATTTAAAAAAAAAAAAGCCACAAAAACAAAAACAAACAAACAAAAAACCGCCTGAGTCAGGGAGAACATTCATGTTTTGGTCCAACACTCCTAAACACCAGGAGGGTGTTATTGTACTACACTCCAGCCAATTGCAAGTTGAGTTTTTCCCTCCTTGGAAGCCACAGAGGTTGGTAATGAAAAGTTTTTGCAAATCAAGTTCTTGAGCACTTTTGAAAATGAACTGATCCAAGACATCTGTAAGAATTTTATCTTTAAAAACACTAAATGTGTCTAATAAGTAGAAGAAAATACGTGAACGAGGCTTTATGGATCAAATTTTTGAGAGACAGTCTCTTGCAAAAACAAAATGTGACAACTGAAATACAGTGGGGGCCTAGCATCTGCGGCACTGTCAGCAGCATATTGAACTAAGTGCCAGAGCCAAGTGGCTGGTGAGCAGTTCGATCCCCAGCCCGGCCGCCCTGCCACAGGCAGGGGAAACTCATGCCTAAGGGCTTAATGAACTGGAGGTGTGGGAGAAGACACGCTGCTGTGACCAGACCCTGTTGTGGGTGTTTGTCTCTCTCACACACACATGCATACACATACTTTCTCACAAAGTTTTAAAAAATGCAGTTTGTGGGGCCAGTAGGTGGCACATGGTTAAGGCACTGGATTCCCACATGGCTGAGTGCAGTTCAAGTCCCAGACCCAGTGGCTAGAAACTCACATTGAGTGTGTGTATGTGAGTGCTCTAAATCCTGAGAGCCCCAAATCCAGAGGGCCCCAAATCCAGAGAGCCCCAAACCCAAGGGCACAATGGAGGAGAAGTGACTGTGGAATAGCCATCCTCCTGGGGGGGTGAGTCCTCATTTTTGTCTCTCTGTCTCTGTGTCTCTCTGGTTAGCCCATACGCCCTATGACAAAAACCTTAAAAACCAATGCAGTTTGCTTTATACATTTTTATTTTCCTTGGTGATTCTCCCTTTCGGTTTTCAACAAAGAAAGGAATTTCTTACATGAATCTTGTCTGATTTTCCAAAAGTGCAGCTAAACTGATTGAGGGAATTTCAGGCAAGAAAGATTCTCTGGGACTTGCTATTTTGGCCTGGATTTATTAAAAGCTCCATGTTCTTCTTAATTTAAAATTTAATGGTGGTAAACCTAAAGTAGACAGACATGAAGTTTACGGTCTCAGGCTTGAGTAAGTGAACACAGTGTCTTCCTATCAAATGACAGGCTTAGGCCTTGATCGATCTATGGAGAACAGTCACTAGGAATTCAGAGAAAGGAAGAGATGACTGCATTTATGACTGATCCTGTCTTTTAAGAAGTGTGTGAAACACGCGCACACGATGGTGTGTCCAGGCTGCTTGCACACGCTTACTCATCTACTATAAAGTGAGTCCACACAGGGTCCTAAGCAATGCCATTTTACTTGACGCAACTGTGGTTTTTAGCTACATTTTGTTACACCTACGAGTTCCAAACCCTCTAGCTGCTACCCTAAAATGGGGTCTCCAAGAGGAATACTATCTGCTATTTTTCTAAACTGCGGCTACTGCTCCCTTCTCTGTTAGACATGGTCTAATGGGTTTAAAAAATGACATTCGAGATGCAGCTTTGCCAATTAGAACTTCCGCTACCTGATTCTTGAAGGACATAAGCATGCCTAATTGTGTGCTCAGACATTTTATTAAGTTGTTGTGAGTGCTGAAAACCTCTTAACCTTCATACAGTCCTGTATTCATTTAAAAAAAAAAAGAAATCTAATTTTTGCGGAGGAAATAAAACAACTGAAACAAAACAAAAAAGCAAACACAGAACAGAATTTAATTCCAAATGAAAATTCTATTCATGTTAATAATGCACAGAATTTTACCAAACTTCCAAAGCATAAGCAGACTGCAGATGATAGAAACTGATTAGGAAAATTGCAGCTATTTTTCCAAAACAAGTCTCGCCGGTGCTGTAAACACTGTCCTGGGCAGAGGAGAGGGAAAGACAGCGAGCGCCACATTGCCAGTGGCAGGACTTACTCTCAAGCCACTTTTGATATAAAGAGCTGAACAAACATGACTTAGATGTTTCCAGAGTCCTGAAAACATAGTCCTTGGGTTAACAGGTTCTTGGGCAAACTGCAGGCCAGTGTCTCCTACCCCAACAGTGATCTTCAATGCTAAGGCTCCCTTCGCATCGAACTCCTCTTTCACTTTGTCTCGGCCAGTTTCCTTTTCAAAGCTAGGAAGTTCCACAGCACATTCAACTCTCGACAAGAACCAAGAGTTGTCGGAGGAGAGAGGCAAGACACGCCACTGTCAACCTCCCAAGAGAACCCAATCATTTAACCAACCCCAACTGTCACCACTCATACGGGTCCCCATGTGGGCCACGCTTGGCATGAACACAGCCTTGCCTCAGGAAACATGTGTGGGGAGTTATGCCAGAGGGTAGCTCCCCACCTCCTGTCCGGTTGCAAACATGTCTCCCATCGACTGCGCCAACTTGCCCATTCAGGAGGCGCAAGCTCCCGCGGGACCCGCCCTTCCGATCATCGGAGATCATCCATGTGCATTTTACCACCTCTGGAGGCTTTTTATTTTCTGCTTCCTCCCTTCTCGCCACAGTGCCAATCAGCGCACTCTCCCTGCCGCCCCCTCCCCAAAGTCTTTCTGTGGCTGCTCCCTGTGTGATTGGCATCTCATTAATGAAGAAGGGCTGGTGTCTCTCATTACAGTTACAGGGAGGGAGAGGACCTCAGAACTAATTTACTTGCTCTCACTAGGGAAGGCTCTTGCCTCTATCAAGAAGTTCACTTTCTTGCTGCCTGTGGCTATAAAAGAACCCGTTTTGTTTTAACATTAATAAGGTGAGAGAATAGAGAATTTCCAAAAGAAATTAAGAGAGGCAAGAGGGTAGGTGTTGGCCCGTGCAAGTTTCCCTAAAGCAGGTCTGACGGTGCCATTCAGTGAGGGACTTTGGATTCTGCAACATATGGGCGACATTCAAAAGCCAGGCGCGCAAATGAGGAAACAGCCGCGCAGAGAGCTGCGGGAGGGAAGCAGGAGCTGTGGGTTCTGGTCCTGGGTCCTAAGTCCCTGAGTGACCTTGGGCAAGTCTTTGATTTTTCTCCGGTCTTCAGTTTGATTATCAGTAAAATAAGGGATTGAATAAGACGGTCTCTTAGGGTTCTCTCAGCTCTAAAATGTGAATATTTTATAAATGGAACTCTGGACCACTTAAAACTTTCCCCCCACCCCCCTGTTTGGAGTGAGTTTTTATCTCTGGCAACAAATTAGAAATTCCTCCAGAATTAAAGAGCATGGAATGGAAATCATTTGGCTTCTCCAGCTGAAAAGGTCAACTAGATTCAGAAATGTACTCCAAGCCTGCACCGTCTGCGTGGAAACCTAATTAGAGATCATACTTCATTGCCTAAAAGGGATCAAACTTATCTGCGCTTTCATCTGGATATGTATTTTTTAAAAATGACTCTGAGTTACTAATTCATTTATCTTTCGACTTACAGGAAATTCCACTCATTGATAAAGCTCTGCTTTGACAGTCCTGCTCGCAGAAAATACTTTCCTTTCCATCCACATTATTTTATGATTGTGCCCCTTTATCACATGTGGTTAAAATGCCTTGTCATTTAAGAAACCATAAAAAGGACAGCTTCACAAATGTGTTCGTCATTTAGTTGGAGACAGCTTCTGTGCCTGGAACCCAGAAGCGGCAAGCCCTCAGTGGCAAGCCTCCATGGAAAAAGGCCAGGGTGGACATGGTACCACAAAAGATGGCCTCATGTGTCGCCTCCACTTCGGTGGAATTGGACTGCTGGTGCCAGATTTCCATATGGGGATGAACCGGTGGTGACCAGAAGCGTCTACACTAGCGGAAGGGCTGGCTTTCTATCGGGAAGATTCTGGAACCCCCGGTAGCTTTCTAATTATCCTCGCGCCTGGATACAGCCCACGTGTGAAAGGGGAGGACGCTGGCTCATGTCAGGAGCTTGGGTCCCTCCCTTTTATACTTGGGATCAAAACCAGCACTCCTTGCTCCCCAAATCCCCCCACCAGACCAAATGAGATTGCGTTCAGTGAGTGCCACCAGGTCGGCTTAGGAGTTCTGGAGAGCCACTCAGAACCGTGGTCTCATTGTCTCTCCCTAAATGATCTCGCCTCCTTCAACCTGTTCCTAAGTATCGCCCAGAGCGACTGACAGCTTTTCCTCCTTCTTACAGTTTTTGAATGAAATGAAAGCTAATCCTCTCTGGCTTGGTTAGGTCTTGTGTAAGATTCCCACACCCCACAATCAAGGCCTTGCAATGTGGCGTTAGACGAGATAGCCAAGCTACCACACCTCCAGCACGATTTGAACAAAGTTCATCTTTTTTTTTTTTGCCTTCCATGAAGCAGCTCGGTAAACCTGAGTCACAGAACTTCCCTCCCTTTTGTAAATGTGCACATTCTCCTTCTCACTGCCAATGCATTGGCACCTCATTTTAGAAATGAGCAGAGCGTGGGGAATGAGATCTCTGCAAACCTTAGAATAAAATGGAAGGTGTTCAGATTCCCACCCCAGGATGTCCCCAGGCCAAGGTAGCCCAGCTACATTCTCGCCCACAGTGTGGTTCAAGGCCCTTCGGATGGTGTCAACCCCCCTAACCTGGTCCTCTGCTCACTGAGCTACAAAGAAGAATCAGCAAAAAGAGAATCAAAGAGAAGAAGGCAACAGACCGGGTTTCAATTTTCAGGTCACCCTTTCCTTCTTTAAAGAAAGAATTTGCCTGCAGTGCCTGTAATTTAGAAGGTTTTAATGAATGGCTTCTAAATTATTTATTACTCATAGAAAGCAGTAAACATCCCTCCCTACACCATTATGAAATTATCTGGGCAGGAGTCAAATGGTTCAAACATTTGGCACTTTTTCCTGGACTGTTGCTGAACACAGTTCTGGGCTGTGAATGTGACTTCTCTCCTTCCTCGTTACAGGGACTGTGCATGAGCCTCGGAGTCTGGGAACGAGTTATTCGCTCGAGATTGTCAAAAGGCATCTTAGCTTTGTAATTTGCTCTTTTGCAGACTTGTGACTTCATAAGAGATTCCAAAATTAGTAAAAATAAAAGAAAAGAAAATAAAGACCATGTAAAAAGGCATTAGCAGAATATACAAACTGGATATTCAAGCAGAAGTGTTTGAAATGCCTCAGCCTCATTTCAAAGAGCTTCCTGCTGTCAAGCCCAAACACCCAGACAGGTAGACTGCTGTGAGGTATGTAGGCGAAGCCTGCTGCCTGATTTTCAGATGGCGAGGAGGCATTTGAAAGCATCAAAGTTCCCTGTATAGATGTGTGTACATTAATCCCTGCCCCTGTGATCTCTGCACTCGCCTATTGTAACTTGCTGTTTAATAGATTGCCAAACTTGGCCCTTCACAGACTGTACATTTTCCTTTTTTTTTTTTTTTTCCTCCCAAGGATCTGCTCCTCTCCTAGGAGCTTCTTGCTGGGGCTGAGTTTTAAAAGTTTTCATTCCTGGGCTTGTGCTATGGCACTGGGTCACTCTTTGAATCCTGCACTTTAGAACACCTCACTTGTTGGCTTGCTTTTCCTCGCCCCTGGTGTCGCTGTCTGTATGTGGCTAAAGTCAGTGCCCCCCAACCACGAAGCATCTGCCATGAGCCAGCCCTGATACGAATCATTAACAGCCACAGCCCTTGCCCTGGATGAGCCTGTAATGTGGTGGGTGAGAAGACGGAGATCAAAGGCTGTCAGCCAGGGAGCCCGCAGGTCAGGTGTGGCCCGGATACATGGGCTGACTGCCTGTGCTGTGTCTTCAGTGCACATTAGGAGCCAACACAGGGCTCTTTTTCTGAGAAATCTGTATTTCCAGCTCCTCCTGCACAGCTGGGAGGTATGACTGAACAGGGCTTCCTGCCTGCATGGGGTCTGTTTCAGAAGGGTGTGCATTCTTTCTACACTGAGTCTGTACGAGGGATACTACTAGACACCTAAGAGCTGGCTCTCTTACTATCTTTGTGTGGGCTTTTGTGTTTGTGATTCATAACAAAGACCCACACGAACGCAAATAGTAATAATTGGCCAATTTGAGGGACACTAGCAAGTGCTTTAAATACAAGGGGTCTTCAAAGAGTGCGTGGAGACATGTATTATACATATAAAGAAAAAAAAAAACTACATATAGATTTCAAGAAAAATTTTTTTGCATCAAAATAAACTCCACGCTTTAATTCCAGTTTTCCACAAACTGTTTTCCCCCTATTTCTATGTCAGAGGGTTTGGGTATATGCACAAGGGGTGGAAAGAAGGCAGAGAGGGGAAACACCCCTAAACAGGGATTGGTCACATCACAATCCTTTCTCATCCAATCCTTTATCCAGTCAGGATCCAGGGACAGTGTACATGCACCTGGTATGTAAGCCACCTAGGCTGGGACTCAAACCCTGGTCAGCCATGTGGAATCTGGCTTCCTCTGCATGGTGCTTAACCACTGTGCACAAGGCCAGTTCCAAAACTTCTTTTTGTCTTTTCTTTAGTTTGCTATAGGGTGTGTGTTTTTGAGAAAGAAACAAACAGAAAGTGAGAAATAACCCCCCAGGGGGAATGGCCTCATCATAACCCCTTTTTCCACTCTCCTCTTGGGGATTTTGGGCACTCATGCACACACACCCAGCACGTTTTTCAAGCCACCAGGTCTCAGACTCAAACGATGAAGCCAGCCAGGTGGGATCCAGCTGCCTTCACCTCCACACCACCTGCTGGCCCCTTCACAAACTTTTAGAAGCCCCCTCATAAGTCATCTCGTTTGATCTGCCAACGACTCTATAAGGCTGGGATTATAACACCCATTTTACACGTGAAAAAATTGAGGCTCTCTGTGTTTAAGTCTCTTGTCCTAGTTCACACAGTTCATGAGTGGAAGAGTTACTGCTCTACTAGAGCTATGGGCTTTGAAGCATCTCTCTTTCCAATTAGCAACACAAAAGCCCCTGGGAGGGTGCAAAAGGTGCTCCTGGACCCCCACTGTCTCCCACATGCAAACTAGTTGGCTCTGGTCCACCCACACTGAACTCCCCACTGGGCCCCAGGTCTTTTGGGCCACTTTCTCACTTTTTTAAAAAAAGAAAATTTTGCCTTAGAGCATGCGTGCTCACTGGGGAGACAGAGAGACAGTGAGAGGGAAAGTGAGAAATCACCCCCCAGCAAGGATGGCCATGCTGCAATCCTTTCTCCTCCATTCTCCTCCTGGGATCTTGGGCATGCACACACATGCACCTGGCATGATATTCAAGCCACCAGGTCTGGGACTTAAACAGTGGTCAGCCATGTGGGCGTCCAGCACCTAAACCACTACGCCATCTACTGGTCCCATTGAGTGTTCTCTCCTCACCCTCCCTCCTGTGCCTGGGAACTCCTTGCACTCCAAGACTCAGCTTCACTGTCAGTTCCTCTGTGTAGATGTCCATGGCCCCTGAGTCAGTTATTCTATCCTGGAGTGCCATTCTTACTCAAGCGTCCCATCTAGAAGGGCCATATGCCATTTTGTCTCGTCTGACTCAGTCCTCAAGGGAGGGATCTATATCATCCAGCACTGTGTCCCCTGTACCTCGCACAGGCACCGGCCTGCAGCCAGTACTCAGCACAGAGTGGTGTGTGAGCACATACTCGTCAAGGGCTCCTCAGGGAAGGGAAATTGAATGGCAGGGGTCAACAGTCAATCCCGTCTGTACTTTCATTGGTTTGCTTATACCCCATCACGACTCTCTCACCCTCCATGATCACTGCTTACTTCACAAGACTTCCCCGTCCGCTCCACTGTTGCCAAATGGCAGCACACTCACTACCTGGACTACCAGTAAGTTCATCAACTGACTTCTAATTTGAAACGCATTGGAAACTTGCCGGGCACGGAACGAGGAAGGAACTGGTGTGTGTGCACTGCTGGGTCGTGGCAGGGCTGTACAGCTAATCAAGAGAGGAACTCTCCCACCAAGAGCCTCTGAACCTGCCTGAAAGGAAAGGCAGTTTTGCACAGGTGTGAGCCATGGACCGGCTGGCTGGCTTTTTCTCACATGGGCAATGGGAAACGGAAATCCCTCTAAATCATTGCCTGAGCCGCAACTGAACTTTCGGTTTTTATTCTCCACCCTCAGACTATTTTCGAAAGTGTGAAATAATTGCCTCTACAGCTAACCACTAAAGGCCTCATTTAAGAAAATTAATACGGAGCAGCGTAAGCATGGAATAAACCAAACCAGAGGCCAGAGCTTAAAAATCCAGCTCCCAACTGAACCGTAAGTAGTAAAATTAAGAGCAGGTGCACCGCCAGACAGAGGTGAAAGCTGGCCTGATAAAATGGAGTGTTCTTCTTCCTAATGAACTCGTCACAGGCAGACAATGAGCAAGGACGGACCGGGTGGGAGGGAGGAGCTGACTTTGCCAATGAATTCATAAAGGTGAGACATGTGTCTTCTCGACAAAACGGTTCTTTCAAGAGAGGACACCGAGGAGAGGCCACGGAGCACTTCGGGGAGTTTCAATCAGCATATTTTCATTTCTCATCCTTAACGCATCTTCGCGGAATGTGCACAGCATGTGTGGCTATTTCTAAAATGTGAACGGCGAACACAGCCCGCGAAACTTTGCTCCTCGCTGTCACCTGGCAAGCGATGCCCTATTCAACACTGGTAGATGGTGGAGACCCCACTCCTGCGTGACTTTTTTTCCAGGTGTGAAGAGAAAGTAAAGAAAGGCCACCCCTTTCCCTTAATAACAGGTTCTTAACTGTTAGCCTCAGGAAGTAAAATACAAAGGGAAATTAACTTCCGTGATAAAGATGTAAGGAAAATACTCTTTAATTGAGTTAGATTGAAAGTAAGTGTGCAAGCTGCTGTTTCAGAGAACGGTCTCGATAAGCCTCCTGCAAATACAATATGAAGCAGCAAGCCTGTTAACTCTTTTTGTCTTGTCCTTATTCACCAGGATTAAGTGCTCTCACGTGGTAGGGGAATCTGGACTAGTGATTTCTTGACGGAATTGCGAAAACAAACAAACAAAAATCCATTTGGTAAACCCTGTGAGCTGACACCTGCACCTGTAAGCCAAGATAATTAAGAGCTGCTCTACAAATATGGTTAAGGTTTAGGGGATAATCTTCGACTAATAAAATAAACCATCCTGGAATGTTCCAGTCACCAGGTAACAAAAGACTTCTTAGTTCTCAGTGGTTTCCTTCTTTTGGGTCTCGGTAGGTGTCAGACACTGACGTTCCAAGCTCTGATGCTGTGGCTTGCTGCACTGAGGTCCGAGGTCCATTGGAAGGACCCGGAAAGTCAAGATGAAGAGCTGTGTATATAAAAATCAGGCCGCCCTCCATGCTCCTGGACCTTCCCTGCCCAGGGTGGGCCTTCCTTCTCCTCTCATGATCAGCTAGCTCCCGTTGTCCTCCTCAAATTCCTTCCAACCCTGTTTCCTACCCCTTGCATTTTTCTTGTTTCTTTCATTTTTTTTTTTCCTGGGTATGCTGACTCCCTAGTTCCTCTTCTACTAAATTATGCTCTATTATTTCCACAGCCTGAAGAACTCACAGCTGAAGCATTATTTCTAACCTTATTTTGTATTCCTAGCATGTGCTCTAACCTGTTTTGAGTTTTATTTGCAGCCAAGATGCTGACACAGCTCCAATTTTGTTTTCATATTTTGATTGGGGAGGAGTGTTCATTACGCTGGGTACCAGGGTAGGGAAGCAAAGTCATTTTAAAAAGGCACCATTTACACCTTCGTTCAAGGGCTTTTTGTTTCGGAATGGTGCCCATCAAAATTCTGAAAACTGTAATTGTTCAAAAGGAGCATTACTTTTTTTTTCCCCCCTCGGGAAGAAAGATTTTTAATGATAATCATGGTGTTCCCATGTAATTTTTCTATTATGCTTTTTATATCATGCCTTTTCTGTCTGATGCCTCTGGTTTCTTAACTAACCAGCAGACCCAGGCAGGTGTAAACAGCTCAGAAGTCAGGCGTTTGTAAGGAAGGGTGTTTTCGAAGCCCAACTCAGCTCTACACTAACCTGCACGCCTACGAACACCACTTCATTTGTGACACCAAATCATGGTTCATGAGAAGCAAATTTTACAATCCGGTAACTCACACAGGGAACCCTGTAGACCAGGCACGTGGTTTCCAGTGAGCTTTCTCTTTACAGAAAGTACAGGATGACTGAGGGCTCACAGTCCTGGATTTGTGATTCTTGGGCTCCTTTCTGAAACAGATCGATCTTCATGGATGCCTCTACTCCAAAACCTTTGCGAAATCCAGAGTAGGGTTGCCCGATAAAATACAGGGTGTCCATGCAATAACGAAGATGTGCTTATATAAAAAATTATTCTTTGTTGATATGAATTGATCTGAAATTTAAATCTAATGGGCATCCTGTATTTTGTTTGATAAATCTGGTAATCTTATCTACAGTGTATAATGCGACAATTCCTTGTTTGTGTGTGTGTGTGTGTGTGTGTGTTGTTTTTTCTTTTCTGTAAGTTCTTGCCAGAGTACATGTATACTGGCCAGTGGGACAGAAAGAGAAAAACAGAGGAAGAGAAAGCAACCCTCCCAGGGCTATGACCATGCCACAATCCCTTCTCGTCTGTGGTCTTAGGATTGCAAGCATGCATGCACATGCATTCAGTGTATCTCTCAAGTCACAGAGTCCAGGACTTGAACTGTGTGCAGTTGGTCATGTGGGATCCAGCTGTCTTAGCCACCATGTCACGACTGACCCAGGGACTAATCAACTAAACAACCCACCCACCTACCACCTCTCCCTTCCTTTCTTCTCTCCCTCCCTCCTTCCTTCTTAGATTTTTGCCATAGGGCATGTGTACTTGCCATAGAGAGACAGAGAAAGAGAAAGTGAGAAACCTCTCTGGGAGGACAACCATGCCACAAACCCTTCTCCTCCATTCTCCTCTTGAGATTTTGGGCATACACGCACAGGAAACAGGCATAATTTACAAGCCACAGGGTCTGGGATTCAAATCATGGAGTCATCTATGTGGGATTCAGGATCTTAACCACGAAGCCTGCTGACCCCCAGGGGACAACTCTTAAGGCAAGATGCCTGGGTCCTGAACTGGCTCTAACCCTTTTCTTGCTGCTTTATCTTCTACTTTGTCCCATTCTTCCTCTCACCCCCTACATTGAGTGGGGGCTATTTACCCATTAGAATGACCCCTTTCCTTTTCTGTCCCTGATCACTCACGCCTGCCTCTGCAGGAGAGCCTTCCCTGAACACCCAGACACAAATAACCTCGTTCTCCTTTTAGATCTGAGAGCTTCCTCCTGTTCTGCTCATTGGTATCCTTTTGCATACCACCTAGGGGATCTGGATATCATTTCCTCTGTATGCTATACACTCCCCAAGAGGACACGAGCTCCTGGGTAGTAGTAGCCTTGCCTTATGCCTCTTGGGGTGTGTGACGTCCAGCACGGATCTTTCACAGAGTTGGTGCTCAGACGCTACCTACTGATTTAAAAGGCAGCGCTAGACTCACCAAGCTGCTCTCTTCTGCAGCTTCAGCTTTCTCAAACTTATTTATTTTTTTAGGTTTTTGCGATAGGGCCTGTGTGCTTGCTGGAGAGAGACAGAAATGGAAAGAGAAAGAAGAAAAGTGAGAAATCAGCCCCCACGGAGAATGGCCATACTGCAATCCCTTCTCCTCCATTCTCTTGGGATTTTGGGCATGCACACATATGCCTTCTGTGTTATTTTCAAGTTGCCGGGTTTTGGGCTCTAACTGCAGCTGGTCATATAGGAGTCCAGCATCTTAACCATCATGCCACCTGCTGGCCCTCAAACTTACCCTCTTGCACTGATAATTGATTACAGAGGTGGTATTGCATTGCTCAATACCTCTATAATGTGAGCACGGGGAGCCTACGTACATAAACTTGGCCATATATCTGGTTACAAGTTCTACAGTTACATTCATTTCTCGTGGACAAGTGAATAACACAAAACCCAGTCTTACATGGGCGAGATGTCTCTGAAGATCAGCTGTCACATCTATGAGCAGGGTGTGGTATTCACCTACCTCTAAGGTCATGAGGATATATGTGATCTTGGAAACACATGGGTAGCACAGTGGCTGGAATGCACTTAGTAATAAAGACAAGAATAGAAAATATACATTATATATCGTTTAAACCGGATGCTTGGCTTTCTAACAAGAACCTCGGAGCAAATGCTAGCTTGAAAACTTCAAATTATGGCTGACAAAGTGGGACTTAAAAATGACACCACCAGGGGCCAGCAGGAGGCTCTGGACACCCACACCACCAACCATGGTTTGAGTCCTGAACCCAGTGACTTCAGGATCATGCTGGGCGCATGTGTGTGTATGCCCAAAATCCCAAAAGAGGAGTGGTGGAGAAGGGACTGCAGTGGGGCCATCTCCCCTGGGGGGGGGGCGGCGGTGAGTTCTCATTTTTTCTCTATCTATCTCTGGTAAACACATGTGCCCTATGGCATAAACAAAACAAAGCAAACCAAACAAACAAAAAATGAAAAAAGTAGAAAAAAAATGGCAGCACTGGAGACAAAACCAGCTGGCTAGTAGAGGACAGGAATGTCTTGTAACCGAAGGTATTAAGTCAAGGCCACTGGGAAGTTATACTTATAAACACTTTGCATGCTTGCCTAGATTTTAGACTTGGAAAAGAAATTTCCTTTTTTTTTTTTTTTTTTTTTTAATGGGAGAAACAGAGAAAGAGAAAGAGACAGAGACAGGCATTTTCTTTATTTTTAAATTTTCTTTATTTATTTTGGAGATGTTTTCGTTATAGGGCATGTGCACTCGC